>NC_056057.1:22981064-23288287 GCF_016772045.2 Ovis aries | reverse complement strand
GATGGGGACTACGAATAGAAGCAATAAGAGTGATATTGACGAGAGTCATTTCAGTGGAGTTGGAAGCATGAAAACCTGAATGAGGTGAGTTGAAGGTACAAGATAGGGAGAGAAATAATGGAGTGCCACTGAGGACAACTATTTTGAGAAGTTTTTCTTCAAAGTAATGAAAGAAAATCTGAGGTAATATCCGAAGAAAAAAGAGAGCTCCTAGGAAAATTGTTTTAAGGAGAGAGATAATAAGAGATTATTTTGTGTTTATGGGAAAATCTCAGTAGAAAAGAAACAGTGATAGAGCAGAGGGGGAAATTGGTGGAAGCAATGTGCTTGTGTGGTTGAGCGAAACTGGCATGTAAGTGGAAAGACTGATCATCGCTTGGAGTACAGTTTACAGCAATAGACACAGTTCATAGGCACAGGTACACGTAGTAGACATATCTGTTTGGGGCTCTTTGAAATTTTCTTCTGTTGCTTCAGTATTCTCTGAGAACACAATATGCTATGTCATGGACTAAGAATGTGCATAAAAGGGTAGGTATTGGAAGCCTGAGGAGAGAGAAAACCATTTAAAATAGTTATCCAGGAAAATAGAAGAGACACTAGATTGGGCAACTAAAACGTGAATCCCAGGTGTCATTAAAAGCTCACTTGACATTTGTAGTCACATTTAAAGAATTGTGGTGTCTTTTCCCCCGGGATGTTCAGCTGTCTGGTTTGGGCAGGGAGTAGGAAATGAGATAAGTGAAATGTAAACAGGTACATATAGGCTTTGTCAAGAGAGGAAGGAAAAGAAATGAAAGGCAGGGTAGCTAAAGACAGAGGTCAGGAAGTGGTTATAATGACTGAACATGGAATAAGCAGAATAAGAGGGATGTAGAAATGGAGGACAGGTGAGGGATAAACAAAGGTGGTCGGGTTAACAGTAGAGATCCATGAGTTAAAGAGATTGTTGGAGTTGAAATTTTAGACCAATACACTGAAAAGGTAGGATGTGGTTGTTGGAGGGAAAAAGAATGTTGTAAATGGAATTTGGAGGGACTGTAGCTACTGTCAACAACAAGTTTTTGGAGCTGGAGACATGGCGTTGGAAGAAAGGATGTCAAAGCGCTCTAGGCAAAGATATTGAAAGGACCATCTAGGTGGATACCGCAATTCTTTAGAAATATGGTAGGAGTAGTGATGGAGAGAGTGACTATGGACCAGGAATTAAAACTTTCCAGGAGTGAAAAAGTGACGAGAGAGTCATACCAACTGCCAAGGAAAGATACGAGATAGAACGGTCTCATGACATGGAATCGGGGGAGTAAAAACTGGATTTTTTAAAGAATAAGAAGCAAAAACGTGACTGAGTTCTCCTCCAGGAGAGGAATATGCAGTATGTGATGAAAAAAACCTATGCCCCTTGAAACAATTTCAAGGAGACAGATTTCAATTTTGAAAAAAAAAAAAAGTGAAGAACATGAGAGATTTCACTGATGACCTATCAGTGTGCAAAGGTCAGTGAAATATTTTCATATTCTATTCTCTAGTAACTTGGTTATATGTTCAAGAAAATAGCTGTAGAGGGAAAATAGTCTGTATACATGCAGGTACTACTGAGCCAGAGTGCAGTTCAATTGTATTAATTATTCACCTAGAAGGAAATGGCAACCCACTCCAGTATTCTTGCCTGGAGAATCCCATGGACGGAGGAGCCTGGTGGGCTACAGTCTACGGGGTCGCAAAGAGTCGGACACGACTGAGCGACTTCACTTTCACTTTCACTGTACACTAGTGACCCAGGTGATGGGCTCAGGGGCACAAAGTCAGAACAGCCTCTGGTCTCTTTGAACCGTTTTTAGTTCTATAGTTTCACAGTGTTTTTGTGATATAGAAAAGCAGTGTTCCTTTGGGTAGTCAGATGGAGAGTAAGAAAATGGTGCAAGATTTCAGAATAAAATAGTAACTGATATCAAATATAAATTTGGCATGCTGATAAAAATATATCTAAAACAAGCAGCAAGATGATAAAGAAGTGGGAAAAGCCTCTGCTAGGTAAGCTCTAGCATTATTTACCCCACTTTTTGCCCAGTCTCACTGGGCTTTGATTTTTCTATAGGAGAAAAATATACAGTATAAGCTGAGAGGGTCTGATCAGATAAATCCTAAGATCTTGGCTCTAAAATTATAATGTCTTAACTTTCTGACAAGGAAAATAATTTTTAAATGTTTTCATGTAATAAATTTCCTTTATACTATGCTGCTTTAAGCTATTTGAAAATTGTTTATATAATTTAAAATGAGAGCTCTCGATAAATAACATTAGATAAGCTTTGTTTTTGCTTTAGAAAGCAAGTGTATGAATGCCACAAAACACATGCCTATATATACAGAACAAAAGAATAAAATTTATTTTCTTTCCCTAACCCCAGGCAAAGAAAAGCATTTTCCTAGATATTTCATTTCCCTAACAAATTCCAAGATACATGCTAGTCAGCATTATACTAATAACTGATTTCCTATTAATATGTAGCCAATATAAATCTTCAAAAATGATTAAAAAGAATAATGGATAATAGGGAACATGGTAAAGCTTCAAATTTAAAAAAGAAACAATTTCTCAAAAAATTGTGGTTGTAAGATTTTACCCTTCATCTATCATGTGTGACAGGTTTGAAATAAGCAAGTACTAGCCCCCAAAGTATACACTTCAGTGGGATTTCTTTAGCTACCCTGCCTTAGTATAAAATGTCTTTAGGTATCCTTCCTCCTCTAAAGGATCTTCCCCCACCTTGGATTAAACCCACGTCTCCTGCATCTTCTGCACTGGCAGGCAGATTCTTTACCACTGAGCCATCAGGGAAGCCCTGAATATATACAAAGAGACACTTGTCTCCGTCATTACCTCAAAGAGTAAATGGTAAAGAATGAAAATCTATTATGACTCATTATTATCTATTGCCCTTACTAGGACTTCCAGTACTAAGTTAAATAAACATGGTGAGAGTGGGCGTCACCTTGTTCCTGATCTTAGACGAAACCTTTTCAGATTTTCACCACTAAGTGAAAGCTGTGGGCTTGTTGCATATGGCCTTTGTTATGTTGAGATATGCTGCCTCTATACCAATCTTGTTGAAGGTTTTTATCGATGTTGACCTTTATCAGATGTTTCCTCTGCATCTATTGAGATGATCACAGGCTTTTATCCTTCATCTTGTTAACATGTTGCATGACATCAATTGATTTGCAGATGTTGAGCCATCCTTGCATCCTTGGGGTAAATCCCACTTGACTGTAGTGTGTGTTATATTTTTAGTGTACTGTTGAATTCAGTTTGCCGATATTTTGTAGAAGATTTTTGCATCTATGTTCATCAAAGATACTGACGTACAGTTTTCTTGTAGTGTCCTTGTCTGGTTCCCCAAAACTTTAGTTTTGAAACAGCAGCGCACTTTTAATCCCCCACAGCTTGTACGGGTCATGAACTGAGGGGCAGCTCGGATGGGCAGTCCTGGCTTGATGCTTCTCACAATGTTGTAGTCAGATATTGGTCAAATATTATCTGATGTCTTAACTCTGCCAGAAGTACCCACCTCCAAGGTAGCTCAGTTACGTGATTGGCAAACTGGTGCTGGCTGTCTTGAGAAGCCTCAGATCTCCACATAAACCTTCCACAGGGCTGCCTGAGTATCTTCATGTTGTAGCAGCTGGCTTCCTCTAGAAGTGATACAAAAAAAAAAGTTTTCATTTTTTGAGACCTGGCATTACTTTTCATCACATTCTGTTTACCAAAAAGGATTCACAATTCCATTCCAGCCCACATTCAATGGTAAGGAAATTAAGCTTCTACATTTGAGGCAAGGGATGTCAGTGAGCTTGCCAAAATATTTTGAAATCACTGAAGATTATCTGGAGGATTAAAATGCCCTGTTCTCTTTTTTTTGGTTAAAAGACTGATTATTGTACTCTAATAGCTAGTAACTTCACTAAAAGATAATTGACTATTTCAATAAAATGGAAAATAAATTGGCTTTTCCAATAAATTGAATTTCTTTCTTCTTTTCTGTTTTCTCCTCCTCCTGTAGCTTTTCCTATCTTCTCTAAGATTGGCTGTCTTGCTCAACTGGCCACCACAGTTGTCTGTTTGGAAATCTAGTAGGTATAACATAAATCTTTCTTCCAAGGTCACCCAGCAAAATGCAACACTCACTTTAACTTTTCCAGTGACAGATTCACTCATATTATTTTTAGTTATTTTGAAATAACCCATCAATGACAGCAGCTTTACTTGTTTCCCAAGGCTCTGTGATTTTGAATATAAGATTCAAGAAGTGAGTTTCTAATGACAATGAGACAGATACTGGGGTCAGGGGGGGACTTAAAGTGACAAGGTCAGAGAGAGAATTTTGTCACCCACAGAGTTGATGTCTGGATGCATGATGTGGTAAAAAAGAAATTGAATTGATGATTAGATAATGGACTACAGACCTTTCAAGTAGCAGGAGCAAAAGTCATTTTTTCTTTTATTTCTTATTTATTTTAATTAATAATGCATGGTGGTGATCTCAGCAGTTTCGCACAGCAAGTTCCAGCTCTCTCATTTTCTATCTGCAGTAGAGTGATGTGACTTTGCCGTCAGTACAGGCGGTGGCATTTGTTATACAATCAAAACCAGAATCCTATTTAGCGCGGCTAGTGGCTAAATTCTTGAACCGCTCTGTAACAAAAGGATACATTGTTGTCTTAGGCCAAGAGAAAATATCACGTCAGTCTTGTTTGAGATAAGGGAGTAAGGTTTATACAGTGATCAGAGGTGGGTATTGAGAGAGCAGAGTTTCATAGACTGTCATAACTAAGCCATAATAAAGCAGTATAAAATATAGCCATTCTTTTATATCTTCAGTAGGTACTACTAACATATATTTCATGTTTAATTTCTAGTGAATTGTGTTTTAAAGGCTAAAATGTTTAGCCAAGACCAGCAGAATTGTTGAAAACTATAAATACCTTTGCTTCTCTCAAGCTAGGTTTATGCTGTACTTTCCATCTGAATTTCAGTGCACATGGATCAGACTGGTATCAAGAGAACTTCCTGTGACATTGAAGGTCATAAACATCAAAAATAGTGCTAATAGAGTGAGGACTAATAGAAAGGTGCTATCCAAGACTGTCTGCATTTAGCGTACATTCAGACAGCTGAATATTTTCCCCCCATAGTTTAGTTATAAAGTAGACATTCTCACCCCAACTTGCATTGGAAGAATTTTTAAGTGGTTTCTTATGAAAAAAGAAATTCAGTCCCAATTATTGAGAAACAACATGATTGTCAGTGTTTATTCTATGCAATTTACAAGATTAGGAATGCCCTGTGAATATGAAAGCAGTGCTAATTTGTATTATAGAATGGTGTTTAGTCACAAAGTCATGTCTGACTCTTTTGTGACCCTATGAACTATAGCCTGCCAGGCTCCTCTGTCCATGCAATTTCTCAGGCAAGGATACTAAAGTGGGTTGCCATTTCCTTCTCCAGGGGATCTTCCTGACCCAGGCACCTGATCTGAGTCTCCTGCATTGGCAGGCAGATTCTCTACCACTGAGCCACTAGAGAAGCCTGCATTATATAATAGTGACTTCTAATATAAGTTAGTTTAATATCATAGCCAGTTTTTTGACTTATGAAAAAGAAATTACCGACTGATCCTTGATTTTTAGACTCATCCTGTATTTTAGAGCTCTAAATTTTAAGACAATTTTGGAGAAACTGAGAAGTTTCTTTCAAATGTTTCTAAACAATGAAAGAAATAGTAGCATTTTTGAGCAGAGGGCTGGAGCAAACTACTGTAGGAATACATCATTGAGTTTAAAATTAAACATTTGCCCCAAGACACATTTTAGATTGTACAAAATTCTAAACAAACCAAAAAAGTCTAACAATAAAATAATTTAGTTATTCAGAAAATTATTTTAGCACACACAAAAAATTTCAAAGTCAGTTAATTCATGAAATCTGAACAGTAATTACCATTGATTTTTCCTTGTCAGTGTTTTTTTCTAACCTTCAAGAAAGGAAAACCTAAGAATAGGGGAGCTAGGAAAGAGAAGCAATATCCTATCTGTGTTTTATCAGATTAGGTAACGGTGGAGTTAGTTGCTAACAGAAGACATTGCCACCATTTCTTTTGTCATGAAGGGAAGAAAGTCAGCTAATAAAATGTGAGCTTTCTTTGATGAGCATAAGTTTCTAATGAAAACCTTTTCATAATTTGGCTGAATGTGGAAACACTAGAATCTCTTGACATAGCCTACAGGGAGGTGGGCAGGAAAGAGTTAGGCTGTGAATTTTTATACCATTTCAGGTGAAGTGGAGAAAGAAGGTGCTGTTTGATGCTACAATTCAAGACGTATCAAAGAAGGCTCAGGGTCAAAGGCGATCTGAAAGCTTCTTTCTTTCATCTAAAAGACAGGCAGGGCCAAACTATTCCTCCCAGTTTTTCTGAGTAGAAGAGTATAGAAGAGAGCAAAGAAAATATTCAAAGTGAAGATACAGTCAAACAAAGAGAAAGGACCTCATACTTTGCAAGGGTCAAAGACAGGATTTTAAGCAGACTAGACAATAAAGGTGTTGGAGTGGCCAGAGCAGCTAGAACCATAGATGACAAAGTCTGATCAATTGCAGAAATAAACGGTCATGGGACATGGGCACTGAGAGCCGTAGAAGCGGGGCCATGAGTGGAAAATGAGCGGACAGTGTAAAAAGGATTCAGGTAAGATCATGTTGACACAGAAATTTACCCTTAAGATGTGATTTCACCAGAGTGAGAGACTGAAAGAATGAAAGATTACCTCTGTGCTTGTGTGTGTGTGTTTTACCCTCTTTCCTTAGGACTCAGGAGTTGTGCTTTGGATGCAAAGAGGTGATCTTCAACCTCTAAAATAGCATTTTCCATCATCTGGAATTTAAATGTATATAATTTATACACATTTGTGTGTGTGTGTGTGTGTGTGTGTGTGTGTGTGTGTGTGTGTGTGTGTGTGTAGGGAGGGAATGGAAGTGAACAGATGCTACTGAGCTTAGGTTGTGGACCTGAAAGCAATACTTCTCATCTTCCTTGACTAGGAAGGGAAGAGGTTGTTGTACAGTCTGTATAGTTTTCTCAGTGATGGTTTGTTCTTGGCAAGCTGGAGGGGAGGTGGAGTGAGGATGCTTGTTAAGCCTGGATCACAAACATGAGCCCTAGAGAGGAGCAGCAAAGTTCTTTATAGTTAAGCCTGCTATGAGTGAGATTCACCCTTGAGCTTCTCAGAGGCATCATTGCTTGACAGAAACAGGAAGAGAAGGTGTTCATTGGCTGTGATTGGAAGGAGAAACAGTAACAACAGGATTTGCTGTGATTTCAGCAAACCCTCGCATGTTCCACGCTTTGTGTAAACCTCAGCTTCTGCTGTGAGGAAGAGTGACAGAGATCCAAATTTCTCATATTAGAATCTCAGTCAACCTTAATTTGCTTTAAAATAACCTTAATGATCTTCTTGTCCTTGAATATTGAGTAAATGGCCATTAAATATATAAATTATGCTCAGTACACTGTAAAAAGTTTGCTGTCTGAGTTTTATTTGTACATGGAAACGATGTTCAAACTTTGAGTTCAATGGACAAACTGAGGTTTCCTTTCTGAAGGAAGGGGTGGCGGGGAGAAAGACCCAAATGGCAATATAAACAGGAGGGGATACTAGAAGTAAAAAATTTCTGTGATGTGCAGTAGAATGAAAAATGGAATGAAAAAAAATAATAATAAATGACTCTCTTTCTCAGATGTCCAAAAAGAAAGTGGAGACATGAAATACATAGTAGAATATGATATTCCCAAAGAAGTTGGGGAGCCCTCAATACCCCACAATACATGATTCCTGTCTCCTTCTAATGCTGTTTACTTACTTTTTTCCTTCTCTTCTGTTAACTCTCAGCTGTGTTTCTTCAAAATGTTAAACTTTTATCTTTTGGCTATCAGATATATCTCAACTTCACCACTTAAAAAAATCTTCCTAACTTTTATAGTCTTCCTTATTTTAAGTATTATTTTACTCAAATTTATACATTCTTAGTCTTATAATTTCCCCAATTTTACTCCCTGGTCTTAATTTTTGGTTGTTTCTTTCATATTTAAATCAATTCTATTAGGTTTGAAATTTTGCCTTGATATCAGGTTGAAGTTTTCTGTTCCTTTAAATAATCACATTTCCTTCTTAAGGACTTCCCTGGTGTCTCAGATGGTAAAGAATCTGCCTGCAATGTGGGAGACCTGGGTTTCATCCCTGGGTTGGGAAGATCCCCTGGAGGAGGGCATGGCAACCCACTCCAGTATTCTTTCCTGGAGAATCCCCATAGACAGAGGAGCCTGGCAGGCTGCAGTCCATGTGGTCACCAAAAGTTGGACATGACTGAGTGACACACACCACAGCATTTCCTTCTTAAAGTTATCTGTTCCTTATTTTTTATGACTTATCTTCACCAAAGCTGAACAGCGGAAAGAACTGCTATTATGTGTAAGAGAATGGCATCTTTCTTTCATCTTGCTGTTCTGATCTATGCCACCCCTGTTTCCTAAGTCTTGTAGTATTTATGTGTTTATTTTAAATAAACAGGGATTTTGTATGAGCAGAGTGATACAGGAATTCGGTTTAGATTTTTCCACATGTATAATTGTACCAGTACCATTTATTCCATAGTTTGGTAGCTCAGATGATAAAGAATCTGCTTGCAATGCAATAGACACAGGTTTGATCCCAGGGTCAGAAAGATCCCCTGGAGAAGGGAATGGCAACCCACTACAGTAGTCTTGCCTGGGAAATCCCATGGACAGAGGACCCTGATCTGTGTGTACACACCACACACACACACACACACACACACACACACGTGCACATGTATAAATACACACATATATGTGTGTATTTATATAATGAGGGTATATGTCTATGGGGCTTCCCAGGTGGCTCAGCAGTAAAGAATCCTCCTGTCAGTGCAGGTGGCGCAAGAGACGGGCATTCAATCCCCAGGTCTGAAAGATCTCCTGGAGTAAGAAATGGCAACCTACTCCCGTATTTGTGCCTGGAGAATCCCATGGACAGAGTCTGGTAGGTTACAGTCCATGGGGTCAGAGAATTGGACATGACTGAGCATGTACTTTGGCCACCTCATGAGAAGAGTTGACTCACTGGAAACGACTCTGATGCTGGGAGGGATTGGGGGCAGGAGGAGAAGGGGACGACAGAGGATGAGATGGCTGGATGGCATCACTGACTCGATGGACGTGAATCTGAGTGAACTCCGTGAGTTGGTGATGGACAGGGAGGCCTGGCGTGCTGCGATTCATGGGGTCGCAAAGAGTCAGCCATGACTGAGAGACTGAACTGAACTGAACTGAGCATGTAGTCCTTTGCCAACATCTGCTGGATCATCAAAAAAACAAAAGAGTTCCAGAAAAATATCTATTTCTGCTTTATTTATGCCAAAGCCTTTGACTGTGTGGATCACAAGAAACTGTGGAAAATTCTGAAAGAGATGGGAATATCAGACCACCTGACCTACCTCTTGAGAAACCTGTATACAGGTCAGAAAGCAACAATTAGAACTGGACATGGAACAACGGACTGGTTCCAAATAGGAAAAGGAGTACATCAAGGCTGTACACTGTCACCCTGCTTATTTAACTTCTATGTAGAGTACATCATGAGAAATGCTGGGCTGGATGAAGCACAAGCTGGAATCAAGATTGCCAGGAGAAATATGAATAATCTCATATGCAGATGACACCACCTTTATGGCAGAGAGTGAAGAAGAACTAAAGAGCCTCTTGATGAAAGTGAGAGAAGAGTGAAAAAGTTGGCTTAAAGCTCAACATTCAGAAAACTAAGATCATGGCCTCTGGTCCCATCACTTCATGGCAAATAGATGAGAAAACAGTGGAAACAGTGAGAGATTTTATTTGGGGGGGGGGAGCTCCAAAATCACTGCAGATGATGACTGCAGCCATGAAATAAAGAGACGCTTACTCCTTGGAAGGAAAGTTATGACCAGCCTAGACAGCATATTCAAAAGCAGAGACATTACCTTACCAACAAAGGTCCATCTAGTCAAGGCTATGGTTTTTCCAGTGGTCATGTATGGATATGAGAGTTGGACTGTGAAGAAAGCTGAGTGCCGAAGAATTGATGGTTTTGAACTGTGGTGTTGGAGAAGACTCTTGAGAGTCCCTTGGACTGCAAAGAGATCCAACCAGTCCATCCTAAAGGAGATCAGTCCTTGTTGTTCATTGGAAAGATTGATGTTGAAGCTGAAACTCCAATACTTTGGCCACCTGATGCGAAGAGCTGACTCATTTGAAAAACCCTGATGCTGGGAAAGATTGAAGACAGGAGGAGAAGGGGACAACAGAGGATTAAATGGTTGGATGGCATCACTGACTCAATGGAGATGAGTTTGAGTAAACTCCAGGAGTTGGTGATGGACAGGTAGGCCTGGTGTGCTGCAAAGTGTGGGGTCACAAAGTGTGGGACATGACTGAGCAACTGACCTGAACTGAGCATGCTTCCATGCCAAATCATATGCATATAAGGATACATGTATGTGTGCTCAGGTTGCTATAGTTGTGTCCAACCTTTTACGACCCCAAGGACTGCAGCCCTCCAGGTTCCTCCATCCATGGGATCCCCCAGACAAGAATACTAGAGTAGGTTGCCATTTCCCTCTCCAATAAACACACATATACATAGTTATATTCAGACACCAACATATACGCAGTAAGCACAAGAAAAATCATGATTGTGATTACATGGGGGAGTTGGGTAGGAGATGCATCTGAGAGGGGCATGCACAAGACTTCAAAGTTACTGACATTAATCTGTTTTTAGGGTCACTAGCATAACATCCTATGGTCGGAGGAGCCTGGTAAGCTGCAGTCCATGGGGTCGCTAAGAGTCAGACACGACTGAGCAACTTCACTTTCACTTCCCACTTTCATGCATTGGAGAAGGCAATGGCAACCCACTCCAGTGTTCTTGCCTGGAGAATCCCAGGGATGGGGGAGCCTGGTGGGCTGCCATCTATGGGGTCGCACAGAGTCGGACAAGACTGAAGCGACAGCAGCAGCAGCATGTCCATATGTGTTTATTTTCTTAATAGCCATTTAATAGTCATTAAATTGTACATTATGTACACATGTATCTTTTGCACATCTGCCTTATTTTCAACAATGAATAGATGAGCAAGAATATGAATTGTTTGTCATGTTTAATAAAATGTATAATCACGTGGAATGCAAGGTAGAGATCTGAGACAAGATTAGGTAAAATTCTGTTATGGTCACTTAAGTTACAGATGGCTGTGAAATACATAAGTGCAGAGAGATATTTGTTTCTCAAGCTCAAAGTAGAAATTCATGCTACAGATATCAGTTTGGAACTCTTAGCTCCGCTAACAGGTATGTAAGCCAGGGATGAACAGGTGTGGAGGAAACGAAGATGGCTCCAGACTATACCCTAAATGTAACTTCTCTTCAGAAGTCAAGGAGAAGAATTCAGCCAAAAGACAGCAAAATCCTTGCCAGTGAATTAGGAGCAGTTTGTTTCAGGAAACCCCAGAGGGGAAAAATATTTAAATAAAGTCAATAGATAATATTAGAAAATTATGTCAGGAGATCGAGAAAGATAGGTTCAAGGAGTTGTTTTTGTTGTTGTTTTTTAACTAACAAGGAGGCTACTGTACCCCTTGATGGAGCAGAGGAGTGATGGGAGCAGTTTGGAAGGATTAAGGAGTGAATGGAGAATTTTACCCTAAGAAGTGTCTCACAAAATCTGTCTCTTCTTTCCTAGAGTAAGACCTGTGATAAAATATAAATAGTAAAGAAACAATAATAAATTAGGAAACTGGGAAAGGGAAAGTGTATAGGACTCTCCGCAAGAGTAGACAGAGCTTGGCTTGGATCCTGTCCCTCCCTGCTGCTGCTAAGTCGCTTCAGTCATGTCCGACTCTGTGCGACCCCATAGACGGAAGCCCACCAGGCTCCCCCGTCCCTGGGATTCTCCAGGCAAGAACGCTGGAGTGGGTTGCCATTTCCTTCTCCAATGCATGAAAGTGAAGAGTGAACGTGAAGTCGCTCAGTTGTGTCCGACTCCTAGCGACCCCATGGACTGCAGCCCACTAGGCTCCTCCATCCATGGGATTTTCCAGGCAAAAGTGATGGAGTGGGGTGCCATTGCCTTCTACATGCCCTCCCAGTGATGGTTAATTTTATGTGCCAGCTTAATTGGGCTAAGAGGTACACAGGGAGCTAGTAAAACAGTATTTCTGGGTGTGTCTGTGAGGGTGTTTCTGGAAGAGATTAGCATTTGAATCAGCAGATTGCACAGACAAGATGGCCTTTACCAATGTGGGTGGACCTCACCCAATCCCTTGAGGGAACAACTGTCAAAGGAGGGGTAGATTGTCGTTCCAGTCTTGAGCCGGGGCGTCCATCTTCCCATGACCTTAGACATGGGAGCTCCTGGTTCTCAGGCCTCCAGACTCTGGGTACACCAGTGGCTCACCATTTTTCAGGCCTCTGTACTCAGACTGAATTATTCTTCTGGCTTTCCTTCTTCTCCAGCTTACAGACAGTAGATCTTAGGACTTTTTGTTTACCATGATGACGTGAGCCAATTCCTAAAATTATCTCCTCATATGTATATCAATATACGTATTTTACTTGTTCTGTTTCTCTGGAGAACCCTGTCTCAAACACACTGTCATTTGCACAGACAATCTCAAGCAATATGGCAAAATATCGGTGAAGCCACCAAACGTGGAACATTCTCTTCTTCTTCTTCTTATCGTGAAACAAAGGAAACTGTATCTGGAAACTTCTGAGAGTCTGTAAAGTGGGGAAAGAAAATGAAGAAGATGACTCTGATAGAAAGAAAGGTATCAGGACTATACATTGCATAATAAAAATAACTTTGAGGGACGTGGATAAAGGATTCAGGCAGCACCTAGTTAAGGCAGATTTACTGTAGGCTACTCAGGGATTTCCCTGGTGGCTCAGTTGGTAATGAAAATGCCTGCAATGCAAGAGACCCAAGTTCAATCTCTGGGTCGAGAAGAAGCCCTGGAGAAGGGAATGGCAACCCACTCCAGTATTATTGCCTGGAAAATTCCATGGGCAGAGGAGCCTGGTAGGCTTTGTCCATGGGGTTTCTTTTCTTTTCTTTTTTTTTTTTTTTGAATGTTTATTACATGCCCAGCCCTGTGCTAAATGCTCTGTATACAACATCCCATTTAATCCTCTTGAGGTCAGTATCACTAACCCATTCTTCATATGACAGCAACAACGCATATGCTAAGTGGCAGAGTGTGATTCAAACCCAAGTCCTTCTGACCCCAGAGTCTGTGCTCTGCTCTGTTTAATACTAGCTCCACATGACCCAGCTGCCTTTCATTAACGCTGATGATTGGCTAAGCTCATCAGCTCTGGCCTTGACTTGATGCATGCTGTTGCTGCTGCTGCTGCTAAGTCGCTTTAATCGTGTCCAACTCTGTGCGACCCCATAGACGGCAGCCCACCAGGTTCCCTCGTCCATGGGATTTTTTCAGGCAAGAGTACTGAAGTGGGTTGCCATTGTCCATGGGGTTTCAAAGACTCAGACACGACTGAGTGACTAGCACTTTCACGAACACAATCAAGCTTAAGCTTCAGGTTTCCCTCACTTATGTGAGTCCTTTTTAAGGCAATGGACCTAATTTTGTTTTCATAATTTTGCCATATGTTCCTTAACAAGGGCCCTAAAATTTTTGTAAACTCACTCAATCTCAATTTACCCTAGCCTATAACTAATAAGAGTAAACCTTAGTAGTGTACATAAAAAATTCATAAAGAAAAAAGCAGAGATTCAGTTGGAAGTAACACCACCACCTCTACCCTTTTGACTGTTTCTTGTCCCACAGAAATTGGACAGAAACAATTATTCAGCCTTAACACAGCATCTCAGGGAGAAAATAAAGCAGTCCTGGCCTTGATACTGCAGGAAGATAGCCAAGTTACTTTCACAATTAGCCAAGCAAATGGACTGTCTAGATCGGCGCAACCAAGAATAAAAAAGAAAAAATTAACTGTCATGGCAACCAAGCAAATATACTATGGCAAACAGCTTAAGAAAGAAAGCATGGGAAGAAAGGAAAAGGGCTTATCCAATAGGAAATTATTACTTGAAGCACAAAAGGAAATTCTTCTCAATTGCTTCACGTTGTAGAACAAATTGAGAAATGTGGCTTCTATAAAAAGCTCCAAGATGAAATGATAAGATAAAAAACAGTTTGAAAATAATTGCAAATGTAAGAGGAAATGAGAATTAAAGCCCTGTAATAAAATTAATAAATTAATTAGCAAGGAACAAAAATGACACAACTAAAAATAAAATTGCTGACATAGAGGAAGGATGTGAAATAATCACAGATTTAAAAAACCTAAAGAAGCAGAATGAAAAAATTGGACATGGATGGTAGAAAAAGATAAGCTGACCTTACCTATAATTTTTGCTCTTAAACTAGAAACACTCAACAGAGAAATTCCCTGAGATAAATCATTAAATCTACATTTTGAAAGAGAACCCTATTCAAGGATAATTTGATACAGAAATTTCAAGACCAAAGTATTTTCTAAGTCAGAAATTTAAGTAGTATTTTAAAAGAAGTCTTTTTAGGGTATCTAGACTTAAATCTCAAATCACCTACAACTGGAGAAAATCAGGCTTGCATCAAAGTTCTACTTAGCAACCTTCAAAGCCAGAAGACAAGGAAGTAGTTTCCACAACAGTCTTAGAAAAGTGTGACCCAAAAACATTACCCCCAGACAAAGTATTAGCCAAGTATAAAGGCACCAGGGATATATTCTCAACTGTGAAAAATATCAGGGGTGCTTTCCTTGTGCAGTTGTTGTTCAGTTGCTCGGTCATGTCTGACTCTTTGTGACCCCCATGGACTGCAGCACATTAGGCTTCCCTGTCCTTCACCATCTCCCAGAGTTTGATCAAACTCATGTCCATTGAGTTGGTGATGCTATCTAACCATCCCATCCTTGGTCACTCCCTTCTCCTCCTACCCTCGGTCTTTCCCAATAGCAGGTTCTTTTCCAGTGAGTTGTCGCTTCACACCAAGTGGCCAAAGTACTGGAAACTCAGTGGTAAAGAATCCACCTGTCAATGCAGGAGATGTGAGTTTGATCCCTCACCCAGGAAGACCTCAGATGCTGCAGAGCAACTACGCCAGCACACCACATCCACTGAGGCTGTGCTCTGGAGCTGGGGAACTGCACCCACTGAGCCTGCCTGCTGCAATACTGAAGCTCGTGTGCCCTAAAGACTGTATTCCTCAATGAGAGAAGCCACTGCGATGAGAAGCCTGAGCACCGCAAGAAGACAGCAGCCCCCATTCCCCTCAACTAGAGAAAAGCCTGTGTAGCAACAAAGACCCAGCATAGCCAAAAGCAAATAAGTAAAATTATTAAAAAGAAAAAAAAAAAAAAACCTCAGGGGATCCACAACCTAAATGTGCTTCTTGGAGAGAAAGAATGTCTGACAAAGAAATTCAAAAAATTAAAAGAAAGACATCAACGAAGAAGAGAAAAGCATAAAATGAATAGTGGTAAACATTAGACCAAAAAACTCAGAAAACTAATTGCAAATAACATTGAGAATAATTATTTTTATAGAAGAAGCAAGTCATAGGTTTATAGAGTATAAAATATTAATAGCAAAATTCAAATGAAGTAAAATATTTTCTTTAAAATCCATGCAATGTAATTCCATTTTTATAAAAAGATGAATCATTCATTTTTACATGTATAAATGATATATGCACTTGCTTTGTGTCAAGGAAGATAATTTCAGGGAAGTGGTATTTGGAGGGTTTTTTTTCAAATCTTTTATCTTTATAATTTTTCTGCAAAATGAATAAACTTTGTAATTGGTATTTATCACTTTGAAAAACAATGAAGTGATTTTAAAAAATGAAATACCTTCATAATGCTAATCACAGTTAATTAAGGGTAGTAGACATGTGAATGGTTACCTTCTTCGTTTTTTTTTTTTTTTTCGCTGCTGTGTTCTGATTTCCTCACCCCACTTTACTGTCCAAAAATTATCAAACATCAATGTAAGTAAAGTAGTGAAGGAACAAATGTAGGAGTGTGTTTGAAAAGATTTTGGTGAAGTCAGAGAAAATGCCATAACTGGAAGGAAATGTGGGCTTAAGACAGGGGTTTTATTAGAGGAAACTATAACATGTTTCTTGTTGATGTGAGAGATGCTGTATAGATGCAAATTGATGCTGAGGGTGAGGTGGAGATAACTAACAGAGGACTATGGTTCCTTGAAGAGGTTATAAATAATGGAACCCAGAGCACTAACAGGGTGATTGTCCTTGGAAACAACGATGGCTAGTGATTCCATTGTGAAAAAGAGAAGAGGAAAAAATGGGTACAATGTAAGTCAATTGTTTAGGGATGGAAAAATGGAGAGAATTTGATTCTGATGGTTTCAATTTTCTTAACAAAAATTGTATATTATCTGAAAATACAGTAGGAGGAAGGCATATTGCATTAGAATAAAAATACTAGTGAACATAACAAGACAAATCTCAAATTCTTAGCAACTGAGAGCAAAACAAAAAAATCCCTTCTATTTATAGTGTACACAAAGCCCACATGAATATTCATGATGGACCAGTTATCTTTTCACAGTCACTCATGACATAGGTTCTTTCCAGCCTGCGACTTCACCATCATCTAGGTCCTCACTGTGCTCTTCCATTCAGCCTGCAGAAAGAGGATTGTGTGTAGAAGATTCTTATGGGCCAGGTCCCAAAGTGATGGCTACATTTTCTGCCTACATTCCGTTGGCCAGAACTCAGGAACTTCACTGCTTTTAATTACAATGAAGGCAGAGGAATATAGTCAGCTTGTGAGTCCAGGAGAAAAAGAAAATGACTTAGATAAAAGTTAACTAATTTCTGCCCCAAGATAGTATAAGATACTTTCAGATAGTGGGGCAATCAGTCTATTGGAGATAAAATTATTGGGCCACACTGAGTGCAAAAAAGAAAATCTTACATTCACCATGTTAAATTTCTAAATATAAATGTCAAAAATGTGCAGAAAAGTCTCAGTGGACTCAGGTGGGTGATTTCCTCAATAGCAAGATTGCAGTTCAGTTCACATCCAGAAAAGGAAGTTGTTAGGCTCATCCAGACCTACTGTGTTCCTAGCTGAATAAAATAGAGAAAGAGTCATACAACCAATTGAGAATATTCATAAAAGATAAATGTTATTTGTGGACCACAGAAACCAGACTGCTTCAGGAAGCAGATGGATATTGAAAAAGTGGTGAAGTTAACACACTGGGGGTCTCAATGAGGTCAGATACTTGTAGACATAGAGATGTTTGCTGGAAAAGCTATAAGAATGAAATTGTTGATCTTACAGTGGATTGCTTTATTTATTTAAATTTTCTAGTGATAATATGGTTTATTTGTACTATGATAAGAGGGAATGGCAGCAGTAGATTAAAAGAAAGGTCACTGGGAAAGAGAAGAGCAGAAAACTGGATGACCTGGGGAGAGGATCTAGACATTTGAAGTTTAAAGAAAAGTGACATCAATAGAGAGAAAAACTGTTAGCTAAGCTCTGGTGTTAAGTGAAAGAGCTGGGAGAAAAACAAAAAAGACTGTTTGATGACAGTGTGAATGTTGGGATCGCATGTACACCCGTGGTGGATTCAGGTCAATGTATGTCGAAACCAATACAGTATTGTAAAGTAAAATAAAGTAAAAATAAAAATTTAAAAAAAAAAAAGAAAAAAAGAGAGAATGATGTGTGAATTTACCAAGAGGAATAAATCTGAAAGAAATGAAGTTGAAGTAGTGGATTGTAAGGAATAATAGAAACTAAGAAATTCTGAGTAATATGCCTCAAACTGGTGGGGAGTGAAAAATGAAACAACTTCAAGTTAAGAATAGAAGGAAGTTACTCCAGTAGACATCTGGTGTTCACAAAAGGCAAGGAGGAGAGAAGAAAATGCCAAGAGAAGGTGAAAGGTACTGGGGAGCTTTCTGATCATAGTGGGTAATCCAGTAGTTGTTGTAGGAGGCTTGCGGAGAAGGTTGTGGGGGTGCTTAGGTAGGATGAGTGGATAGCAAGCATGGAGAAGAAATTAGAATGATAACATCTTACTTGGAAACATCCAGCATCTGGTGGTGACCAAGATGAACAGAGATACAAAGTATCATGCAATTATAAGATTGTAAGTATTAATATTATATGCAATACTCTTAGTACTATTCTGGGTTCTGCTACTAGCATGAGAGGAAAACATAGAGAAAATAAATGAGAGTGATATGGGAATATTTGAACGGTAAAATATTACAGCTATTGATGATTGATTGGAAGAGATAAAACATATTAAAAAGAATGACTTCCTCATTTCTGGTTTAAGCAATGGAATGGCCATTGGTGTAATTGTTGAATGTAGGAACATTGCCCCAGGAACATAGATATTATGGCCTACTTTTATTTTGGAAAGTGGAAAATGAGAAATTAATTATTCAAATGGAGATGTTGAGTTAAACATATGTGAAAAAAAAAAAAAAAACAACAGCTCAGGAGAGATATCTGGGCTGTGAATATAGAAGAACATCAACAATTATGGGTTGATTAGAAAGGGATGGCAAAAAAGACTCAGAAGACACAGCCAGAGAAATCAGAGGAAAACCCTAAGAAATTGTACTATAAACCCATTCAACAAGAGGGAGCAATAAATCAATAGGGTGAAAAATAATGCCAAAAGGTAAATAAGCAAGATGTTTCAAAAGTATCTGTTGCTGTGTATGACATGGGACAAATATAGTTCCTACTTCTGCAGTAGTCCCAAATTTTCTGAAATGAAACTCTACTAGACTTTCAGATTTTCTGAAAATCATTCTACTATACTCAAATATATCTTAATTTCATCACTGTAAGCATAATCTATATTAAAAGATTGTTTCAGATACAGTAATTTCAATAAATTATTATCAGATAATATGTTTAAGTTTAGTAGTTTAAAAATACATCACCCACTGTAAAAGCCATTTTCAGTACAGGCGCTAGTCCAATTTTTTTAAACTCCAAATACTCACCAATAGTGGAGAAATAATGTATAAAGTAAAATAATCCATCACAGTTGATTATTTTCCAGCACAGTTTCTACATGAAATACAATATCTATAGGAATTTAATGTAAAACTTTCTGGATTAGTAATTCAAATTTCCATTTCCTAATAATTATTATACATATAGGAAATATACCTCAAGTGATTATTTTCTCAAAGACAAAAAAGAAAAAACACACAAAAAGTATTGTAAATGTAACTCATTCAGGAAAAGGAATTTAATGTAAAACTGATAGAGATCCTGTAAGAGCCTCAGATACTCGTTTACAAAAATCAGTTTATCAAAGAGAAGCTGAATTTGAAGCAACAGGAAATCCTTTAACAATTTAGGGAATGCCTCCTTCAAGTCTGACAGATTTATTAACACTGATATTTTCCCCCCTACAAATGCATATTTATTATTCGCTTGGTACTGTAACGATTTATGGACACAGCAGATTCAAAATGTGTTTTACAATACAGGGCCTAATGCCAAGCATGTGTCTACTTTTTAGCCTTTTTCCCCTTTCTTTTCTATTTCTTATGGCATCCTTACATTCATAATATATTTATTCCACTGCTGAAATGCAAGGCAGCAGTCTGTTTGTGTGGGTTATAGTCTTTAAGACTGCCTAGATTACTTTCAATCTTTGAATCACAGGAATCTACATAATCACAATTTCATTCTCATTTTCACAAGGATCCTCAGACAGCCAGCACAGTACTGAAAGGTCAGTAAAGGCACCATGGAAAACAAAACTCACAAGTGGCCAGCCATATGAGAATCTGTAAAGGTTTCTTGAGTTTGCTCATTGGTTTAACAAACTTAGCTACAGTAGAACTATGGGCGAGAGCTAAAAGAGTCCACTTCTCAGATTTGCAAGGCAAAGTTGATGGCAAAAGATTTTTTGCAAAATCAATTCTGTTTCTAAATGGGGCAATCCTTTACATTTATCCTACAGAGTTATTTCTTTTAAATAGTAGAAACAAGACTAAAGGGAATATTTTTAACCTGAATATCTGATTAAGAATTCCTCTGAATGATATATTTCATATATTTCTAATGAACTAAATTAGTTTTATTAATTCAAAAATTATGGTTCCAGCTGACTGTGGAATATAGCTCCCAAGAACCATAACATAAATGTTGAAGAATGTGAGCATTGTAACAAGTCTATGTGACTTTGATTCCCAGCTCTGCCAATGTTTGTAAAATTTTGCTGAAGTTACTTCCCCTCTCTTTGCCTCAGGTTCTTCTTCCATAAATGGGAATAATAATGACAACTTTCAGAAGGTTGAGTAAGGACTAAGTTAATATACTTAGGACATATATTTAGGACATAGCTTGGCATGAATTAAGCTCTACCCGAATATTAGCCACCATAGATATTAGCTAGAATAAAATTTTTCTCATTTTCAAAAAAAGCAACCTCAATTCACCTTGCTGCTGCTGCTGCTGCTGCTGCTGTTAAGTCGCTTCAGTTGTGTTCAACTCTGTGCGACCCCATAGACAGCAGCCCACCAGGTTCCCCCATCTCTGGGATTCTCCAGGGAAGAACACTGGAGTGGGTTGCCAATTCCTTCTCCAGTGCATGAAAGTGAAAAGTGAAAGTGAAGTCACTCGGTTGTGTCTGACTCTTAGTGACCCCATGGACTGCAGCCCACCAGGCTCCTCTGTCCATGGGATTTTCCAGGCAAGAGTACTGGAGTGGGGTGCCATTGCCTTCTCCACAATTCATCTTAAATTTGGGCAATTAATTTGTTGGGCAAAGCTCTGCCATGTCTGTTGCAGGACTTCTAGCAAAGAAATTCCAGAGTATGTAACTAACATCTAGGGAATATTACTCACAGGTTAATCCAACAAGCAGTTATTAAGTGCCTTCTAAATGCCAGATGACTTCTAGTTTCTAAAGTATAAAAAAATGGACAAGTCTATGCTCTAGGACCTCTCCATCATGTTTGCAAACAAGTAAGTAGATAGATGCCATCAAGGACTGATGGGTGGTAAGACGTATGTTTGCCACGTGGACTGGGAGTAGAGTGTGGAGTCTGCTCAGTGCAGGCAGGCAAGGTTCAGAGGCTCCCATCTGAACTGACCCTGAAGCCTGACTCCAAGCTGCAGCCTATTTCAGTGATTAAACAGCTATCAAGAAACATTATAAAAATCTTTGCCCTGTAAAACTAAATATATAACGGAACTTGCCTTTCACATCACTCTTACACTTTTAAGTGAAGGTGAGGGGTTCCCACCAGTTCTAGATGCCTCATTCCTCTTTAATCCTCTCTCACAAAAGGCACAGATGAATACGGAACGTCAGCGACTGGTATGATGAAAACCGTTGTTTCCCCCGCCCCTTACGTTTCTTCACAGATATAATGCCACAAATGCAATTCTCAAGGATAAATTGCTGACAGAGACGAGAGGACACGGCAGAAATATTTGAACATCACAATGGATTTAAATGACAGGATACTATCATGAAAGTCATAGCTGAAGCATAGATGGATCCACAGACAGTTGTCATAGCATTTAACTTTTTCATATTTTAGGCTAACGTTCAAATCCACAGTTTCATCATGTTTGGCTTGGCAGGCGCATCCCACTCACTCTGAGGGAGTGTGGCAGGGAAGAGGAGCCAGGAGTAGATGAATCCCAATCGCTTACTCATCTCATGGCAGAAAGGGTTTTTGGTTTTTTTAAGTTGTAGTGCTGCCAGCATGGAAAGTGAGGACCAGCTGAAGTGACATATAATCATTTGCAGATACTTTGAGACACTGGTATTTCTTTTTTGGACGAAGAACATCAGAGGAAGCCTGGTAGCTAAGAGTTAGAAGGGGCCCACTGAGTTTACTACTCCACCCTTCGCCTCTACAGTTAAAAGAGAAAGGCTCTAACCTGGGAAAGGTCAAGTGCCCTGAAAAAAATCACACATCAATCTGGTACCAATATCAAGGCTGGAATCCAGATTTCCTGGGTTCCAATCATGTCTTATTTCCATTCCACCATGAATTCTTCCTGATAATTATGAGTGAAATCTGGTAAAATGCTTTCTAAGACCTTCTCAAATTCAGGAACAGCTCTAAGCATATATTTTGTTCTTTCAAATACAATCGAGTATAACTGAAAAATGCCAGTGATGCCTTTGGGTTTTTAATGCATCCGTTATATGGGACTATGGTTTATTTACACAGCCATTAAAATACCTGTCTCCAAAAGCACATTTCCTTCTAAAGTTAGTTAGGAGTTAATTGCTTTTTCAGATTTTACTGAAGTTTCATCTTTCACAATAAGAACAAATTTTGGACTATTTAGAAAATCAGCCAAATCAGATTCACAAATCACTTTTTCATGTCTCCACATAGAACTAACAATGGGCTTGACAATTTCAGATTTCCAAGCCATCATATAATTCAACAATCTGCTTTGAATTTATCCAAAATGTTAATTTATGGATAAGAGCATTAATACTTTTAATGAATCTCCCTGGTGGCTCAGATGGTAAAGAATCTGCCTGGAATGCAGGAGAACTGGGTTTAGTCCCTGGGTTGGGAAGATCCCCTGGAGAAGGGAATAGCTACCCACTCCATTCTTGCTTGGAGAATCCCACGGACAGAGGAACCAGGTGGCCTACATTTCATAAGGTTGCAAAGAGTCAGACACGACTGAGTGACTAACACTTTCTACCGCTGGCAGCTGGATTTCTTTCAGAGTCAGTTTTTCATAGAAAATGTAGTTTCATAGCACTTCAGTAGCATTTTATAAACTATAAATATTAGACAAGAGTTCAAACCCACAATGAGTGTGGATCATCTCACATATCAAGTGGTCATCTCACTCACTGGCTAAGGTTCCTTTCTATCCATCAGCCTTGTGCTGTAAGTCACTTGCTCTCACAATTAGCAAAATTAAATATTGCTAAATATTACTAATAGAGGTGTGCACAATCTCTCAGTAATCCAGAGAAGTCTGTTAAATGTGTCGTGTCAAAATATCTCCTACTCTTATTACATCCATCTTCTAGCCTGTACTTCAGAAAGTGCAATGTCGGCCCCATTTCACTGAATTAGCATGAAGTTCAGTTACATAGAGTGTGTCCCTTTGTACCTTTCTTAACCTGTATATACACAATAGATATTTCAAGACCTGTGAAGTTTTCCAAATCAAGCATAGCACATTACGTAACAAAATACTTTCTTCTCCCTGTTTCCGCTTAAGAACTTTTCGCTGTTGAATAGATTGAGCCTCTGAAGAAACCCTTCAATGATGTGCCCAAAGTGTTTTGGGAATGATGCAACAAAATTTCAACAAGTTCATTCCAACAAGAGGGAACTTCTATTTTTTTTTTTTTTCGCTTTTTGTAAAACTTTAATTTCTGAGACATTTGGTGCCAAAATCTAGAGAGCTTATTTCTATGATCACGTCCCAAAATTTTCCTTTTGCAGTTTTTCTCTCTGTTGTTAGTGATTTGATCTTTTTCTGAAATAGGCTTTTTTATCTCCAGGTTACATGTCTTCAATGCAATTGTCCCAGGTTCCTGCTGATCTTTATGATTCTTTATTCTACTTCTTACTGGTTGGTAGTGATCTCTTTGTACTTAAGATATTTTGCTTTCCAATAGGCTAGTCCTTCTCTCCATACTAACATAATTTAACCTATAAGTATTGGTGTTTTGGATAATTCATAGACTTGGTAGTACAAGGAAGAGATTGTACAGAAAAACCTATCTTTGAGGCAATACATTAACATGCAATATTTTAAAATTTACAGTACTCAATCATAATTTGGGTTTATGAAATAATCATAGTAAAAATGGTAGCTTCTTAAGACTTTATATTCTATATTTGCACTAATATTCCATATATGTTCAAAAATGAACTCACAAATTAGAAGATATAAAAAAAAGTAACATTTTCACAGGGTCTTACCCTTTTCATTTGTGGTCCATCAAGACAGCTGTCCAATCTCTTGGTATTTGTTCTAATAAAGTGAGAGTCTTCCTTACGATTTCATAATATATCAGAAAGCAGAATTGTGAAGCCTTTAGTTACATGGGAAAGAGCAATTTTTAAAATGAAGAATTTTCCTTTCAAATATCATTGGAAAAAGTGATTGACTTCATATAACCCAAGGCTTTGGGAAGAAATATATATATATTTAGAAATGTGTATATATATATATATATATATATACACAAGACATGTATATATATATATATATATATATATATACAAGACTTTGAACTAAGAGTGAGGGGTCTATTTTTAAAAAATAGTATTATGTTTAAGATTGAAATGTGTTATAACTAACATTTATTTCCTTGGTAATTCTTCAAAAATGGACTTAGGATATATGACCTAAGTCAGACTAAAAAGTATTGCTAGGGGATTTGCTAAAGTTTTCAAAAGTAAAGCTAGTGTTATGGGGCTGAAGATGGTATTATTAACCTAGAGTAGTTATAGCCATCTCGGTACTGGAAGACTGTTGCCTGGAAATAAAAAGAACCTATAAGAAATGGAGATTAGAAATAAAAGAGAGAGATCTTACTCACTCCTAGACATTTCATTTATGAAAGTCAAGATATTCCATTTACTGCTTAAGCAAGAATAAACAGATGATTCAGATTATCTGTCAGGGAAGACTGACAACAGGAAAGAAAAAGACCACAGTGAATACACAGAACAGTTAAGTCCATAGAAAGGGATATAATGCAAGAAGTAAAAGACTGTAAGATTTATAACACTTTCACAGGGTTTGGAAGTTACTGTAACTAGAAAAATAAAAAGAAAAAAATAGGATTATATGAAAGAGGCAATGTATGAACAAGTAACAGTTAAAATGTCACTGCCAAAATAAAAATTTAATAAGGTGAAACTATAGAATAAATAGTACTATATAAGATAAAATCAAATTTCTGGACTATAAAGCAAAACCAAAAAAAAAAAAAAAATAGGAATCAAGTCAAAAAACACTGTTTTCAGAAAACAGAGCATCTCATCCCCAGGGGGTTAGAAGAAAAAGAATGAAAAGGAAGAAATTTATAAAGAGAAAAGAAAATGAGAGAGAGAAACTAAAGAACATTTTCCCAAGCTGAAGAAAAGACTCAAATCTTAAGATAGAAAGAAAATATCAAAGATAAAACTGAAATATGGGGGGAACTTAGTTATAGATACCTACTACTCTTTGGTTCTGAATAAAAAGCATAGAATATCTTGCGTATGCTTAGTCACTCCCGATTCTACTGTAGCCTACCAGGCTCCTCTGTCCATGGAATTTTCTAGGCTAGAATATTGGAGTCAGATGCCACTTCCTTCCCTAGAGAATCTTCCTTACCTAGGGATCGGATCAAACTGCATCTCTTTTCTCTCCTGGCAGGCGGATTCGTTTACCACTGCACCACCTGGGAAGCCCATAAGGATTTACTCAAGTGCTTTATTCTTGAGCTGATCTGGATGATGAGATTCTGGATTCCGGAGCTTATATACTTTTAAAAATAGCCTGTATAGAATGTCTATAGAATATCTTAGAGGCTATATATTGCAGTTCACCCTGTCATCCAAAATTCACAACATTTCCACAGCAAAATATTCTCGTTCCCTGCCAAGATTTCTTAAATTCTCATCCCCCCAAAGAATGTAAGCTCCAGAATCCAGAATCTTATCATTTAGATCAGGTAAGCATAAAGCACCTCTGGTGTAGTTAATTTTTCAAATTACTGAATTACTATAATTATCCTATTTTATGGAAGGGAACAGATCTTAACTATTTATTGTAGCCACACAACAGGTCCTGGGAAGGCACCAGAGAGCCATCTGTAGGAGGTGACACAAAGATCTAAGACCCCTTAACAGCTCCCAGGGTAGACTAATGCATTCGTGTAAACAAGTAGAGTTCTAAAATCTTAAAAAAAAAAAAAAAAAAAAAAGAATAGAGAAGAAAAATCAGAAATCAACATCAACTTCTCATAATGAGGCCCTCAAATGAAAATGAAAAAAATATTTCACACACATGAAGTCTATATAATCACTATGTTTTTTTAAACATGTTTTTGGAGGTCCTGGCCAATGTAACACAGTAAAAAAGGGGGAAATTGTGTCTTAGCCTATGTTAAGAAGAAAAGCTCAATGCAAACGTTCTTGTGCTGCTTTTTTTTTTTTTTTTTTTATGGAGTACAATTACTAGGAAGCAGGCATGAGTTAGGAAAGAAAATAAGTGACAATACAAGGTTGCACTTCTGAGCTGGCGTTTCCTTGGTGTCAAGATAGTTGGTTGCTCTGTGTCATAGAATTATCCTTAAAAAGTCTGTTCCGGGAGGAAATGAAGTTATACGATTTATCCAGTGACTTCCATGGAATTTTGATCTCCCATAGGGAGTTGACACGTGCAAATTTTTGTCTTTAAATACATGAGAATCAATAGTGTTTCATACCTTCAGTATTAAGAGTGAAGCCCTGACATCTAAGGCCAGGGGTGAACAGTGGGAGCGTTGGCAAAACTACAGATATGTGAGCAAAAGGGGATCTACAGCTGAATGTAAGATGTGTCTAATAGAAGTGATGTAAACGTTAGAAAGAGAAACAAATGTTTGCAGAATACATGACGGCCTTCTTTGAAATCTAAGGTGCATCAAAGTAGTTACTTGTGAGGAGAAGATGGCAGTTTGTGGGTGCCAAAAGAGGATTTTGATATTTAATTCCAAACGTGTTCCTTTCAGTTCTATAATTGACAATTTCACTCTATAATCATTATTAAGTATGAAAAATTAATATATTTTTAAAGGATACAGTCTTAGAAGGATTGTTCACATTTTTATGAGTTTAACCTTCAGGATCCTCTCCAGATTCTCATGACAAAGATTAGAGAAAAGCCTCCTTGTGCTCTGGAATGGCAGAAAGATTATAGTAACCATTTCAAAACTACAACTAGAGCATTCCGCTCAGCATTCAGGTCTTCATATTGCGGTTGTATTCCCAGGTTAAACTACCTTGGCAGAGCCTTATCTAGCCTAAGACAAGGACTGTTAGACAACTCCAGCCAAGCTAGCCTCCCTGTCTGCATAAGAGGAGGAAAATAAAAGTCTAAGACACTCTCCAAAAAGTCACATACCAGAAATTGAAGACTCTCTTAAAAATAAAATAAAACCTGAGATTTAAGCAAAACATAGAATGCTTCACCTCCCCAATAACTTCCAACACTTCAACATAGCTTAATAAAACAACAGTAGATTATAACAAATAGAGGTGAAAGACCTCAACCTTAAGAAAGAATTTCTATGTTAGCCCAAAGGTAACAACAAGAACATTAGAAGATAAACATAAAACCTCATAGTAAAGGCCAATTTATCTCAGTTCCTATTACCTGATACACCTTGTCTGGCTTTAAACAAGAAAATTGCAAGGCATGCTTAAAGTTAGAGAAAACCCATTCTGGAGAGACAAAGCAAGCATTAGAACCTGAGGCAGATGTGTCAGAGATTTTGAACTTATCAGGCTGGGAATTTAAAACAGCTAGGAGTAATATGTGAAAGGTTCTAGTGGGAAAAATAACTGACAATGCGCAAAAACAAACAGGTAACAGAAGCAGAGAAATAGATACACTAAGGAGGAATCAAAATGGAATGCTAGAAATGAAAATCACTCTAACAGAAATGAAGAATGCTTTTATCTTGATTAGTAGACTGAACACAGCAGAGGGATGCATCACTGAGCCTGAAGATATGTCAATAAAACTTGTTTAACTGAAAAGCAAAGAGGCAAAAAGAACAATAACAACAACAACAAAAAAAAAATAGAAGATCCAAAAACTGTGAGAAAATTACAATAGATATAACCCAAGCATAATAAGCATAACAGAAAGAGAAAAGAGAAAAAAGCAGACAAAATATTCGAAATAATAGGAGCTAAAAATCTTTCAAACTTAATCACAGACACCAAACCACATATCCAAGAAGCTTAAAGAAGCTTATCTTTTTCTTTTTCTTTTTTGTCTAAAATAATAGTCTTTATTTTTACACAAAACAGTACAAAATGAGACAGTTCCTCAAAGGGTGACTTGGAGCCAGAAAATCTATTGTGAAATGAAAATGTTAATGTTAGACGCTCAATAATGTTTGACCCTTTGCAACCCAATGGACTGTAGCCCACCAGATTCCTCTGTCCATGGGATTCTCCAGACAAGAAGAAGCTTATATTTTATCAAACAAGATAAAAACCAAATAATTCACACCTAGACATATCATATTCAAATTGCAGAAATCAAAGTCAGATAAAAAATTTTATTTATACAGACATAAGTTAAAAATTAACGTCATACATCTCTCTACAGAAACCATGCAAGCAAGAAAGGAGTGGAGAAATTACCTAGTGTTGAAGGAAAAAGAAAGAATGTGTCTGAATGAGTTTGAGCTTTAGTCAGTCCTTCATGTGGGTTTTGATTGAAAGCCTGGCAGATCTCTTCTTTGGTTCTGAGACACTGGGAGGGATTAATTTCTACCATTATTAGGTTTTGAGATAAGCTTTATAAATGTCTGCTTTATTGAGGTTCAAAATATGACATATGTATAAAGATGGAGATGCCTGTGAATATGAAGCAGTCTCTCTAGGAAAACTTTCTCTTAAGTACCAGACCTACAGAATATTTCACTCTGCTTTAGAATACTTCTAACCCAGCCTTCCACATAATCATAGAAGTCAGCAAATATCCCAGGGTGAAAGGTCGCCAGGCATTTGAGAATCCTCAAATATCAATCCATAATTTAAGAATGTACAATTGGTTAAAGCTCTGCTGGTTTCCCTTTCCCTCCGCAGGGACCCTCTTCCTAAACTAAGCTAACTCAGCTCATATTTGATAAATAGTCCCAGAGAAGCAAACAACTAGAGATCTGGAGCTCTCAAGGAGGGCTTTCATTTCATTTTGGGAATTTGGTTTCACTTAGGTTTGTTAATCCAGAGTACTCTGATGTTCTCATAATTAGTTTTATTTATGTTATTCTTTTTTAGTTTTAGTTGTTGTAATAGAACCATTGGCCTACACAATATATTGCACATAACGCAGAATCCATTTAGTCCTTTAAAATATAAAAATATATTAAAATATTTTGCATATATTTGATAATGTAGTTTGAATGCTAGAACAAAATACAGATTATTATTTATTACCAAAATTAATACCCATGTACTGGGTATAGATATTTTAACTGTTTTGCAAATGCTGATATATGGTCAACAGTGTTTGAAGTTCAACTGATGAAAATTACCCTGTTATACTGCTCCAGGGAATCCCCAGTGACTCAGATGGAAAAGAATCTGCCTGCAATGCAGGAGACCTGGTTTCAATCCCTGGGTCGGGAGATCCTTTGGAGAAAGGAATGGCAACCCGTTCTAATATTTTTGCCTGGAGAATTCCGTGGACAGAGGAGCCTAAAGGGCTACAGTCATGGGGTCTCAGAGAGTCAGATACGACTGAGTGACTAACACTTTCACTTTTCACACTGCTCCAAAAGCCACTCATTTTAATATATTCTCAAATTTACTCCAGAAGAAATTAAGGTTTTCAATGGTCTTTGCTGAAGAATACTGTTCATGGGGTTCTCAAGACAAGAATACTGAAGTGGCTTGCCATTCCCTTCTCCAGTGGACCACATTCTGGCAGGCCTCAC
This sequence comes from Ovis aries, assembly GCF_016772045.2. Classification (NCBI taxonomy): domain Eukaryota; kingdom Metazoa; phylum Chordata; class Mammalia; order Artiodactyla; family Bovidae; genus Ovis; species Ovis aries. Next base: position 23,258,440 of record NC_056057.1, on the reverse strand, counting down.
CACCATGACCCGCCCATCTTGGGTTGCCCTGCAGGCATGGCTTGGTTTCATCGAGTTAGACAAGGCTGTGGTCCTAATGTAATTAGATTGACTAGTTTTCTGTGAGTATGGTTTCAGTGTGTCTGCCCTCTGATGCCCTCTTGCAACACTTACCACCTTACTTGGGTTTCTCTTACCTTGGGCATGGGGTATCTCTTCATGGCTGCTCCAGCAAAGCACAGCCGCTGCTTCTTACCTTGGATGAGGGGTATCTCCTTACCGCCACCATTCCTGACCTTCAATGTGGGATAGCTCCTCTAGGCCCTCCTGTGCCTGTGCAGCCACTACTCCTCGGGTTGCTCCTCCTTGCCGCCGGCCCTGACCTTGGGCATGGGTGGCTCCTCCGAGGTACCGCCCCTGGCCTTGGGTTCAGGGTGGCTCCTCAAGGTCACTGCCCCTGGCCTCTGGTGCGAGGTGGCTTGTGGCTTCTCTTGGCCGCTGCTGATCTCGGACTCAGAGTGTCTCCTCCCAGCCGCCACTGGCCTCAGACACAGGGTAGCGCCTCCCGGCCGCTGCCCTGACCTCGGACACGGGGTGTCTCCTCCTGGCCGCCACTGACCTCGGATGTGGGGTAACTCCTCTCGGCCGTCGCCCCGTCCTCAGACTCGGAGCGTCTCCTCCTGGCCGCCACTGACCTCGGATGCAGGGTAGCTCCTCTCAGCCGTTCCTGCACTGATGTGGCCTGGCACTCTAAGCCGCTGCGCCTGACCTCAGACATGGCATAGCTCCTCTCAGCCGCGCTTAGTTAGCCATGAACAGTATGAAAAGGCAAAATGATAGGATACCAAAAGAGGAACTCCTCAGGTCAGTAGGTGCCCAATATGCTACTGGAGATCAGTGGAGAAATAACTCCAGAAAGAATGAAGGGATGGAGCCAAAGCAAAAACAATACCCAGTTGTGGAAGTGACTGGTGATAGAAGCAAGATCTGATACTGTAAAGAGCAATATTGCATAGGAACCTGGAATGTCAGGTCCAAAATTAAGGCAAATTGGAAGTGGTCAAACAAGAGGTGGCAAGGGTGAACTTCAACATTCTAGGAATCAGCAAACTAAAATGGACTGGAATGGGTGAATTTAACTCAGATGACCATTACATCTACTACTGCAGGCAGGAATCCCTCAGAAGAAATGGAGTAGCCATCATGGTCAACAAAAGAGTCCGAAATGCAGTACTTGGATGCAATCTCAAAAACAACAGAATGATCTCTGTTCATCTCCAAGGCAAATCATTCAATATCACAGTAATCCAAGTCTATGCCCCAACCAGTAATGCTGAAGAAGCTGAAGTTGAACGGTTCTATGAAGACCTACAAGATCTTTTAGAACTAACACCCAAAAAAGATGTCCTTTTCATTATAAGGGACTGGAATGCAAAAGAAGGAGGTCAAGAAACACCTGGAGTAACAGGCAAATTTAGCCTTGGAATGCAGAATGAAGCAGGGCAAAGACTAATAGAGTTTTGCCAAGGAAATGCACTGGTCATAGCAAACATCCTCTTCCAACAACACAAGAGAAGACTCTACACATGGACATCACCAGATGGTCAACACCGAAATCAGATTGATTATATTCTTTGCAGCCAAAGATGGAGAAGCTCTATACAGTCAACATAAACAAGACCAGGAGCTGACTGTGGCTCAGATCATGAACTCCTTATTGCCAAATTCAGACTTAAATTCAAGAAAGTAGGGAAAACCGCTAGACCATTCAGGTATGACCTAAATCAAATCTCTTATGATTATACAGTGGAAGTGAGAAATAGATTTAAGGGTGTAGATCTGATAGATAGAGTGCCTGATGAACTATGCAATGAGGTATGTGTCACTGTACAGGAGACAGGGATCAAGACCATCCCCATGGAAAAGAAATGCAGAAAAGCAAAATGGCTGTCTGGGGAGGCCTTACAAATAGCTGTGAAAAGAAGACAGGCGAAAAGCAAAGGAGAAAAGGAAAGATATAAGCATCTGAATGCAGAGTTCCAGAGAATAGCAAGAAGAGACAAGAAAGCCTTCTTCAGTGATCAATGCAAAGAAATAGAGGAAAACAACAGAATGGGAAAGACTAGAGATCTCTTCAAGAAAATTAGAGATACCAAGGGAACATTTCATGCAAAGATGGGCTTGATAAAGGACAGAAATGGTATGGACCTAACAAAAGCAGAAGATATTAAGAAGAGGTGGTGAGAATACACAGAAGAACTGTACAAAAAAGATCTTCACGACCCAGATAATCATGATGGTGTGATCACTAATCTAGAGCCAGACATCTTGGAATGTGAAGTCAAGTGGGCCTTAGAAAGCATCACTACAAACAAAGCTAGTGGAGGTGATGGAATCCCAGTTGAGCTGTTTCAAATCCTGAAAGATGATGCTGTGAAAGTGCTACACTCAATATGTCAGCAAATTTGGAAAATCAGAAGTGGCTACAGGACTGGAAAAGGTCAATTTTCATTCCAATTCCAAAGAAACGCAATGCCAAAGAATGCTCAAACTACTGCACAATTGCACTCATCTCACATGCTAGTAAAGTAATGCTCAATATTCTCCAAGCCAGACTTCAGCAATACGTGAACCGTGAACTCCCTGATGTTTAAGCTGGTTTCAGAAAAGGCAGAGGAACCAGAGATCAAATTGCCAACATCTGCTGAATCATGGAAAAAGCAAGAGAGTTCCAGAAAAACGTCTATCTGCTTTCTTTACTATGCCAAAGCCTTTAACTGTGTGGATCACAATAAACTGTGGAAAATTCTGAAAGAGATGGGAATACCAGACCACCTGACCTGCCTCTTGAGAAATCTGTATGTAGGCCAGGAAGCAACACTTAGAACTGGACATGGAACAACAGACTTGTTCCAAAGAGGAAAAGGAGTACGTCAAGGCTGTATATTGTCATCCTGCTTATTTAATTTATATGCAGAGTACATCATGAGAAACGCGGGACTGGAAGAAACGCAAGCTGGAATCAAGATTGCCGGGAGAAATATCAATAACCTCAGATATGCAGATGACACCACCCTTATGGCAGAAAATGAAGAGGAACTAAAAAGCCTCTTGATGAAAGTGAAAGAGGAGAGTAAAAAAGTTGGCTTAAGGCTCAACATTCAGAAAATGAAGATCATGGCATCCAGTTCCATTACTTCATGGGAAATAGATGGGAAACAGTAGAAACAGTGTCAGACTTTATTTTTTTGGGCTCCAAAATCATTGCAGATGGTGACTGCAGCCATGAAATTAAAAGATGCTTACTCCTTTGAAGAAAAGTTATGACCAACCTAGATAGTATATTCAAAAGCAGAGACATTACTTTGCTGACTAAGGTCCATCTAGTCAAGGCTATGGTTTTTCCTGTGGTCATGTACGGATGTGAGAGTTGGACTGTGAAGAAGGCTGAGCACCGAAGAATTGATGCTTTTGAACTGTGGTGTTGGAGAAGACTCTTGAGAGTCCCTTGGACTGCAAGGAGATCCAACCAGTCCATTCTGAAGGAGATCAGCCCTGGGATTTCTTTGGAAGGAATGATGCTACAGCTGAAACTCCAGTACTTTGGCCACCTCATGCAAAGAGTTGACTCATTGGAAAAGACTCTGATGCTGGGAGGGATTGGGGGCAGGAGGAAAAGGGGACGACTGAGGATGAGATGGCTAGATGGCATCACGGACTTGATGGACATGAGTCTGAGTGAACTCCGAGAGCTGGTGATGGACAGGGAGGCCTGGCGTGCTGCAATTCATGGTGTCGCAAAGAGTTCGACACGACTGAGCAACTGAAATGAACTGAACTGAACTTGCTGAGGAATATTGATACATATGTAGAATCTGATTTTATAGTACATACATATATCCACAGAAATTTGCAAATGTCCTTAAAGATACAGCAGTGTTCTGCATTGAAGGAATTGTTTTTTCTTGAAAAAATGATGAACTATATAGGAGCACTTTTATTTTAAAGAAGAATCATGTTCATTTTGCTGAGAATCATTTTACTTATTTAAACAAGCAACCAACATATTAGTTTTCTTCTGTTGTATTCTTGATGTTCAGAACTCATGGCCTAAAAAAAGAAGTAGATTATATTCATTACTATTCAAGGTAAATAATTTAGGATGAGCTTTATCTTTCATATAGTGAGCCTAAACTGGTTGTTCTACTTTCTAGTGCATCTTCTATATATCTTCCAGATGTTCCTCTCACCAAGATGTTTTGAATATCCACTCCTTTATGGTGGGTTCATATATCTCAAACTTCAGTAAGTTTTTTTGTTGTTCTTGTTTTTAATCTCTTGTCTTACTTTACTTTTTGGAGCTATTCTGTCAAACTTTCTGTGCTGTTTGAAAAGCACTCAGGTATCTGAACATCTGGAAATAAAACTTTGCAATTAACAGTCACATTTTCATCACTGGAAGTCTGTTAGTTTGTGAACATCTTGTTTTTGCCTTTTTCCTGTGCTGTGTTTTGTGCTAAGTCACTTCAGTTGTGTCCAACTCTTTGCAACCCTAAGGACTGTAGCCTGCCAGGCTCCTAAACTATACCACTTGGGTCTAATGAAGGAAATGAAAATTGAACTTCAGAATACTCATGACATGGTTACCCAATGCATGCCTGTATCTTATTTTACCTATACATTTGTCTCACTTTTCTTGGGCTAAGTGCTTCTTTTTCACTCCATATTGCTAAATTGCCAATGACACAAATAAGTACCAACGTCCTTTCAACAATTATTTAAAATTTCTGTGCTTTGATGAAACTTGGGTTCCTAACATGAGTTCTGAATTTAATAAGAATACTTATTCTTATTAAGAAGTATACATACTTCTTTTGAGTATCTAGTCTTGTTTGACTTGAATTAAATGCAGTTTAGGAATCTCATACCTTCTCTTGGCTGTCTCACAAAAAAATGGTATCTAATTCATGAGGCTTTAGGACACTGTAACTCAAACTCTGAATCCCTTGCTACAGAAATATAAAATACCACCTTGCTGTATTTTCATGTTATTTTGTCCTGGAATCTTGTAGGGACAAATTATAAGTGACATCTTGTTTAATTTCCTTAAATAACTAGAAATTTGCTAAAATACTAGGCTGATTTTATATTAAACATTTACATGTAAATTAGGTTTTATACCTGAGATTTTAAGTCAATAAATGAAATTGAAAATAGTTGAATGAGCAGGTTTTCAAATTGAGCTAAGTGGATTTCTGGTAATTTAAAGGAGTTCCTTTGGGTGGGGATTCAATGGAAACAAGGGTTGGCGAATGTGGATAATAGAAGTAAGTAGGGTTCCTCTCGGAGAAGGCAATGGCAACCCACTCCAGTACTCTTGCTTGTAAAGTCCCATGGGCAGAGGAGACTGGTAGGCTGCAGTCCATGGGGTCGCTACGAGTTGGACACGACTGAGTGACTTCACTTTCACTTTTCACTTTCATGCATTGGAGAAGAAAATGGCAACCCACTGCCATATTCTTGCCTGGAGAATCCCAGGGACGGGGGAGGCTGGTGGGCTGCCACACAGAGTCAAGTCGGACACGACTGAAGTGACTTAGCAGCAGCAGCAGCAGCAGCAGGGTTCCTCTAGGCCTTCCCATTATGATCAGGGAAGGTTGACTCACCTGTTTCGCATTTTAAGTTTCCTTGTAAGATTTCATTTGAAAAACCTTTCCTAGGACCTTTAAAATAAAAAAAAAAAAAAGAAAGAAAGTCAATGGTATTATCACTGCTTCACTTTGGAGGTTAAAAAGGAAACCTAAGATGATGCCCTTTCCCAGATGCCAACTGACAGCTAATTCATGAGAATTATGGCTTCCCTGGTGGCTCAGAGGGTAAAGCGTCTGCCTGCAATGCAGGAGACCTGGGTTCGATCCCTGCGTCAGGAAGATCCCCTGGAGAAGGAAATGGCAACCCACTCCAGTACTCTTGCCTGGAAAATCCCATAGACAGAGAAGCCTACAGTCCATGGGACCACACAGAGTCAGACACGACTGAGCCACTTCACTTTCACTTTCATGAGAATTAGGGAAGTTTCTCCTGACTTTAAGTTTTGCAGTTATTCAAATAGACCAACTACGGAACTGAAGAAATTACACTAAAATAAAATTACAGGAAAGCCCTAAATTTATAACACCATTTAGATTAATAATTTGCAGAGACATTTATAAAATGTCTCATTTTTGAGAAAAAAGTTGTGAATGACTAGAGATAGCTATCCATAATTTCAATTCTGGAAATCTGTGTGTATGTGTTTCCTTAAAATTAGTTAAATAATTATGTATGTGGTAGGATAACTGGTAGAAATATTTACAGCACTTTTTATTTAACAGTTCTTTTCTTCCTCAAAACTATTCTGAAAATCCCCACTGTGCTCAATAAGCATTTCACCAAAAAAACATTTAAAAAATGTTATCGTCAATATTTAGTATCCAATATAGTACTAGTTATTCTAACTTAGGATATAGGTCTTAAAACCATTAAGATAAGTGAACAGACAAGTCCTTCTGAGAAACTGTAGAAGAGAAATAATAACCGAATGTTGTAATTCTAAAGTTGATATCATAAAAATTATTTAAGTGCAAGAAGTATCAGATTTTAAAATAACTATCATACTAGTTTTAATCATTTTGCGTGAATGAAGGAATTGACTTTCTTTCCCCCTATATTCCTTAAACTCTAACAAACTTGAAAAAAATATACCAGCATATGCTGTTCTTTAAAAGAAGAATAGGAATAAAATGTAGGAGTCTCTTTAGAATAGGAGGACAGGCCAGGAATGACAATTATTCTGTGTGTATGTCATTTCACATTCTGACAGAATGTGGTCCATTGGAGAATGGAAAGGCAAACCACTTCAGTATTCTTGCCTTGAGAACCCCATGAACAGTATGAAAAGGCAAAATGATAGGATACTGAACGAGGAACTCCCCAGGTCAGTAGGTGCCCAATATGCTACTGGAGACCAGTGGAGAAATAACTCCAGAAAGAATAAAGGGATGGAGCCAAAGCAAAACAATGCCCAGCAATGGATGTGACTGGTGAAAGAAGCAAGGTCTGATGCTGCAAAGAGCAATATTGCATAGAACCTGGGAAATGTCAGGTCCATGAATCGAGGCAAAATGGAAGTGGTCAAACAAGAGATGGCAAGAGTGAATGTCAATATTCTAGGAATCAGAAAGCTAAAATGGACTGGAATGGGTGAATTTAACTCAGATGACCATTATATCCACTATGCGGGCAGGAATCCCTTAGAAGAAATGGAGTAGCCATCATGGTCAACAAGAGTCCGAAATACAGTACTTGGATGCAATCTCAAAATGACAGAATGATCTCTGTTCATCTACAAGGCAAACCATTCAATATCACAGTAATCTAAGTCTATGCCCCAACCAGTAATGCTGAAGAAGCTGAAGTTGAACAGTTCTTTGAACACCTATAAGACCTTTTAGAACTAACACCCAAAAAAGATGTCCTTTTCATTATAGGGGACAGAAATGCAAAAATAGGAAGTCAAGAAACACCTGAAGTAACAGGCAAATTTGACCTTGGAGTATGGAATGAAGCAGGGCAAGGACTAATGGAGTTTTTCCAAGAAAATGCACTGGTCATAGCAAACACCCTCTTCCAACAACACAAGAGAAGACTCTACACATGGACATCACCAGATGGTCAACACCGAAATCAGATTGATTATATTCTTTGCAGACAAAGATGGAGAAGCTCTATACAGTCAACAAAAACAAGACCAGGAGCTGACTGTGGCTCAGATCATGACCTCCTTATTACCAAATTCAGATTCAAATTGAAGAAAGTAGGGAAAACCGCTAGACCAATCAGGTATGACCTAAATCAAATCCCTTATGATTATACAGTGGAAGTGAGAAATAGATTTAAGAGCCTAGATCTGATAGAGTGTCTGATGAACTATGGACTGACGTTCATGACATTATATAGCAGACAGGGATCAAGACCATCCCCATGGAAAAGAAATGCAAAAAAAGCAAAATGGCTGTCTGGGGAGGCCTTACAAATAGCTGTGAAAAGAAGAGAGGCAAAAAGCAAAGGAGAAAAGGAAAGATATAAGCATCTGAATACAGAGTTCCAAAGAATAGCAAGAAGAGATAAGAAAGCCTTCTTCAGCGATGAATCTAAAGAGATAGAGGAAAACAACAGAATGGGAAAGACTAGAGATCTCTTCAAGAAAATTAGAGATACCAAGGGAACATTTCATGCAAAGATGGGCTTGATAAAGGACAGAAATTGTATAGCCCTAACAAAAGCAGAAGATATTAAGAAGAGGTGGTGAGAATACACAGAAGAACTATACAAAAAAGATCTTCATGACCCAGATAATCATGATGGTGTGATCACTAATCTAGAGCCAGACATCCTGGAATGTGAAGTCAAGTGGGCCTTGGAAAGCATCGCTACGAGCAAAGCTAGTGGAGGTGATGGAATCCCAGTTGAGCTGTTTCAAATCCTGAAAGATGATGCTGTGAAAGTGCTGCACTCAATATGCCAGCACATTTGGAAAACTCAGCAGTGGCCACAGGATTGGAAAAGGTCAGTTTTCATTCCAATTCCAAAGAAAGGCAATGCCAAACAATGCTCAAACTACCACACAATTGCACTCATCTCACATGCTAGTAAAGTAATGCTCAAAATTCTCCAAGCCAGGCTTTAGCAATATGTGATCCATGAACTCCCTGATGTTCAAACTGGTTTTAGAAAAGGCAGAGAAACCAGAGATCAAATTACCAACATCCGCTGAATCATGGAAAAAGCAAGAGAGTTCCAGAAAAACGTCTATTTCTGCTTTCTTGACTATGCCAAAGCCTTTGACTGTGTGGATCACAATAATCTGTGGAAAATTCTGAAAGAGAAGGGAATACCAGACCACTTGACCTGCCTCTTGAGAAATCTGTATGCAGGTCAGGAAGCAATGGTTAGAACTGGACATGGAACAACAGACTGGTTCCAAGAGGAAAAGGAGTACATCAGGCTGTATATTGTTACCTTGCTTATTTAACTTCTATGCAGAGTACATCATGGAAACGCCATGCTGGATGAAACACAAGCTGGAATCAAGATTGGCAGGAGAAATATCAATAACCCCAAATATACAGATGCCACCACCCTTATGGCAGAAAGTGAAGAGGAACTAAAAAACCTCTTGAATGTTAAACAGGAGAGTGAAAAGGTTGGCTTAAAGCTCAACATTCAGAAAACGAAGATCATGGCCTACGGTCCCATCACTTCGTGGTAAATAGGTGGGAAAACAGTGGAAACAGTGTCAGACTTTATTTTTGGGGGCTCCAAAATCACTGCAGATGGTGATTGCAGCCATGAAATTAAAAGACGCTTACTTCTTGGAAGAAAAGTTATGACCAACCTAGACAGCATATTCAAAAGCAGAGACATTACTTTGCCAACTAAGGTCCGTCTAGTCAAGGCTATGGTTTTTCTTGTGGTCAGGTATGGATGTGAGAGGTGGACTGTCAAGAAGGCTGAGCAGTGAAGAATTGATGCTTTTGAACTGTGGTGTTGGAGAAGACTCTTGAGAGTCCCTTGGACTGCAAGGAGATCCAACCAATCCATTCTGGAGATCAGCCCTGGGATTTCTTTGGAAGGAATGATGCTAAAGCTGAAACTCCAGTACTTTGGACACCTCATGCGAAGAGTTGACTCATTGGAAAAGACTCTGATGCTGGGAGGGATTGGGGGCAGGAGGAGAAGGGCACGACAGAGGATGAGATGGCTGCATGGCATCACTGACTCAATGGACATGAGTCTGAGTGAACTCTGGGAGTTGGTAATGGACAGGGAGGCCTGGCATGCTGCGATTCATTGGGTTGCAAAGAGTCTGACATGACTGAGGGACTGAACTGTACTGATGTGATTTCACAAAACTTACTAGCATTAGGAAACAAAGGATACAATTTGGGTTTATATGTACACTTATTATGGTGAAATATCAATAATAGATTCAGAAGTGGTGGTCATTCCATTAGGCAGTAACTGTTCACTTGTCTGACAACACTGCCTAATCAAATAGACAATTAAGATGTCCAAAGACTACATTTTGTCCTTTTGTAATAGCCAGTATGGGTTTAAACAGGTTTGGATTTAATCATTCAAAAACATTGGCACAAATTCCTTGTATTTTTGTACTAATGTTACAGTTCTTTGCATCTGAAATTCAACTATCTGTGCTTGATGGTACACATCTACTGAGTGATTAAAAACTATAGTAAGTCTACAATGTCTATCAGTAGTCTCATCTGAATCTTCTTCAGGGCAATTCTCCTCAATAGGTGTAGTCACCTGGAAAGGTTTTCATTTAATTTACCAGTGCATTTGACATCAGTATGGGTGATTTTTAAGATTTTTTTATTGTTGCCAAAATAAAAAAAGTAAAATTCACCCTCTTAACCATTTTAAGTATACAGTCCACTAGAATTAACTGTATTTAATTGTTATATAATAGATCTCACAAAACTAAAATTCTATACCATTTCCTCTTCACTGCCCATCCCCATTCCCCAGAAACCACCCTTCTACTTTGTGTTTTCATGATTTTGACTACTCTAGATATCTCATATAGTGGAATCATGTGGTATTTGGTATTTGTCCTTTGGTTTTTGGCTTATTTACCTCAGCATAATTTCTTCAAATTTCAGTGATACTGTAGCATGTGACAGTAGTTCCATATTCTTCAAGGCTGAATAATATTGCATTGTATGTATATATACCACATTTTTATAATTCATTCATCTGTCCATGGATATTTGGGCTTCCTCTGCTGCTGCTGCTGCTAAGTCACCTCAGTCGTGTTTGACTCTGTGCAACCCCATAGACAGCAGCCCACCAGGCTCCTCTGTCTCTGGGATTCTCCAGGAAATATCTTTTTGATATTCTTCTTTCAACTTTTTTGTGTCTCTGTGTGTGTGCATATATATATATATATATATGTATATATATATATATACATATATATATATACACATATATCTCTTCTTGCTATTCTTTGGAACTCTGCATTCAGATGCTTATATCTTTCCTTTTCTCCTTTGCTTTTTGCCTCTCTTCTTTTCACAGCTATTTGTAAGGCCTCCCCAGACAGCCATTTTGCTTTTTTGCATTTCTTTTCCATGGGGATGGTCTTGATCCCTGTCTCCTGTACAATGTCACGAACCTCATTGCATAGTTCATCAGGCACTCTATCTATCAGATCTACACCCTTAAATCTATTACTCACTTCCACTGTATAATCATAAGCAGTTTTATTTAGGTCATACCTGAATGGATGTAAAAGAATGTTCAAACTACCACACAATTGCACTCATCTCACATGCTAGTAAAGTAATGCTCAAAATTCTCCAAGCCAGGCTTCAGCAATATGTAAACCGTGAACTCCCTGATGTTCAAGCTGGTTTTAGAAAAGGCAGAGGAACCAGAGATCAAATTGCCAACATCTGCTGGATCATGGAAGAAGCAAGAGAGTTCCAGAAAAACATCTATTTTTGCTTTATTGACTATGCCAAAGCCTTTAACTGTGTGGATCACAATAAACTGTGGAAAATTCTGAAAGAGATGGGAATACCTGACGACCTGACCTGCCTCTTGAGAAATCTGTATGCAGGTCAGGAAGCAACAGTTAGAACTGGACATGGAACAACAGACTGGTTCCAAATAGGAAAAGGAGTACGTCAAGGCTGTATATTGTCACCCTGCTTACTTAACTTCTATGCAGAGTACATCATGAGAAACGCTGGACTGGAAGAAACGCAAGCTGGAATCAAGATTGCTGGGAGAAATATCAATAACCTCAGATATGCAGATGCCACCACCCTTATGGCAGGAAGTGAAGAGGAACTAAAAGCCTCTTGATGAAAGTGAAAGAGGAGAGTGAAAAAGTTGGCTTAAAGCTCAACATTCAGAATACGAAGATCATGACATCCTGTCCCATCACTTCATGGTAGATAGATGGGGAAACAGTGAAAACAGTGTCAGACTTTGTTTTGGGGGGCTCCCAAATCACTGCAGATGGTGACTGCAGCCATGAAATTAAAAGACGCTCACTCCTTGGAAGAAAAGTTATGACCAACCTAGATAGCATATTCAAAAGCAGAGACATTACTTTGCCGACTAAGGTCCGTCTTGTCAAGGGTATGGTTTTTCCAGTAGTTGTGTATGGATGTGAGAGTTGGACTGTGAAGAAGACTGAGTGCCAAAGAATTGATGCTTTTGAACTGTGGTGTTGGAGAAGAGTCTTGAGAGTCCCTTGGACTGCAAGGAGATCCAACCAGTCCATTCTGAAGGAGATCAACCCTGGGATTTCTTTGGAAGGAATGATGCTAAAGCTGAAGCTCCAGTACTTTGGACACCTCATGCAGAGAGTTGTCTCATTGGAAAAGACTCTTATGGTGAGGGATTGGGGGCAGGAGGAGAAAGGGATGACAGAGGATGAGATGGCTGGATGGCATCATGGACTCGATGGACATGAGTCTGAGTGAACTCCGGGAGATGGTGATGGACAGGGAGGCCCAGAGTGCTGCGATTCATGGGGTCGCAAAGAGTAGGACACGACTGAGCAACTGAACTGAACTGACTGACATGTATATATATGAAGTAGAATTGCAGGATCTTGTGGTAGTTCTATTTTTAATATCTTCATACAATTTTTTCACAGTAAGTGCAGCACTTTGCATTCCTGCAAATAGTGTGCCACCATTCCAGTTTATCCACAACTTCATGAACATTTCTTTTTGATGTCAGTTGTTGGTTGTAATGGTCATCCCACTGGGTGGCAAGTGATATCTCATTGTGGTTTTAATGTGCATTTCTCTAATGATTGAGATTTTAGCATCTTTTCATATACTTAATGGCCATTTGTATATCTTTTTTGTATATCTATTCTGGTCCTTTATTAATCTTATAATCAGGCTACTTATTTTTGTTTTTCAGTTGCATCAATATCAGTTTCATTGTGTGTTTTGTTAGCTTTTATAATATTTCTAATATTATGATAGTTGGAACATGCGGCAGATAAACTTATATGAACAAATCTAAGCACCTTTTTAAGCTTTTACCATCATAATTAATGGCCACACAGTGTTTATTCAGATTATTATGATTATTAAGAATTTGTGTTCTCCAGATTGCACTCAGTAAATCTTCCCTGTAAGCTGCTTCCTGTCATTGGTTCTTGGTAGTAGACACATCCCAAAAAATGAGAATCAAAACACATAACTGTATTAATATTGCTTGACCTCAGTTCGATTCCTGGGTTGGGAAGATCCTCTGGAGAAGGGAAAGGCTACACACTCCAGTATTCTGGCCTAGAGAATTCCATGGACTGTATAGTCCATGGGGTCAAAAAGAGTTGGACACAACTGACAGACTTTCACTTTCACTTCGCTATGGTCATAGTCAGAGGTCATGTCATTTTATTCATTTTGAGAACATAGACAACTCTTGAATATGTGTTAGAATTGCTATCATCCATCTCACCACTTAGTTCTTTATCCCAGGAAGAGGTTTCAACAGAGTGCTTCCCTCCAAGTGCATATGAGTCAAAGCTAAGGGAGCTATTATTCTTTTTCTCCAAGCTTCTCTCAAGGCACCAAAATTATATATATTAGCATTTCCCTTTTTTCACATGCATTCACTGACTCCTTCTCCCTCAGTTACAATCTCCCCTTTCTTTCATTTATCATTAATTTTCATCTAAAGCTTTCCTGGTGAGATAGGTTCTGACACTGATCATTCATATTGCTTGGCAGCAAGATGAACCACCTCTTTTATCCCATTCCTACCTATGGAGGGTCATATGGAACAAATATTCAGAAATAGAACTATTACATTCATTAGGCAATGAAACAATTACAACCATCAACTCCAACTTGGTAAGTTATGGAGAAGATATAATCCATCCCTTCAATCCTTTGAAATTTTTTTAGTTAGGTTCAAATCAGTAGATATACTTTATTTCTGGACTAGGAACTACTGAGATTGGCATTGAAAAAAATTGAGCTGAAATGCAAGAGAAGACTTGTACATAAGCTCCTGTATCATCAGCCCTCATCCCCTCTTCCCCAATTTCACCACAAATGCATAATGACTTAGCTAATAAAGACCCATAATTAGACCTCTTGGCATTAAACTGCAAAAATAAGGCTGGAAGTTCATAGACTAGCCTTTAATCTTTTGTCACCATCTATCATTTTAAACAAATATTTTAGTTGACTATGTCAGGTATTATTAACCTACCACCTTGAGGATGATAAGGAAGAAGAATTCATTGAGAGTGATGTACTCTATACCCACTGTTGCACTAGGTGGATAGAGAATTGAATGCCTTGATCTGACAAAATATAATTGTGAGAGTCAAACTGGTAAAATATTATTTTTCCTAGTCTTTTTATAGTATTAGCATTGACTCTATTGTTTCCCAGTCTTTCAATAGAATTAACAGCATTGACTTCAGTTTACACATATGGAAATCCCAACCAGTAATATGAATCAAGTCCTGTCAGTGTGCATTTAAGTCCTCTTCCCTACCCAGTGTGTGTGTGTGTGTGTGTGTGTGTGTGTGTGTGTGTTCAGTCGCTCAGTCATGTCCAACTCTCTGTGACCCCACAGACTGTATCTGCCAGGTTCTCTGTCCATGGGATTTTCCAGGTGGGAATACTGGAGTGAGTTGCCATCTCCTTCTCCAAGGGATCTTCCTGACCCAGGGATCAAACCTATGTCTCTTGCATCTCCTGCACTGGCAGGTGAATTCTTTACCATTGTGCTTCCTGGGAAGTTCCTAGCCATTGATAAAAAGCAAAAATAATCTACTTGCAAACTATGTGCTGGTAAGGATGAATTATAGACTTTGCCTTTTCTGGTTGTTCAACATTTGACTTTGTCGGGGAGTTGCCAGTATTTATCACCATTTGGCATATTGTTACATGCTTTGAGTTCCTTTGTGTTTTTTCATGTTCTGGACTCCTAAGCTGCCACTTCAAGTGATCAAACTAGTGTGTCAACTTCATGATTCCAATTATCTCGCAACCCTGGAACAGGGTTGTTTTGGTTAAACATCAGTATATCATACTTTGATTTTATCCCAGAATTTCTGTAGAGCTTTTCAAAGTGTGGTATCCTTTATAAAGGTCATCTTCATGACCCATTTTGTCCATTTTACAGAAAAAATTACAATCCCAAGAGTCAGCATACCCAAATAGTAGAACTTTTATTTGTTTCCAGTTCTTTTATCATTGCAAGGAACAGAGCCTATAATTCAGCTCTTTCAATGAGGATTTTGGAAGAGCTGAATACCCTTTCATACTGTTCATACCCATGAACAAAAAATAGGACAAAAAATAGGACACTGAAAGATGAACTCCCCAGGTCAGTAGGTGCCCAGTAAGCTACTAGAGATCAGTGGAGAAATAATTCCAGAAATAATGAAGGGATGGAGCCAAAGCATAAACAACATCCAGTTGTGGATGGGACTGGTGATAGAAGCAAGATTCGATGCTGTAAAGAGCAATATTGCATAGGAATCAGGAATGTTAGGTCCATGAATCAAGGCAAATTGGAAGTGGTCAAACAGGAGGTGGCAGGACTGAACAGGAATTTTAGGAATCAGCGAACTAAAATGGACTGGAATGGGTGAATTTAACTCGGATGACCATTATATCTACTACTGTGGGCAAAAATCCATTAGAAGAAATGGAGTAGCCATTACCGTCAACAAAAGAGTCTGAAAGGCAGTACTTGGATGCAATCTCAAAAACGACAGAATGATCTCTGTTTGTTTCCAAGGCAAACCATTTAATATCATGGTAATCCAATCTATGCCTCAACCAGTAATGCTGAAGAAGCTGAAGTTGAAGGGTTTTATGAAGACCTACAAGACCTTGTATAACTAACACCCCCAAAAGGTGTCCTTTTCATTATAGGGAACTGGAATGCAAAAGAGAGAAGTCAAGAAACATCTGGAGTAATAGGCAAATTTGCCCTTGAAGTACAGAACGAAGCAGGGCAAAGGCTAATAGAGTTCTGCCAAGAGAATGCACTGTGCTGGGGTCCAGCCCTGGTGGATCCAGGGTAATTTGAAAGGGGGGACAGAGTCGGCATCCTAGGAAAGAACTTATTTAATTACAGATATAAAAAAGATTAGAAAAGAATAGTGTAGAGGAAAATTAGTGGAGAAAAAGATGCTGAATAACTTGGTTTATGTGGAAAATCAATAAAACTCCAAGAGAAGGAATTTGCATTATCTACGCAGGCCACCAGTGCCTGCTTGAATAGCGGAGGGTGCCCTGCCTTGGGCTCCCTCTCGTGTGGGTCTTAGAAGCCAGGGCAAGCAAGTAGGCATGGCAAGCCTTCACGCTCCAGATGGGAATTCAGCCAGAAAAGAAGAGAATGAGAAAAGACTACATGGGGGAAACCAGTCTTTCCAGGAACTGGTCTGATTTCTTTATTTTCTAGGTTTGCTTATATACTTTTTGTTATACATAGAGTTAGAATACAAAGTCACGTGGGGTCAGCAGACCTGACCTTCATCAAAATCAGGTGCTTCATATAAATGTATACAAAAGGTCTTAAGAAATTTACATAATCTTCTGGCCAGGAGGCCTGCTAACATTTTATGGCCCTTTCTTTCTGATAACAATCAGTCAACCAGAAAACCTATTTTCCAGGGGCGATTTTTCTTAAACCAGGTGCCACCCTCCGAAGGTACCAGATAAAGTTGCATTCCTATAGGGTGAGGGTGTAGTGGGCTACAATTAAGAAAGGAATTTACTTAGCCTAAGGTTTAACATGATTAATATCCAAGGTTAACACTTATTTTTCCTAAATGCTAGTTATATTCATTAATGTGTAAAAGGAGATTTTAGTAGCAGATATTGGCTCAACAAAAGAAAAATCCTTCACCAATGATTTCTAACCAACCCACTAATACTATACTAATAATTTCCTAACTTCTCAAGATAATCTGTACTTAGAAAGTTAAAAGCATCTCGTGCATCTCATGGTTGGGAGGCTGTGAACAATCACATGTGGCTGGATGAGCCTGTCAGGCAGGCTAGAGAACTTTCAGAGGAGTTTGTGAACTGAAACACTCTTGTCACACCCAGGAATTTTATTAGCTGGAGCCCTAAGTTAACTCCTTAGAGAGACGTGGTGGGGGACAGCCCCCTGTAAAGTCAGAGGTGTAGGTGAGAGTATAAAGCAGTAAAGTAGGCAGACTCTGGTTTTGGGGGGGTAGGTGCTCAGGAACAAGGGGTCTCCTGAGGCTCGATCCCACCTTTGCATATGCTGAGCCTCCTTCCTCATGACCTTTGCCATGGGCGAGTTCCTCACACTGGCTCCCGGCAGCACTGGTCATAGCAAACATCCACTTCCAACAAAACAAGAGAAGACTCTACATATGGACATCACCAGATGGCCAACATCAAAATCAGATTGATTGTATTCTTTGCAGCCAAAGATGGAAAAGCTCTATACAGTCAGTAAAAACGAGACTGGGAGCTGACTGTAGTTCAGATCATGAACTCTTAATTGCCAAATTCAGACTTAAGTTGAAGAAAGAAGGGGAAACCACTTGGCCATTCAGGTTTGAACTAAATCAAATGAAAAATGATTATACAGTGGAAATGAGAAATAGATTTAAGGGACTAGATTTGATAGATAGAGTGCTTGATGATCTATGGGTAGAGGTCCATGACATTGTACAGGAGTCAGGGAGCAAGACCATCCCCATGGAAAAGAAATGCAAAAGGCAAGATGGCTGTCTGAAGAGGCCTTACAAATAGAAGACAAAGTGAAAGAAGAGAAGTGAAAAGAAGAGAAGCCAAAAGCAAAAGGAGAAAAGGAAAGATATTCCCATTTGAATGCAGAGTTCCAAAGAATAGCAATGAGTGATAAGAAAGCCTTCCTCAGTGATCAGTCCAAAGAAATAGAGGAAACCAATAGAATGAGAAAGACTAGAGATCTCTTCAAGAAAATTAGAGATACCAATGGAATATTTCATGCAAAGATGGGTTCGATAAAGGACAGAAATTGTATGGACCTAACAGAAGCAGACGATATTATATTAAGAAGAGGTGGCAAGAATACACAGAAGAACTGTATGAAAAAGATCTTCATGACTTGGATAATCACGATGGTGTGATCACTCACCTAGAGCCAACATCCTGGAATGTGAAGTCAAGTGGGCCTTAAGAAGCATCACTATGAACAAAGCTAGAGGAGGTGATGGAATTCCAGTTGAGCTATTTCAAATCCTGAAAGATGATGCTGTGAAAGTACTGCACTCAATATGTCAGCAAATTTGGAAAACTCAGCAATGACCATAGGACTGGAAAAGGTCAGTATTCATTCCAATGCCAAAGAAAGGCAATGCCAAAGAATGCTCAAACTACTGCACAATTGCACTTATCTCACACACTACTAAAGTAATGCTCAAAATTCTCCAAGCCAGGCTTCAACAGGACATGAACCGTGAATTTCCAGATGTTCAAGCTGGTTTTAGAAAAGGCAGAGGACCAGAGATCAAATTACCAATATCTGTTGGATCATCAAAAAAGCAAAAGTTCCAGAAAAACATCTATTTCTGCTTTCTTGACTATGCCAAAGCCTTTGACTGTGTGGGTCACAATAAACTGTGGAAAATTGTGAAAGAGATGGGAATATCAGAACACCTGACCTGCCTTCTTGAGATATCTGTATGCAGGTCAGGAAGCAACAGTTAGAACTGGACATGGAACAACAGACTGGTTCCAAATAGGAAAAGGAGTATGTCAAGGCTGTATATTGTCACCCTACTTATTTAACTTATATGCAGAGTTCATCATGTGAAATGCTGGTTTGGATGAAGCACAAGCTGGAATCAAGGTTGCTGGGAGAAATATCAATAACCTCAGGTATGCAGATGCCACCACCCTTATGGCAGAAAGTGAAGAGGAACTAAAGAGCCTCTTGATGAAAGTGAAAGAGGAGTGAAAAATCTGGCTTAAAGCTCAACATTCAGAAAACGAAGATCATGGCATCTGGTCCCATCACTTCATGGCAAATAGATGGAGAAACAATGTAAACAGTGGCAGACTTTATTTTTAAGGGAGCTCCAAATCACTGCAGATGGTGATTGCAGCCATGAAACAAAAAGACACTTACTCCTTGGAAGGAAAGTTATGACCAATCTAGATAGCATATTAAAAAGCAGAGACATTACTTTGCCAACAAAGGTCTGTCTAGTCAAGGTTATGGTTTTTCCAGTGGTCATGTATGAATGTGAGAGTTGGACTATAAAGAAAGCTGAGAATCAAAAAGTTCATGCTTTTGAACTGTGGTGTTGGACAAGACACTTGAGAGTCCCTTGGACTGCAAGGAAATCTAACCAGTCCATTCTAAAGGAAATCAGTACTGAGTGTTCATTGGAAGGACTGATGTTGAAGCTGAAATTCCAATACTTTGGCCACCTGATGCGAAGAACTGACTGATTTGAAAAAAAAAAAAAAAAAACCCGATGCTGGGGAAGATTGAAGGCAAGAGAAAAAGGGGACTACAGAGGATGAGAAGGTTGGATGGCATCACCAACTCAATGGACATGAGTTTGAGTAAACTCCGGGAGATGGTGGTGGACAGGGAGGCCTGGCATATTGCAGTCTATGGGGTCGCAAAGAACTGGACATGACTGAGCAACTGAACTGAACTGATCTTTTCATTTGTATCTGGTTAAGAGGAATTTTCATTCAATTATTATGTCTATACCAATTATCTATACAAGTAATATACATGCCAACAAGACATATATATTTTTTATCATACATTCCAAAATTTAACCAAAGATTAATTTTCCCTACTACTATAGCATCTCCATTTCCCTATACATTAAGTTTACACTATTAAGAGGATTATTATCAGGTCTAGGCAGTACTATACATTGTACCCTGTTATCTAATAGACCTAAAGATGTTTCTATTTAATCCTCAATCCACTTCACCAATATTGAAGCACTTTATTGGAGACTGGGTCAAAGTGACCTTGATCTTCATGTCAATTTTCTTCTTACATGGAATATTTTGACAACCAATACTGGAGGCACATCAGAATTTTTCTGTTATTGTTCTAAGTTCAGACTGAGCATATCAGACTTGAGATTTTTATAGCCTAGAAAGTTCAAGGCAAGAGTTGTAAGTGTCTAAGTTACCTATAAAATTCTACCAAGCTTTCTGTGAGCACACTGCCAATCTTCTGTTACATACCATTTATAAATAACCATCTCATTATGTCCATATTATTATGTCCTGAATGGCTGCCTCCTTTCATTATGTTAAGGGGGCTTCCCTCATGGCTCAGATGGTAAAGAATCTGCCTGCAATGTGGGAGATCCGGGTTCATTCCCTGGGTCGGGAAGATCCCTTGGACAAAGAAATGGAAAACCACTCCAGTATTCTTGCCTGGAGAATCCCATGGACAAAGGAGCTTGGCAGGCTACAAAATATGGCATGGCAAAGAATTTGGACACAACTGAGTGATTAATGTTAAAATTTCATATGAGGAAGCTGGGATACAAAATCTGGGTTACAAGCTTCTTCTACATTTGTCTAGGGTTCAACAGCAAAATCACTTGCAGTACTTTGCTAGTAGCATTTCTTTTATTACAGTATAATTATGCTAGGATAGGGGACAAGTGTCCATTAGGAATTTTGTTTCCTTCGGAGTGGAGGGACACAAGAAGGAACCTGTGGGCCTGAGTTCCTCTACTACTGAGTGAGGCCAGGCAGTCTGCTTTGGTTAAATCCCGACCTATACATTCCCTCAGCCAATACCAACAGGAAGCAGTGAGAGCCCTAGTGGCATAAGATAAGCCAGAAAGAACAAAATAAAACCAAAAGGCTAAAATAAAAACCCCATAAAATCAAGCTGTCATTGGAACAACAGCCCACAAAACAAGTCTAGAATCTGCATGCTAAATGGAATGGCTGATTGCTAAAAGAAAAGATTTAAATTTGTACAGTTCTTCTGTGTATTCTCACCACCTCTTCCTAATATCTTCTGCTTCTGTTAGGTCCAGACCATTTCTGTCCTTTATCGAGCCCATCTTTGCATGAAATGTTCCCTTGGTATCTCTAATTTTCTTGAAGAGATCGCTCGTCTTTCCCATTCTGTTGTTTTCCTGTTTCTTTGCACTGATCACTGAAGAAGGCTTTCTTATCTCTTCTTGCTATTCTTTGGAACTCTGCATTCAGATGCTTATATCTTTCCTTTTCTCCTTTGCTTTTCGCTTCTCTTCTTTTCACAGCTATTTGTAAGGCCTCCCCAGACAGCCATTTTGCTTTTCTGCATTTCTTTTCCATGGGGATGGTCTTGATCCCTGTCTCCTGTACAATGTCACGAACCTCCGTCCATAGTTCATCAGGCACTCTATCTATCAGATCTAGGCCCTTAAATCTATTTCTCATTTCCACTGTATAATCATAAGGGATTTGATTTAGGTCATACCTGAATGGTTTAGCGGTTTTCCCTACTTTCTTCAATTTGAGTCTGAAATTGGTAATAAGGAGTTCATGATCTGAGACACAGTCAACTCCTGGTCTTGTTTTTGTTGACTGTATAGAGCTTCTCCATCTTTGGCTGCAAAGAATATAATCAGTCTGACTTTGGTGTTGACCATCTGGTGATGTCCATGTGTAGAGTCTTCTCTTGTGTTGTTGGAAGTGGGTGTTTGCTATGACCAGTGCATTTCCTTGGCAAAACTCTATTAGTCTTTGCCCTGCTTCATTCTGCCTTCCAAGGCCAAATTTGCCTGTTACTCCAGGTGTTTCTTGACTTCCTACTTTTGCATTCCAGTCCCCTGTAATGAAAAGGACATCTTTTTGGGTGTTAGTTCTTAAAGGTCTTGTAGGTCTTCAAAGAACCATTCAACTTCAGCTTCTTCAGCATTACTGGTTGGGGCATAGACTTGGATTACTGTGATATTGAATGGTTTGCCATGGAAATGAACAGAGATCATTCTGTCTTTTTTGAGATTGCATCCAGGTACTGCATTTCAGACTCTTTTGTTGACCATGATGGCTACTCTATTTCTTCTGAGGGATTCCTGCCCGCATAGTGGATATAATGGTCATCTGAGTTAAATTCACCCATTCCAGTCCATTTTAGTTTGCTGATTCCTAGAATGTCGCCATTCACCGTTGCCATCTCTCGTTTGACCACTTCCAATTTGCCTCGATTCATGGACCTGACATTCCAGGTTCCTATGCAATACTGTTCTTTCCAGCAGCAGACCTTGCTTCTATCACCAGTCACATCCATAGCTGGGTATTGTTTTTGCTTTGGCTCCATCCCTTCATTCTTTCTGGAGTTATTTCTCCACTGATCTCCAGTAGCATATTGGGCACCTACTGACCTGGGGAGTTGCTCTTTCAGTATCCTATGAGTTTGCCTTTTCATACTCTTCACGGGGTTCTCAAGGCAAGAATACTGAAGTGGTTTGCCATTCCCTCCTCCAGTGGACCACATTCTGTCAGACCTCTCCACCATAATGTGGAAAACAAAACTAGAATGAAAAAAGAGAATCAACATGTCAACAAAGATAAATCAGATATTGAACTTGTCAGCATTCAGTCTAAAGTAGTTCATAAAAATATTTCAACATCAATTATAAATTGTCTTGAAACTAATGAAAACAAAAATCTTAGGAAAGGAATAAAAGTTATAGAAAAAGAACCAATAGAAGAAAATGGAAAATATAGAACTGAAAAGTTCAGCAACAAAATAAGAAGCTTGCTGGTTTGATCCAATACTAGACTAGAGATGTCAGAGGATAAAATCAGTGAACTTAAGACAATCAAATATACCCAATCTGAATAACAGGCAGAAAAATAGACTGAAAAAAAATTGATCAGACCTTCAGGGACCTCTTTAACAATAACAAATATCCAACATTAATATAATTAGAATCCAAGAAGAAGAGATAGACTAAGAGTATTCAGAGAAATAGTGACTGAAAACTTTCCAAACTTGGCAAAGGACACAACCCTATGATCTAAGAAGTCAAATGAATCCCAACAGGATAAAACCAAAGAAATTCATACCAAAGTGCATTATAATTTATTCCTGAAAACAACAAGAGAGACGGAACATGTTACCTTCAAGGGAACATCAATTTAAATAGGTTCTGATCTGCATCAAAGAAGACCAGAAGCAAGTGGCACAATATTTTTCAAGTGCTGAGAGAAAAGTACTGTCAACTATGAATTGTATAATAAAAATATAGAAAAATAAAGATTCTCAGAAGAAAGAAAACTAAAGAAAATTTTCACTAGCATATGTACCTTACGGTTGTCTAAGAAAGTCCTTTAAACAGAAAAGAAGTGAAATAAAAAAAATCTTGAAGTGTTGGGACTGAAGAAAAAACAATAGAAAGAGCAAAAATACAGGTAGATAAAATGGATTATCTTTTCCTCATGAATTTTATAAATTGCATTTGAGTGTTGTTGGAGAAGACTCTTGAGAGTCCCTTGGACTGCAAGAAGATCCAACCAGTCCATCCTTAAGGAGATCAGTCCTGGGTGTTCATTGGAAGGGCTGATGGTGAAGCTGAAACTCCAATACTTTGGCCACCTAATGCAAAGAGCTGACTCATTTGAAAAGATCCTGATGCTGGGAAAGATTGAGGGCAGGAGAAGAAGGGGATAATGGAGGATGAGATGGTTGGATGGCATCACTGACTCAATGGACATGAGTTTGGGTAAACTCTGGTGATGAACAAGGAGGCCTGGTGTGCTGCTGTCCATGGGGTCAGAAAGAGTCAGATACGACTGATCAACTGAATTAAACTGATTGAAGAAAAAATTGTAATGCCATCCAATACTCTAGAGAGTGATATTTAGAGTATGGGAAGTAAAGGAAACTAAGAGGAAGTGAAGATCTCTCATGTTACTATAAGTAGTAATATATTTATGCTAGTAGACTGTGATAAATAGCATTTGTATATTATGATACCCAGCCTATAAATAATATGGAACACTAAAAAAACAATGTGCAAGTAATCCATAGGAAGGAAGGAAAGGAGAAATAGATGAATATCGGAGAACAAACAATATAATGATAGACTTAAGTCCTAATATGAATAATTACCCTAAATGTCAATCAAAAGATAGTTTGGTATGAAAGACTTTTAAAATAAACTGCATATTATATATAAAAACTCATCTCAAATTCAGTGACATATCTAAGTTGAATCTAAAAGCATGGAGGAAGATATATTGTGCAAACATTTGTCAAACAAACAAAAAGTAGTGGATATGTAAATATCTAGTCATACGGACATTAAAACAAACACAGTTACTAGAGTCAAAGAAGGATGAGATCTAATGATTTTTTAAAAATAATCCATCTACCAGGATAATGTATGATGCTAAATGTATATATACCAAAAAACGGAGTCTCAGAATACATGAAGCAAAAAGCTAATTAAGTTAAAAGGAGAAATAGACCCACAATTACAGCTGGAAATTTCAACATTCTCCTCTTAGCAACTAATAGAACTAACAGGCAGAAAATTAGCAAGGATATATAAGAATTGAACAGGCACAATTAACTGAGAGGATTCAATTCATGTATACAAAACATTCCACTCAACAAGAGCACAATGCACATGGAAAATTAATCAAGATGAGCTGTAAAATTAAACAAAAAATTTTAATTGATATCATATACAGTATGTTCCCTGACTATACATTTAGCTAGAAAGCAGTAACAGAAAGACAACAGGAAAATTGTTAAACATGTTGAAATGAAATAACAAACTTAGATTCATGAGTGAAGGATGAAGACTCACAGGAAATTTGAAAAAGCATAGAGCTGAAGGAAAACTAAAATATAGCCAAATATGTGAGATGCAACTACAACTATGAGAAAAGAATATATAGCTAAATGCTTACTTTAGAAACAAAGAAAGATCTCAAATCAGTCTTCTAGGTTCCCACATGAAGAATATGTTAAAAAAGGAAAGCGCAAAAGGAACTCATAGAAAGTAGAAGGAAGGAAATAAAGAGCAGAAGTCAATAAATTAAAAACAAAGGAACAACAGAGAAAATCAATTAAACAAAAGTTGGTCTTCAAAAGTAATCAATAAAATTGACAAACTTCTAGCAAGACAGACAATAATAAAAACAAAGAATACAAATCCCCAATGTCAGGAATGAAATAGGGACTATCATCACACATCCAATAGCCATTAAAAGAACATTAAGGAAATAGAACAAATCAGTTTATGCTCACAAATTTGACTACTTAGAAAAAATGAAAACTTTTTAGATACCTGGAAAACTGTGAACTACTGAGACAGTTAATTCTTAGGTAGGTTGATAAGGAGTCCAGGGCCCTCAAGGAGGAAGGATTCTGGAGCCCTCGAGGAGGAGAAAGGGGTCATGGGCTTTCAAGGAGGAGAAAGGGACAAACTTTTTTTCTACATTGCTTCGTCTTAGTCACATAAACTCTTTGAGTTGTTATGACAACAATCCTTAAAACTAACTTTCTTTAAGCCCAGAGCTAATGTTTATACAACAAAAGAACTCATCTTGCTAAAGGGTAGGTTTTGCCTTAAGCTCTGTACTAATGATTATATAACAACAATGTATCTTGCTTGAATACATGTTTTTTTCTTCTTAACAGGAACCTTTTGACTAATCCTGTTAGCTTATAAGTGAGTGGGTCTGGTAAGGCCTCTCTATTATTAGTTTTAGTATGTATGTGAAAGTCCCTCAGTCCTATCTGACTCTTTGTGACCCCATGGACTATACAGTCCATGGAACTGAGCAGGCCAGAATCCTTTCCCTTCTCCAGGGGATCTTCTCAACCCAGGGATTGAACCCAGGTCTCCCACATTGCATGTGGATTCTTTATCAGCTGAGCCAGAAAGGAAGCCCTTGTTAGGTCTAATTTTGTTAATTTAAGATGTATGTTGTGGGAGTGGGTCTGGTAAAAGTATATAAGGCCTTGATAAGACTAGGAAGTAGGGAATTCTCTATCCCCCTCTGAAGTCTATATCAGAAGTTTTTTCTGTCCCTTTTCCCTGTAATAAAATTTCTGCCACATAAAAGCTCTGAGTAATCAAGGCTGGTCACACTGATCCTGAAGCTAAATCTTTTTCTTCAGAGATCAGAAATCTGGTTCACCACAAGCTATCACTACTTAAACTGAATTGAAATGAAATAGATCATCCAAATAGTTGGATAACTATTAAAGAAGTTGAATCCATATTTTAAAAGCTCACAAAGAGGAAAGTGGAAATCGCTAACTCCAACTCCAGCTGATTTCACTGGAAAATTCTACCAACACTTAAAGAAGAATTAACACCAATTTTACAAATTTTACACTATCTATGTCAGATGTAGAAGAGGAAGGGACACTTCCCAACTCATTTTATGATGCAAGAATTACTCTGATACCAAAGTCAGACAGTACAAAAAATGACAGATCAATATCTCTCAAGAATGTACACATAAATGCCTTTTATAAAAATATTGGGCTTCCCTGGTGGCTCAGAGGTTAAAGCGTCTGCCTCCAATGCGGGAGACCTAGGTTTGATCCCTTGGTCGGGAAGATTCCCCTGGAGAAGGAAATGGTAACCCACTGCAGTATTCTTGCCTGGAGAATCCCATGGATGGAGAAGCCTGGTAGGCTACGGTCCACGAGGTCGCAAAGAGTCGGACATGGCTGAGCAACTTCACTTTCACTTTCACTTTCACTATAAAAATATTAGTGAAGCTTACACAACAAAATATTAAAAGAACTCTTTATCATGACCAAGTAGTAATTATTCTGGTTAAATATTTGACTATCAAATCAATGTAGTCCATCATATCCATAGGTTGAAAAGGAAACTGTGTGGATCATGTCAGTTGGCACAGAAGAAGAATTTAACAAAATCCAACACAAATTTTGGATTTAAAACATTTTAGCAAATTAGGAATAAAATATAATTACCTCAAATTGCCAACAAGCATCTATGAAATAACTTGTAGCCAACAGCATGGTACTTAATGATAAAAGACTGGATCCTTTTCCCTTAATATCAAGAAGAAGGAATAAATATCCACTCATCACTCATATTCAACATATTACCAGAAGATTTAGTTACCATAGAAGGACAAGAAAAGGAAATAGATGACACACAATTTGAAAAGGAAAAAGCAAAACTGCCCTATTTGCAGCCAAATGGCTGTAGCAATTCCAGACTTCATATGTGTACACTGCACTGTTCAGAACAAACGATAAATCTTCTCTTCTCTTCCCTTCCCTTTCCAAACATTGGACTCTGAGTTGTACATTTGTGGCCAGGAGGATGTCTTGCACTGAACAGGTTAGGTCTGGGGTACGGACCATTTTTGAACCCTTTATTCTGGCAAAAGTGGAGAAATTATTCTGATGAATTTGTGCCAATCATGTCCCACTCTGATGCTGAGGAGTATCAATAACAAGCAATGACATCATTATTGTTAACCAATAACTGGGGTTTTGAGTGGGGAGATAATGCAACTCTCTTCTTGACAAGTAAATCTATCTGTGGAAATGACATTTTAAGATAATATAGATGCTATTAAAGTATTCAACAGGTAATGAGACAAGTACAGACTGTACATAGGACGGGTACTGTTTTTAGATGGGATGGTCAAAAAAACCTAGGTGGTACCAGTGATAAAGAACCTGCCTGCCAATGCAGGATTCCTGTAAGTAAGAAATGTAGATTCAATCCCTGGGTCGGGAAGATCCCCTGGAGGAGGACATGGCAACCCACCCCAGTAAAAACCATCTTAAAGATACTATTGGAGCTGAGGCCTAAAGGATAAGATGGAGGGGGTCTTGTGAAGAGCTTGGAAAAGGACAATGTAGGCAGACCAGTTTGGAGATGGAAATGGCAACCCACTCCAATATTTCTTGCCTGAAAAATCCAATGGACAGCGGAGACAGGCAGACTATAGTCCAAAGGGTCGCAGACTCAGATAGGACTGAGCGACTAAAAATAAGCACAAGCACAGAGGCATAGCAATTATAGCTTGGCTGCTTGTTTCATTGTAGGTCTCCTCTACAAATCTGTACAGTCATTAAGACTGGGGATCATGCTGGCTAACTCCCTACTGTATCTAGCAGGGCCTTGCAAAGATTAGCTATTCAAGTATTCCTGATTAATGAATGGAGATGAAAGGAATTCCAAGCACAAAGAAATGAAATGCTTTCAAACTGTCTCTGAAAGAATGGCAATAGCAATTTAGGGCAGTTAGACAGATCAACAAAGGCATGTCCCTTGTAGGAAAGAATGGGCCATCTCAAGTTCAACAAATGGAATATAATGTGGGGTAAAGAGGAAAGGAGCTTAAAGTAGTAAGATTAGCTTCAATTACAGAAGTGTTAGGATCCAAATAAAACTTACCTCTGCTGGCCTAGGCAGTAGGGAAACATTTTTAGTTCTTTAACAGTGGAATAGAATGATGAAAATTGAATAAGACTATTTTGGATGGAATGAGTAGGCTGAGCAAAGAGATAATTATCATCTTTAATTATTACTGTGTCATGTGTGAATAAAAACCAATGCTGTTGAAAGGGTACTAAGTAAACCAGACTATATTCTAATAATGTTCAGTGGTTATTATGTGTTAGCATCCTAACCACTTTAGAATCCCATGGACTGCAAGGAGATCCAACCAGTCCATTCTGAAGGAGATCAGCCCTGAGATTTCTTTGGAAGGAATGATGCTAAAGCTGAAACTCCAGTACTTTGGCCACCTCATGCGAAGAGTTGGCTCATTGGAAAAGACTCTGATGCTGGGAGGGATTGGGGCAGGAGGAGAAGGGGATGACAGAGGATGAGATGGCTGGATGGCATCACTGACTCGGACGTGAGTCTGAGTGAACTCTGGGAGTTGGTGATGGAGAGGAAGGCCTGGCATGCTGCAATTCATGGGGTCGCAAAGAGTCGGACACGACTGAGCGACTGAACTGAACTGAATTGAACCACTTTATATGCACTTATTTGACACTCACATAATCTCATAAGATAGATATTCAGTTCAGTCCAGTTTCTTCACAGTCCAACTCTCACATCCATACATGACCACAGGAAAAACCATAGCCTTGACTAGACGGACCTTTGTTGGCAAAGTAATGTCTCTGCTTTTGAATATGCTCTCTAGGTTGGTCATAACTTTTCTTCCAAGGAGTAAGTGTCTTTTAATTTCATGGCTGCAATCACCATCTGCAGTGATTTTGGAGCCCAGAAAAATAGTCTGCCACTGTTTCCACTGTTTCCCCATCTATTTCCCATGAAGTGATGGGACGAGATGCCATGATCTTCATTTTCTGAATGTTGAGCTTTAAGTCAACTTTTTCACTCTCCTCTTTCACTTTCATTAAGAGGCTTTTTAGTTCGTCTTCGTTTTCTGCCAGAAGTGTGGTGTCATCTGCATATCTGAGGTTTCTCCCGGCAATCTTGATTCCAGCTTGTGCTTCTTCCAGCCCAGCATTTCTCATGATGTACTCTGCATATAAGTTAAATAAGCAGAGTGACAATATACAGCCTTGACGTACTTCTTTTCCTATTTGGAACCAGTCTGTTTTTCCATGTCCAGTTTTAAGATAGATATTATTTTCCCATTTTACAGGTGTGGACTAAGGTACAGAGTGCTAAGAAAATTGTCCAAGTTCAGCAAGGTAATAAGGCATAGAGTTGAATGGGATTGTACACTTAAGCAGTATTTGGTATTACCATTCCATAGTCTTGTGGAAATAAAAGGCTTTTAGAATTTTCAAGAGAGGCAGAATGGACAACATTTGAAATCATATGTTGAATATGTCAAAAGTTGACTCAGTATCTCTAAGGAATCATTGAGCCCTTTTTTCCAACTGTTATCTATTAGCTTATGAACTATATTCTCCATAAATTCCATTACAAAAAAAGGCATAAGGGTTTCACTGTTCTACATATATTTTCATTTTATTTCTTCTACAAATTTATTTATTTATTTTTTTGTTTAGAACCTTAGGTGCACATTTAATATTTTCCCATAATTTCATTGTTGTTTTTTCTTCTTGCATTCAAATATATTTCACTAATGATCTGTAATTCTTACTCTTCAGGGAGTTTTTCTTCAGTCTTTCTTATTTCAATTTTGTTGAACACTTAAAATTTCTGAATACCTTTGATTTATACCCTAAGTTGTGATTCTACATATAAGAAATTTATTTAAGTTAAGAAATATCCCCACAAAATACTGTGTGTTCTTTAGAGTAAGTATACTTGCATTAGAAATGTATGATTCTGTATGTTCATAAAATATATTGTTAAATAATATCCATATGCTTAATTTGGACTCCCCTGTTGGCTTAGAGGAAAAAGAATCTGCCTGCAATGCAGGAGACCTGAGTTCCACCCCCGGTTTAGGAGGATCCCCTGGAGAAGGGAATGGCAACCCACTCCAAGTATTCTTCCCTGGAAAATTTCATGGACAGAGAAGCATGGTAAGCTACAGTCCATGGGGTTGCAAAGAGTCGAATATGACTGAGCAACTAACACACACTCACACACAAATGTGCTTAATTTAGGAGAAATAGTTTTTGTGATAACCCAGTTGGTACTCCACTTCTCACCCATAATTCTCATTCCTTGTTTGTTTTTATTAATATGTCGAGATAGTGGAAGTGTTACTCTCAGTTAAATGCTATTTCAAGAATATTTATTAAGGCATTTCCCTTACATTTTATGTTGTACTATGAAAAAGCAAACTCTACAGAAAGACATTTTTTAGTGAATTCTTTCAATGTCACTCTCTAATGTGGCATGACCTAGCCATCATTTCCTTGGAGGTAGTTAATATTTTGGTACTAATTTTTGGTGTTCTGCAAACATCATATTGATTGTATACTATAAAGTATAATCAGCTTTCCTAAGCAGAAATGCTCTTCATCTTTTCATATTCCATAAAATGTTTTATCTGTAATTAAAGGGTCAGCGATACTGAAAATCACTGTACTTTGCTCTTTCCAGTATTGTTGCATAATTATTGATTGTCAAACTACTTTTAATTTTCCCTTGTTAGTATAGACTACATCACTTAAAAATATTTATTATATTGAAAATCCCTCAAATATTGTTATATCCATTTTTCTTAGATCTATTCAATATTTTTATATCAATGCTAATCAAAAAGAACAAATTGTATAGCAGATTGTTAACCTGTTAGTTGATGTAATTTATGACTAAGCATATCTAAACATGGAATGCACTGATAGGTTATAGAAGTGTTGTTCCAAATCTCCATCTTTAAAAGTTCTCTGTGCCAAAGTGGACCAACATCTGTGAATCTAATTTTGCAGAAATTTGTTTGGTATACACCTTAATGAAATCAATCATTGAATAACTATTGAAGATAATTTGTGATTTTTTTTTTCTTAAATGAAAGAATTGACCTGCAGCCCAAGAGCATATGGGCATATCAGGAAAATTATTTGCTTTCTCAAATAATAAATAGACTGCATGCTTAATAATCCACCTTGGGAAACTCAAGCAAATTCTGTTTGAATATTTACTTTGTTTAGTTATCTTTTCTCTAGCTCATTGATTTATGAACCTGAACAGATTTACAACAGAAATAGGGAGACATTAAGCTTCTCTGAGCCAGTTATTCCATATACTCTTAACCTTAATTATATTGGTTTGCCCTTCTCCTGTGGCTGTTAAATATTCTAGTATGCAAAACTATCCTTGGTACTATTGACAAATATGTCAAACTCTGTGTTCATCAAAACTAATCTAAGTGTTTTGTACTTTGCATGTTCAGTCATACCTAGGTCTTGAGGTCAACTTAATGAAATTCTGTGGAAATGAAAGTAAAAAGCAGAAACATCTGAATAACAGAGAGAAGAATTAGTTGGTGTGTCCTGGCTTTTTAATCCAGCTCTTGGGCTTTCCAGGTGGCACCAGTGGTAAAGAACTCATCTACCAATGCAGGAGACTGGGGTTCCATCCCTGACTCAGGAAGATCCCCTGGAGGAAGGCATGGCAACCCACTCCAGTATTCTTGCCTGGAGAATCCCCATGGACAGAGGAACCTGGTAGGCTACAGTCCATGGGGTCACAAAGAGTTGGACACAACTGAAGCAACTTAGCAAACGAGCGTGGCAACTTGTGATCACAAAATATAGAAATTTATTGAAGTTAGCCCAAGAGAGATGGAATTTACTAAAGAGGGTGAATCCGTCTGAGGCCAATAAGGAGAAGAGTCACAACAATTTGACTGTATGCAAGTTATAGTGTAAAGAATGATTAAATTAAGATAAAAGAGAAACTAATAAGGACATACGGAGAACTCTGTGGGTTAGTTAAGGGCTAGGAAAAGTGTGCAATGAACGGCAAGTTTGCAAAGGTGTGGTGCAGGGTCAGGGCTTCAGCAAACTGGATCTTGTTAGAAAAGTTGTAGTTGCAGCCCCCTGGAGAGTTTGCTAGGTTGCTTAGGTCAGAGCCAGGTTACCACAACAGGATTTAAGGTTGCAGGTAGTCAAGACCCTAAATGAAGTATACAGAGATTGGGGGGTCTTTTGCTGGAGAATTACAGCCTGTGGTGTAAACAGGGCCCTGGGAAGCAGCCCTTCCAGGTGTGCAAACAAGCCAAGCTTGGTACAGGTGCACAAAGGGATGTCAAAGAACTGCTGTGAGTCCTGGTGTGCTTGTGTTCATAGGCAGAGCTGGTGGGGAAGCATACAGAGTGGGGAATTTTAAGTACGTGGTATTCCAGGCGAGAAGACCACCTAGATAGTAACCAGAGAGGCTGCAAAGTCACTGAGGAACTGCAGGTTCTAGGGGTATAACTGGGACAGTATCAATGGAGAGCCTACACATTCACAGACTGACAGAACACACAGTAGGAGGCAAAAATAAAATACAAAATAAGCATCTCAGAATCAGAAGTCTTCTTCCTCCCGTCATGTCTCTCCTGTGCCCTCTACAGTTGAACATGTGTTCATGTAAGGGAGAAATGCTTGAAGTCAAATCCATGATTGAAGAACATGTACTGAAGGGTGACTATGGAGCTGAGAGGCAGTCAAGTGGTAACTGGCGCAACTGTGAATGGAACGAGCCTATGGAATGACACTAGAAAATCATGAGCAATCAGGCCTGCGCTTAGGGACCAGTTCCTTTTTTTCTGTTACTTTTCCTCCTAGCCATAAGTCTTGTCTCAAGGTATCTCTCTTAAATCTACCCTTCTCTCATTCTTGGGTTGCTTCGTTATCATTTAAACTTAAATGTTCATTGTAGTCAGTCTGCTTTCTTCGTGAGACATTTCAGCTTCAATATCCATTTCTAACATGTATTCTATCAGGACCTAATGTCCCAAGTTCTTGAAAGAGGGAATCTGTTTAGGAAAGTTCATTATTTTACTCTAGACATCATTAAGTGTATAGATTAACTGTCTTTGAGACCACTCCTAGTCTAACTGGTTCTGTACCTGGGAGTTGGGTCACATGGATAAAACACGGCTTCCAGAAAAAGCTCTTTAGCAGGAGTCACAGAGAAATAGTTCCCCTCCCCGATTGCGAGAGGAGGAGCCACAGACTGAGAGACATGTTGATTGGTGATGTCTCTATCAAGTTTGGTATATAATTATATACATGGCAAAATTTTTCATAGAAATCAGTCAACTGTACCTAAGCTCTTTTATATTTTATTCCCTCTAGATATGTTACAAACTGTATTCATAAAATTCATTTTTCTATTTCATAAAATATTTTTACTAGACCACTTTCAGGGTCTTCATAACATCTCCTTGTGGTATGCAAAAGTCAAAATGAATATAAGAAACTTTATAATGAAAGAATTATATCTGATTTTTCTTAGACATACTTTTTGCATTGCTCAGGATCTTTATAGTTGTAAAAGAAGGAAACAACTAAAATCAGTCTAAGTCAGAAAAGGAGATTTGTTATCTCATGTATTTGAAAAATACTGACTTCAGTTCCTGCTGGGTTCCAGACTCAAATGATGTTACCCATTTCTCAACTCAGCTTTACTCTGAGGTGGCTTAATCCCCTGTGGTTTCTCTCTACTTGAGGGCCCTCACTATTCTAGATTGCTATCTTTTTTAGAAGAGTGTCAGAGCAGTTTCAGGCAATGGTTACTGCTCACAGGAATGAAAGTGGTGTCACCGAGGACACATATCAAATTGCCCATGGAGAAATAACAGGAGTGTAAAATCTGGTTGTGCTCATATTCTTTGCTTTCTGTGGATTTCTTTAGCTTATATGTAAACATGTGAATATATATGATTATCTTTTTAACTGAAACAGCAGCTAGCTTACAAATGAATAAATATCCATTATGAATTATCTTTTGAGAAGTTGGATGCACACTTTATGTGATCTAAATTGGGTTAGAAAACATTTAGTTAACTTATTGCTACTTTGCCATCCCTTGCAAATATCTCTGTACTAGAGGTTCTCAACCAATGGCAGTTTTGCCTCCCAGGAGACAGATAACAATGTTGGAGACATTTTTAGTTGTCACAGCTGGGTGGGTAGATGCTCTTTTGCATCAAGTAGTAGACCCAAAGATTCTCCTAAACATCCTACAATGCACAGAATAGCAACCCACAGCCCACAACAAAATATTTTTCTCTCTAAATGTCAGTTGTGTGTGTTGAGAAGCCCTGTTCTGCATGATCATGCCCACTTCTCTGTCTCGCTCTACCTCCATATTTTCAATCTCTCTATTCTATTCCTCTCTCTTTCTCTCTCTCTCTCTCTCTCTCTCTATATATATATATATATGTGTGTGTGTGTGTGTGTGTGTGTGTGTGTATACATATAAACATATGAGTGTTTGTCTGTGTGCACGTGCTTATGTCCAACTCCTTGCAAACCCATGGAATGCAGTCCACCAGGCTCCTCTGTCCATAGAACTTTCCAGACAAGAACACTGGAGTGGCTTTCCATTTCCTACACCAGGGGATATTCCTGACCCAGGGATCCAACCAGAGTCTATGGCATCTCCTGCATTGGTGAGCAAATTCTTTACCACTAGTGCCACCTGGGAATCCCATATATATCTTAAATTCCATCTCAACCCAATATCACAGGCAGCTAGTTCCAGTAGGAACTATATTTGACATCAAAATAAAATCTTTTGACTGCTAGCTAGGGCTTACTGGGGAACTACTAATTATCCTGGGTTGAGCTCTTTTGGTTGCATCTGACATAAACAATATTTCATCCCTCATAACCAACAAAAAAATCATTAATATGAGATACTATGCCTGATGAACTCAAGAATGTACCTGGATGAGAGGCACCACCAGATACAGGGATGCAGATGCCACGGGATATTCTTTGCATCTCTCAACTCTGCTCTTCTTCTTCTGCCAGCTTTTCTTCAGATTAGCCCCAAACAGCTCACATTTTACATGCTACCACTGCCGTTAGAAAGAGACAAGCCTATTATTCTTAAAGATCACAAGCTGGCAGAGTAGAAGGAGATGCACTCATCTTCTCCTGCAAGAACTCCAAAACTGCAACTAACCACTGAACAGCCATTGACAAGAGAAGGTTGGATCCTACCAGAAAAAGATACACCACATACAGAGGCAAAGGAGAAGCCCCAATACGGCTGTAGGATGGGCAAAGTGTTTAGAATCAAACCCCATACCCTCTAGAGACGCTCAGAGGGCTTAAACAAAACCTTGTGCACCCCAGGATCCAGGCACCCCAAAAGAGACTGAGCCAGACCTGCCTTTGAGTCTTTGAGTGTCTACTGCAGAGGCATGAGTAAGCACTGGTTTGCCACTGGGACAGGGGCTCTGGTCACAGCACCTGGGAGGCACGGTGTGTGGCATAAGCCCTCTTGGAGGAGGTCACCATTAACCCCACCATAGAGCCACTGAGCAGGTGACCTGCAAATCAGAGAACAATTATACCAAAGAAGTTCTCACACTGTTGCAAAAGTTCTAGGGCCCACAACAGATTTCCTGAACTGGGCGTCTGGCAAAAGGAATGAGAACCTCAGGGAATTTGACTTTGAAGGTCAGTGGGATTTGACTACAGATCTTTAACAGGTCTGGGGAAACAGACTCTTGGAGGGCCCAAAGAAAACCTTGTACACACAGGACACAGGACAAAGGAGCAGTGAACCCACAAGAGACTGAGCCAGACTTATCCAGGAGTATCCAGGAGTCTCAGGCAGAGACGTGGGTTGACAGTGGCCTGCCATGGGGCCAGGAACACTGAATACAACAGTCCTCCAACAGGCAACATACTGGCATAATTCCTTTTGAAGGACTTACCCCTACAATAGTTTTTCAGCCTTAGGCCAAACTACAGGGAGGGAACACTGTCCCACCCATCAAAAGAAAATTGGATTAAAGATTTACCAAGCATGGCCCCACCCACCAGAACAAAACACAGATTCCCCCAAGCCAGTCCCACCCATCAGGAAGTTTCCAAAATCCTCTTACCCTTATCCAGAGGGTAAGACAGAACGAAAATCAGAATCACAGCAAACTAACCAAAATGATCATAGGTTCACAGCCTTGTCTAACTCAATTAAGCTATGAGCCATGTCATGTAGGGCCACCCAAGATGGACAGGATATGGTGGAGAGTTCTGACAAAATGTGGTCCACTGGAAGAGGGAATGGCAAATTACTTCAGTATTCTTGCCTTGAGAACCCCATGAAAGGCAAAAAGGCAAAAAGATATGACACTGAAAGATGAACTCCCCAGATCAGTAGGTACACAATATGCTACTAGAGAAGAGTGGACAAGTAGCTCCAGAAAGACTGAAGAGGCTGAGCCAAACCAAAAAACAACACCCAGTTGTGTATGTGACTGGAGATGGAAGTAAAGTTCAATGCTGTAAAGATTGCATAGGAACCTGGAAAGGTAGGTCCATGTCAAGGTAAATTGGAAGTGGTCAAACAGGAGATGGAAAGATGTGAACATCAACATTTCAGGAATCAGTGAACTAAAATGAACCACAATGGGTAAATTTAATTCAGATGACCATTATATCTAATACAATGGGCAAGAATCCCATAGCAGAAATGGAGTAGCCCTCATGGTCAAATAACGAGTCCAAAATACAGAACTTCGGTGTGATGTAAAAATATGACAGAATGATCTCTGTTCATTTCCAAGGCAAAACATTCAATATCACTGTAATCCAAGTCTATGTTCCAACCATTAATGCCAAACAAGTGAAGTTGAATGGTTCTAGGAAGACCTCCAATACCTTCTAGAATTAACACCAAAAAAAGATGTCCTTTTCATCATAGGGGCCTGGAACGCTAAAGTAGGAAGTCAAGAGATAAAGGCAAGTTTGGCTTTGGGAGTACAACATGGAGCAGATCAACACCTAACAGAGTTTTGACAAAAGAGCGCACTGGCCACAGCAACGCCCTCTTTCAACAACATAAGAGACAAATCTCACATGGCCATCAGCAGATGGTCATTACAGAAATCAGATTTATTATATTCTTTTGTAGCCAAAGATGGAGAAGCTCTATACAGTCAGCAAAAACAAGACCGGGAGCTGACTGTGGCTCAAATCATGAACTCCTTATTGCAAACATAAGATTTAAATTGAAGAAAGTAGGGAAAACCACTAGACCATTCAGGTATGACCTAAATCAAATCCATTACAATTATACAGTGGAAGTGACAAGCACATTCAAGGAATTAGATCTGATAGACAGAATGCCTGAAGAACTGTGAACGGAGGTTTGTAACATTGTATGGGAGGCAGTGATCAAAATCATCCCAAGAAAAAGAAATCTACTGTTAAAGTGCTGCACTCAATATGCCAGAAAATTTGCAAAATGGTTGTCTGAGGAAGCTTTACAAGTAGCTGAGAAAAGAAGAGAATCTAAAGGCAAAGGAGAAAAGGAAAGATAAATTCATCTAAATGCAGAGTTACAAAGAATAGCACAGAGAGATAAGAAAGCCTTCCTCAGCTATCAGTGCAAAGAAATAGAAGAGAATAATAGAATGGGAAAGACTAGTATCTCTAATTTTCTCTTCAAGAAGAGAAAATTATTTCATCCAAAGATGGGCACAATAAAGGACAAAAACAGTATGAACCTAACAGAAGCAGAAGATATTAAGAAGAGATGGCAAGAATGCACAGAACTGTACAAAAAAGAGATCTCAGTGATGATAACCACAATGGTGTGATCACTCACCTAGAGCCAGACATCCTGGAGTCTGAAGTCAAGCAGGCTTTAGGAAGCATCACTACAAACAAAGCTAGTGGAGGTGATCGAACTTCAGCTGAGCTATTTCCTCATCCTAAAAGATAATGCTGTGAAAGTGCTGCACTCAATATGCCAGCAAACTTGGGAAACTCAATAGTGGTCACAGGACTGGAAAAGGTGTTTTTATTCCAATCCCAAAGAAAGGCAATGCCAAAGAATGCTCAAACTACTGCACAATTACACTCATCTCAGATGCTAACAAAGTGATGCTCAAAATTCTCCAAGCTAGGATTCAACAGTATGTAAACCAAGAACTTCCCGATGTTCAAGATGGATTTAGAAAAGGCAGAGTAATGAGAGATCAAATTGCGGGCATCTGTTGGATCATAGAAAAAGCCAGAGAATTACATAAAAAACATCTTCTTCTGCTTCATCACTACGCTAAAGCCTTTGACTGTGTGGATCACAAAATCCCGTGGAAAATTCTTAAAGAGATGGGAATACCAAGCCACCTTACCTGCCTCACGAGAAATGTGTATGTAGTTCAAGAAGCAACAGTTAGAACTGGACATGGAACAACAGACTAGTTAAAACTTGGGAAAGGAGTACAACAAGGCTATATATTGTCACCCTGCTTATTTAACTTATGTGAAGAGTACATCTAGTGAAATGGCAAGCTGGATGAAGCACAAGCTGGAATCAGTATTGCCAGGAGAAATACCAATAGCCTTAGATATGCAGATGACACCACCCTTATGGCAGAAAGTGAAGAGAAACTAAAGAGTTTCTTGATGAAAGTGAAAGAGGAGAGTGAAAAACTTGGCTTAAAACTCAACATTCAAAAAAGGAAGATGATGGCATCCAGTCCCATCACTTCATGGCAAATAGATGGGGAAACAATGAAAACAGATATACTTTATTTTCTTGGGCTCTAAAATCACTGCAGATGGTGACTGCAGCCATGAAATGAAAAGATGCTTGCTCCTTGGAAGAAAAGCTATGACAATCCTAGACAGCATATTAAAAAGCAAAAACATTACTTTGCTGATAAATGTCTATATAGTCAAAGCTATGGTTTTTCCAGTAGTCATGTATGGATGTAAGAGTTGGACCATAAAGAAGGCTGAGTGCCAAAGAATTGATGCTTGAGCTGTGGTGTTGGAGAAGACTCTTGAGAGTCCCTTGGACTGCAAGGAGATCAAACCAGTCAATCCTAAAGGAAAGCAGTCCTAAATATTCATTGGAAGGATTGATGCTGAAGCTGAAACTCCAATATTTGGCCACCTGATGCGAAGAATGGACTCATTTAGAAAGACCCTGATGCTGGGAAAGATTGAAGGCAGGAGAAGAAGGGAACAACAGAGGATGAGATGGTTGGATGGCATCACCAACTCAATGGATATGAGTCTGAGCAAGCTCCAGGAGTTGGTGAAGGACAGGGAAGCCTGGCATGCTGCAGTCTATGGGATCACAGAGTCAGATATGACTTAGTGACTGAACTGAACTGACACCTACTATTCTAGATGACAATGCTAAAAATTCTAAAACAGGGTGCTAGAGAACCAGATTTAAGTCAGATGTACATTTTGGATTGATAAACTAATGCAAGGGCTTCTCTGATGGCTCAGTGGTAAAGAACCTACCTGCCAATAAGCGGACACAATTTTGATCCCCGGATTGGGAAGATCCCCTGGAGAAGGAAATGACAAGAAATATCTCTTGCCTGGAAAATCCCATGGATAGAGGAGCCTGGTGGGCTACAGTCGATAGGGTCACAAAAAAGGCACAATTTAACAACTAAACAACAGCATACTATGACAACAGGCGCTGAAAAATAGTATGCCAAACAGATCACCCTCCCACCCA
Organism: Ovis aries; assembly: GCF_016772045.2. NCBI lineage: Eukaryota > Metazoa > Chordata > Mammalia > Artiodactyla > Bovidae > Ovis > Ovis aries. The sequence continues at coordinate 23,218,308 of NC_056057.1, read as the reverse complement.
GCCACTCCCCCCATAACCATATGTATGAGGGTAGGAGGTAATTTTCAAAAGCAGGGAGTATTTGGCCATCAGGCTCATGGAGGGAAATCAGACACCTGGAAAACACCACCTATATATTCTCACCCCCTTATGCTATCACTTGATCAAAAAATTCTGATTGTCTTGGATTAAAATATTCTAAAAAAAAAAAACCTCCAGTAATTATCCTTCTAAATGTATCACTTCTTTTCTACCATATCTTCTCACACAAAAAAGAACTAAGTTGTATAAAAGGTTCTGTGAGTTCCTTGTAATTGGAGAAAGACTTTTTAACTTGTAGTTGAATACCAGACTTTTTAAGGGGGCTTTTGTGATGGTCAACAGTTGGTAAAGAATCTGCCTGCAGTGCAGGAGACACAGAAGCCCTGGGTTTGATCTCTGGGTTGGGAAGATCCCCTGGAGAAGAAAATGGCAACCCCCTCCAATATTCTTGCTTGAAAAATCCCATGGACAGAGGAGCCTGGAGGGCTAACTCAAGATAATTGGAGACAATCTTTTCAAGTTATAGTTGAATACTTGATTTTTTAAAAGATATATATATAATCATTTCTTAACATACAACAAGCTTAACCAAAGGATGTAGATATTTTGCTCTGCTAAGTCGCTTCAGTCGTGTCTGACTCTGTGCAACCCCATATATGGCAGCCCACCAGGCTCCCCTGTCCCTGGGATTCTCCAGGGAAGAACACTGGAGTGGGTTGCCATTTCCTTCTCCAATGCATGAAAGTGAAAAGTGAAAGTGAAGTTGCTCAGTCGTGTCCGACTTAGTGACCCCATGGACTGCAGCCTACCAGGCTCCTCCATCCATGGGATTTTCCAGGCAAGAGTACTGGAGTGGGGTGCCATTTTGCTCTAGTAAGTAGAAAATAATGTAAAATATGAGGATCGCAAAAAACCAAGCTACATTGAACAATACCTGTCGAAGACTAAAATTATATGCTTTATACTGAAAGTATAATTCAGATTACTGAAAAATTTAGCAAGCGTTTAAAGCAGCTAGTCCTCTTAAAAGAAAAGTACTTTCCTCTGTAACATAATATTCTCTAGTTCATTAAGTCGCCTTTATTCTTTGGAAAATAAAAATAAATTTCTGTCTAGTCATATTTGTCCAACTTACCTCAAATTCTAAAACAGAACTTCATTCCAACTGTAGAAGAACCTTTACCATGACTGTTCAGTATAGACTGTAAAGTGATATAACCTTGGCTGTTACCTGAAAAATTTAAAAATGATGTGGCAAAAATTCACCCAGATACATCAATTTGACATAGAAAGAAGAAGAAACATCTCAGGCATGTGTTCCATATACATTGATTGAGAGGCATCTATTAAACAAACCAACATTCATGGTCTGATGGAACTACTGAAAGTGAAATATTTCAAAACTCATCATTATCACGATGATTACGTTAATAATAATCATTATCATATCATTTAACTAGGAAGGCAGAAGCCTCCAACCAAAATCTTTTAGCTATTTCACAGAATGATAAAGTAACAGATGAAGTCAGTGGAGGGCACATAGTAAGGGGTGTTTGGGTAGTTGAATAAGTTGGTGTGGAGGGCAAGCAATCATCTAGTTTCAGGTTCAGCTTCCATTGCATGCAACAGCAGTCCTACTGAACACAACAATGATCAGTTAAGGTGATCAGAATGTAGACTTCAACGAAGTCTATTCAGTGTGACGTATTCAGCAATTTAATGCACTGCTGCTGCTAAGTCGTTTCAGTCGTGTCCAACTCTGTGCAACCCCATAGACTGCAGCCCACCTGGCTCCCCCATCCCTGGGATTCTCCAAAGTGAAAGTGAAGTCGCTCAGTCGTGTCCGACTCTTCGAGACCCCGTGGACTGCAGCCTACCAGGCTCCTCCGTCCATGGGGTTTGCCAGGCAAGAGTACTGGAGTGGGGTGCCATCACCTTCTCCGATTTAATGCACTAGATACATAAAAAGCAACTTAGGGGGAATGGAAATATTTTCTCCTTGGGTCTAACTTCCTGTTATATTCATTCTCTCAACATTTATTGGATGACACTACGTTTCTAACACACTGTTTATTGGAGATAGAACGTAATTTTCTACCCCTATTGTTTTTTATGGTCTTGTGTGCTGCTCAGATGCCCCTCAGGGTGATCATCCCCTCAAAGGTCAGCGGTTTTAGATCGTGAAGGCCACACCTCAGTCCCTCTCCAGAAACTACCTTTGGTTTTAAGGAGACTGCCTTTTTAAAGTCACAGCCCCTCTAGCAGCTGCACTGGTGGCTGCTTGGGGTGGGGAGGGTGAAGGGGGCAACAGAGGCTGGGTCTTTAACTCACCTGGGACCACTCTGCAAGGCCTGGCATCCAGGGCACCTCCTTGGTGTGACTGAGACCTCCGTTGTGATTTCATCACAGTTCACCCTATCCCTTTACCCAGTCCAGGTACTCTCACACCTCATGGTTGTTCTTCCCTAAATTAACCTCTTGTCAAAAATCTCAGAGTCTTTGCCAGAGAGACTAATCCACTGTACTTATACTTATTTTGTAAAGTTTTATATAAAATACTGTAAATGAAGATAGTTTCTATTGAGTCCAGAATTAGCCAAACAAAAGTTGGCTAAAATAAATATGTAAATGTGAAAAACTACAATTTTATAAGAAAACAGTAATTTTATAAGCTTGAGGGAAGACAAAAAGTGAAAGTGTTAGTCACTCAGTTGTGTCTGGCTCTTTGCGACCTCATGGACTTAGCTCACCAGGCTCCTCTGTCCATGGAATTCTCTAGGCAAGAATACTGGAATACTGGAATAGGTTTGTGATACCCTTCTCCAGGGGATCTTCCCAACCCAGAGATCAAATCCAGGTCTTCTGCATTGCAGGCAGTTTCTTAACATCTGAGCCACCAGGGAAGAAAATTTTTCTTATTAAGAAAGAGTTGTTATTAAGACTTCAAAATCACTAACATTAAAATGATTCTAAAGTAAGAATATCTGTTCACTTTTCCTGCGGTCATGTATGGATGTGAGAGTTGGACTGTGAAGAAGGCTGAGCGCCGAAGAATTGATGCTTTTGAACTGTGGTGTTGGAGAAGACTCTTGAGAGTCCCTTGGACTGCAAGGAGATCCAACCAGTCCATTCTGAAGGAGATCAGCCCTGGGATTTCTTTGGAAGGAATGATGCTAAAGCTGAAGCTCCAGTACTTTGGACACCTCATGAGAAGAGTTGACTCATTGGAAAAGACTCTGATGCTGAGAGGGATTTGGGGCAGGAGGAGAAGGGGACGACAGAAGATGAGATGGCTGGATGGCATCACCGACTCGATGGACATGAGTCTGAGTGAACTCCGGGAGTTGGTGATCGACAGGGAGTCCTGGTGTGCTGCGATTCATGGGGTCGCAAGGAGTCGGACACGACTGAGTGAATGAACTGAACTGAACTGAACTGAAGCAATACCAGAAAGAAAGTGAAAATAGAAGCCACAGCCTAGAATAAAGTATTTCACATCATGTTAATAGTAAAGGATTATAGATATCCAGATTAAAATTTAACATCATTAATAATTTTAAAAAGCAACCCATAAAAAGGGATACAAATAGATGATCAGCTACTTCACAGGAAAACTTCCAAGTAATAATATTAAAAAAGAAAGAGTTCCACCTCACTATACTCAAGAAAACACATACTAAAATCAAGATGATATTGGTTTTACTAACTACACAGGCAAAATTTAAGAACTGGAAAATTTCTTGCTTTGGTAAGGATCTGCTACAGTGAGAATTCTAACAAATGGCTAGTGAGAATGTTAATTGGTGTAATCACTTTGATTTCAAAAGCTGACATTTTTTTGAATGGTTGAATGTGACAGTTACCTGTGAGCTAGTGATTCTATTCCTTGTTCCATGTTGTAGAGTCTTTTCTGCATGTGCAATGGGAGATACATTGCTCATAATAGGAAGACAACTAGAGAAAATCAAAATGTTTATGATAATACACTGTGATAGTCAATTTACAAAGGATTACACAGCAATGATAATGAATGAGTTGTAGCCACACAAAAGACTGCAGATAAAACTGAGAAACATTACATTATATGAAAAGAAAGCAAACTGCAGTATATGATACTTTTTTTAAAGCTTAGAAACTAGTAAAACTAAGCAGCATATTGTTTCAGAACATATACATGTGTGGTAGAACTTTTCTTTTTTAAACTCCCACTGGAGAATAATACTGTCTATTCATTGTTCACCTTCCAAATCACAGACAAAAATCTCTCACTGGCAAAAGTGAAAACAGTACCTGCCGAAAAGTGAGTTGGAGTAATGTCAAATCTGTTTTCAGTCATTACAAAACAGAGGACAATATAAAAGGTAGATGTTATTGTGAAACAATAAATATTATTTCATTTCAGTTCACTTCAGTAGCTCAGTCATGTCCAACTCTTTGAGAACCCATGAACCGCAGTACGCCAGGCCTCCTTGTCCATCACCAATTCCCAGAGTCCACTAAAACCATGTCCATTGTGTCGGTGATGCCATCCAACCATCTCATCCTCTGTCGTCCCCTTCTCCTCCTGCCTTCAATCTTTCCCAGCATCAGGGTCTTTTCAAATGAGTCAGCTCTCTGTATCAGGTGGCCAAAGTATTGGAATTTCAGCTTCAACATCAATCCCTCCAATGAACACCCAGGTCTGGTCTCCTTGATGATGGACTGGTTGGATCTCCTTGCAGTCCAAGGGACTCTCAAGAGTCTTCTCCAACACCACAGTTCAAAAGCATCAATTCTTCTGCACTCAGCTTTCTTTATAGTCCAACTCTCACATCCATACATGACTAATGCAAAGACCATAGCCTTGACTAGATGGACCTTTGTTGGCAAAGTAATGTCTCTGCTTTTCAATATGCTGTCTAGGTTGGTCACAACCTTCCTTCCAAGGAGCAAGCATCTTTTAATTTCATGGCTGCAGTCACCATCTGCAGTGATTTTGGAGCCCCCCAAAATAAAGTCTGACACTGTTTCCACACTTTCCCCATTTATTTGCCATGAAGTGATGGGACCGGCTGCCATGATCTTAGTTTTCTGAATGTTGAGCTTTAAGCCAACTTTTTCACTCTCCTCTTTCACTTTCATCAAGAGGCTTTTTAGTTCCTCTTCACTTCCTGCCATAAATAAGGGTGGTGTCATCTGCATATCTGAGGTTATTGATATTTCTCCCGGCAATCTTGATTCCAGCTTGTGCTTCCTCCAGCCCAGCGTTTCTCATAATGTACTCTGCATATAAGTTAAATAAGCAGTGTGACAATATACAGCCTTGACGTACTCCTTTTCCTATTTGGAACCAGTCTGTTGTTCCATGTCCAGTTCTAACTGTTGCTTCCTGACCTGCATACAGGTTTGTCAAGAGGCAGGTCAGGTGATCTGGTATTCCCATCCCCTTCAGAATTTTCCACAGTTTATTGTGATCCACACAGTCAAAGGCTTTGGCATAGTCAAGAAAGCACAAATAGATGTTTTTCTGGAACTCTCTTACTTTTTCAGTGATCCAGCAGATGTTGCAATTTGATCTCTGGTTCCTCTGCCTTTTCTAAAACCAGCTTGAACATCTAGAAGTTCACAGTTCACGTATTGCTGAAGCCTGGCTTGGAGAATTTTGAGCATGACTTTACTAGTATGTGAGATGAGTGCAACTGTGCAGTAGTTTGAATATTCTTTGGCATTGCCTTTCTTTGCGATTGGAATGAAAACTGACCTTTTCCAGTCCTGTGGCCACTGCTGAGTTTTCCAAATTTGCTGACATATTGAGTGCAGCACTTTCACAGCATCATTTTTTAGAATTTGAAATAGCTCAACTAGAATTCCATCACCTCCACTAGCTTTGTTCATAGTGATGCTTTCCTAAGGCCCACCTGACTTCTCATTCCAGGATGTCCGGCTCTAGGTGAGTGTGAGTGACCACACCTTCATGATTATGTGGATCATAAAGATCTTTTTTGTACAGTTCTTCTGTGTATTCTTGCCGCCTCTTCTTAATATCTTCTGCTTCTGTTAGGTCCATACCATTTCTGTCCTTTATTGAGCCCATCTTTGCATGAAATGTTCCCTTGGTATCTCTAATTTTCTTGAAGTGATCTCTAGTCTTTCCCATTCTATTGTTTTCCTCTATTTCTTTGCACTGGTCACTGAGGAAGGCTTTCTTACCTCTCCTTGCTATTTTTTGGAATTCTGCATTCAAATGGGTATATCTTTCTTTTTCTCCTTTGCTTTTGGCTTCTCTTCTTTTCACAGCTATTTGTAAAGCCTCCTCAGACAGCCATTTTGCTGTTTTGCATTTCTTTTTCTTGGGGATGGTCTTGCTCTCTGTCTCCTGTACAATGTCACAAACCTCCATCCATAGTTCATCAGGCACTCTGTCTATCAAATCTAGTCCCTTAAATCTATTTCTCACTTTCCACTGTATAGTTATAAGGGATTTGATTTAGGTCATACCTGAATGGTCTAGTGGTTTTCCCCACTTTCTTCAGTTTAAGTCTGAATTTGGCAATCAGGTGTTCATGATCTGAGCCACAGTCGGCTCCCAGTCTTGTTTTTGCTGACTGTATAGAGCTTCTCCATTTTTGGCTGCAAAGGCTATAACAATCTGATTTCAGTGTTGACTGTCTAGTGATGTCCATGTGGAGAGTCTTCTAGATGTAACCAAACTTCCACAGAACTTCCCAGGTGGCATGGTGGTAAAGAATCTGCCTGCCAATGCAGAAGACACAAGAGACGTGGGTTCAGTCACTGGGTTGAGAAGATCCCATGGAGAAGAAAATGGCAACCCACTCCGGTATTCTTGCCTGGAGAATTCCATATACAGAGGTGCCTGGCTGTCTACAGTTCTTGGGGCTGCAAAAAGTCAGACATGACCAAACATACACACAACACACACACACACTCAAACTTCTTACTATCCAGTCTTTCTAATTTAGAAAGTACAACTCATCAACAAGTTGCATCGACTTGATCCCTAAAACTCTCTTAAATCTCCCCCTTCTTGCCATGTCCGTTACTTGTCCTTACTTGTCTAGGCCTCAACTTTTCACCTGGATGATAGCTAACTGTGGTAGTCTAAAGATTTGTTGTCCATCTTCCGCTTGCGTCTACAACAAATGCAACCAGACTGATTTTAGTAAATAAGATCATGCTACTCATCTTTTCAGAGAAGGCAATGGCACCCCACTCCAGTACTCTTGCCTGGAAAGTCCCATGGATGGAGGAGCCTGGTAGGCTGCAGTCCACGGGGTCGCTAAGAGTCAGACACGTCTGAGCGACTTCACTTTCACTTTTCACTTTCATACATTGGGAAAGGAAATGGCAACCCACTCCAGTGTTCTCACCTGGAGAATCCCAGGGACCGAGGAGCCTGGTAGGAGGCTGTCTATGGGGTCACACAGAATCGGACACGACTGAAGTGACTTAGCAGCAGCAGCAGCAGCTCTCATCTTTTTAAGAACTTTCTGTGGTTTCCTATCCTACATAGAGTATAATCTAACATCCTCAATTGAAAGTGTCTGATCTTCTCTACATTTCAACCATTATGATCTAGTCACACTATCATTAAATTTCTTCAAATTTACTGAGTTTATGACATGGCTTGCATGCAGTATCATTCCCCCTTCAATAGTCCCATGGCTGGTATCATTTTGTTGTGTACATCTCAGCTTAATATCCATCATGAAGAGACTTTTTTCCAATCTAAAGTGACACCTGGCACTTTAATTCTCTTCACAGCACTCAGAAATTCTTTACTTGTTTAATCTCTATCTCATCCTCAAACATTAAGCGTCATAAAGCAAGGACTCTGTGGATTTTGTTTACCACTACAGCATGGTGTCTAGAACTGGCATAGGGTGATAAAACTTGCTCAGTAAATGAGTAGTGAATGACTTACTAAGCTAGCATGCATTGTGATAACGGTGCTTTTTTAGAAGATAATAATGATGCTTCTTACACGATTACATTTTACTGAATATATCAGCCTGGATGCCATAATTGGCCCATGACTCTTTATAAATAATCATTCCTTGTTGATAGCCTCTGTTAGAGTTAGTCCTTAGGACTCAGTCTTGGTCTTGAGTATATTATATTTTCAAACATAATGGTAAACATTTCAATGTGGTAGTTCATGTATGAACTACCAACAATTATTGTATGGAATGGCAGTGTTTCTTACTTTATTGTCTAAAAGATATTGTCAGTTCAGTTCAGTTCAGTTCATTCGCTCAGTTGTGTCCGACTCTTTGCGACCCCGTGAATCACAGCATGCCAGGCATCCCTGTCCATCACCAACTCCCAGAGTTTATTTAAACTCATGTCCATCAAGTCGGTGATACCATCCAGCCATCTCAGCCTCTGTCATCCCCTTCTCTTCCTGCCTCCACTCCCTCCCAGCATCAGGGTCTTTTCCAATGAGTCAACTCTTTGCATGCGGTGGCCAAAGTATTGGAGTTTCAGCTTTAGCATCAGTTCTTCCAATGAACACCCAGGATTGATCTCCTTTAGAATGGACTGGTTGGTTCTCCTTGCAGTCCAAGGGACTCTCAAGAGTCTTCTCCAACACCACAGTTCAAAAGCATCAATTCTTCAGCACTCAGCCTTGTTCACAGTCCAACTCTCACATCCTGACAAAAGATATTGTCAGGGAAATGTTAAATCCAAATTACTAGCAGTAGCCATTAATCCTGAAAGAGATTTTTTGAGTCAATGAAATATTATTTTATCTTCAGTTAAAACTGACATGTTAAATATTTTTCCTTAAAGGGTTAGTCGTTAGGAAACCACTTTGTAAAATAAGACACCTATTGCCATTTACCAGATGGTGATCTAGGAGTGTGTCTGAAACAAAAACAGCCAATTCTGACTGACAAGTTACCTAAACTGTAAATACACTTGCTAGAGAAGATTGTATCTCTTATGACTTATGATTTATGTATAAGAGAGAAAAGTAAACAGCAAGGAACTGAAAGCTGATATATGAAGCCAGAAATAGGGTGTGGATGTGAATGGACTTGGGCTATGCTCAAGCCAAGGGCATGAGAGAGTAAAAACTCTGCACTTAGAAAAAAAAACATTGTCTGACAGCAGGGAGGAAAAATGGTGAGACCTGCCCAGAGCTGCTGAATCAAGGTAAAGGTTCAGTGCTTAAGTGAAGGTCCAAAAACTGGTATTGCCTATATTCCCTGAACTGACTTGGTATTATCTGGTAATAAACCTCAGAGTTCCTGACTTCTTCAGTATATATCACTTCTACATAAGTTGGAAAGCCTTGGCTGAATTTCCCTTCTTTATATCAATAGAAACCTAACTGGTGTAGTTTATGGCTCTAGTTTCCATATTTTGTCTTGTCATTTAATCTTTCATTTAACAAATAGTTAGTTAGCAACATCTATGCTTTAGACACTGTTTTAGGTTTTAGAACAAGATACTAAACAGAAGCAAGAAAAATAAATTCCTGATTTCCTGAAAATTATGTTATAGAAAGGGATATTCCATAAAGATGAAAAAGTTAAACATACCTTATAACATCATTCCCCAACATTTTTGGCACCAGGAACTAGTTTCATGGAAGACAGTTTTTCTATTAATGGGATGGGGGGGGCGGGGGGTGGGAGGAGGAAGGAGGTTTCAGAATGATTTGAGTTCATTACATTTATTGTGCACTTTATTTCTGAGCTAATACCACCATGGATCTGATAGGAGGTACCAGTCTGTGGTCCGGAGGTTGTGGACCCCTGCATTATAAGACAGTGATGATGCTACCAAAAAAAAAAAAAAAGAAAGAAAGAAAGAAAAAGAAAATAAGACACAGGAAGGGGATATGAAATACTGAAGGAGGGTAGGTGGGGTGTTGAATTTTAGATGAAGTGGACCGAATAGGCCACAGGGACAGTTACTTTCCAGTACAACTTTCAAGTACAAGAGCATTACTATGAGCATAATTGGAAAATTCTAGGCATACAGGGGAAAACAAACAACAGGGCCTTTGGCTGAGTATGTTGAAAGACTAGCAGAATAATCAAGAGGAAGCACATTAGGGGATGAGGTCAGAGAGCCACGGGCAGGGGGAGGTGAGGCCAGGAAGGACAGAGATGTTGAGGCCCAAATCACGATGAGTCTTTCAGTCACAGCACAGATGGTGGCTTTTATTCCAGATGAGGCGGGTTGCCTCTGGAAGGTTCCAGGTAGAGAAGTGGCATGCTCTGACAAGGTTTAAGAGCACGACTTTGGTTACTGTGTTGGTGACAGGCTACAGGTGCCTAAGGGGAGAGAGAAAGATGAGTTAAGAGGCTGTTGCTCTGTTCAAGGTAAGGGCTGAATGGTCACGTTAGGCCAGGCTGGTGGCCAAGGGGGTGTTGGGAAGCCAGCAGATTGTACATACATTGCAAAAATATTACTGAAAGAATATGCTTTTAGGTAGTCTTGGAGGGTAATGAAAAAAAAGGAATCAAGATTTGGGACCTGAAATGAAAAGCCTATAGGAAGAGCTGATGTAGCTTTAAGTTGTAGACAAGTTTATCAAGAACTCCATCTTAAACTTAAGCATGTTAAGTTTAAGACATCAAATCTAAGTGGAAATATCAAATAGGCCAGTGAAGGACAGAGATCTGGAGTTCTGAAGAGATTTCTGAAATGGGGATATATAAATCTGATAGATAATCAAGAAGGCAGATAAACAGACAGATGGACAGACTATAAAGTCATGAGATGTGGTATTGTCATTGTTCAATCCCTGAGTCATGTCCAATTCTTTGCACCACCATGGACTGCAGCATGCCAGGCTTCCCTGTCCTTCACTAACTCCTGGAGTTTGCTCAAACTCATGTCCATTGAATCAGTGATGCCATCCAACCATCTCATCCTGTCATCCTCTTCTCTTGCCCTCAATCTTTTCCAGCATCATGATTTTTTCTGATAGTCCCTATTCACAGCCCAATATTTGGAGGTCAGTGAGATGAGAAGGAAAGCAAGTGAGATGGTGCAGCCAGAAAGGTGAGGAGAAAAATTAGCCCACAGTGATATCCTAGAATACCAGAGAAGGAAGTGTCAGAGAAGAGTAGTCCTCACTATCAAATGATGCTAATAACATACCTAACATGATGGGCAGATGCAAGGATGCAAATGTGGTTAAGGACCTTGAGTACATTCTCTTCTGACAGTTTCTGTGTTCTTGATGGTATGGAGAGCGAGTCATCAGCTCAGAGTAAGGATGAAGGGGGAGTTAGACTTCCACTCTAAATTTCCAATGTTAATGCTTTTCACTTATTGATTAGTGGTCAATATTTGTGGACTATGTAACTAACAAAAGAAAAAAAGAACTCTTAAAATGAGAGTGAGAATATAAAGGTCAGAGGCCTCACTCTATTTCCTATTGTGTTGAGTAAGTCACTCACTTTCTCCACCCTTTAAGATTCAGTTTTCCCATTAATAAAGATAGGCTAATAATAACTGCTTAGTGGAGGAGAAAAAAAAAAAATCCCTGATTGATAGAATTTGTGGATGAAGTAATTAGGAAATGATGTCTTGAGTACTTAGTACCTTTGTTTCAAATATAATTTATGTGATTATAAGTTACATAGGTTAATATTTAATTTTATTGAACTTATTTCTGAAAATTTAGCAATCAGCTCTCAGGAGATGAGACAGACTGGCTCCAGAACACCACAGCATCTACTTCTGAGTTTTAGTAAGAATTGAATAAAATCATGTGTGAGGGAGAGCTTACATTTGGTAAAAATCTATTCATACAAGGATCATTCATCAAGGATCATTATATTTTTAGATGTTTTAGAGCAAGCAAGAAAGGCAGAAGATACAGTCCCTGCCTTGTTTGTGTTGGAATTTATGACATATTTTCAGAGAGTGGCTAACAAGTAAATGAACAATGAGCTAACTTTCCACAGGTAAGTTAGACAAAAGGCTTCCTGATTATAAAAATAGAAGGATCCTGTATTGAACCTGGACTGGCGATTTGTATCTTATATATTATACAGTTTCCATGCCACTCCCCCAAATCATCCCACCCTCTCTCTCCCTCTCCCACAGAGTCCAAAAGACTGTTCTATACCTTTGTGTCTCTTTTGCTGGGATGACCCGGAGGGATGGTACGGGGAGGGAGGTGGGAGGGGGGTTCAGGATGGGGAACACGTGTACGCCTGTGGTGGATTCATGTTGATGTGTGGCAGAACCAATACAATATTGTAAAGTAATTAGCCTCCAATTAAAATAAATAAATTTAAATTTAAAAAATTTTAAAAATAAAAAAATTTTAAAAAATAAAAATGGAGATTTTAAATATTTTTTTCATTCAAGATTTTAAAAGTTAATTTAGTCATTTTCTTTTTGTAATTTTAATGTTCTAACATGCTTCTCTCTATAGATAAAAGGACCAATTATAAAATTCCTAAAATATTCCTTAAATTATGGGTCATTTTTTTCTGAAACACTATTGTAGGCTTCAATTTCAAGACTCCTTTCTATTCCATAATAAGAGATATGATGAAAAAGAGTTAACCACTAACACTTCAAAAAATGACATCATTCATATGATGCATAGAAGGTACCGCTGTTCTGAACTCTCATTTGCTTATTATCACTGTGGCTCATATGTTGTTTACCAAAGTGGAGAAATAAACATAAACTAGATTTATATTTAATACCTATTAATAACCTGTTAAATAGGTTATTTAATACCTGTGGCTTTAGTTTCATAGTTTCTGAATTAACTTACCTATTTTTTTAAAAAAAGAATATTTCTGGTTTAACCTTATAAAATACACATTTGAAAAATTCCTATGGAGAGATTAAGGATTATCATAATATCTTAAGGATTATCATAATATCTATTTTCATGTATCAGTTCAGTTCAGTCTCTCAGTCGGGTCCAACTCTTTGCGACCCCATGAATCGCAGCACACCAGGCCTCCCTGTCGATCACCAACTCCCGGAGTTCACTCAGACTCATGTCCATTGAGTCGGTGATGCCATCCAGCCATCTCATCCTCAGTCGTCCCCTTCTCCTCCTGCCCCCAACCCCTCCCAGAATCAGAGTCTTTTCCAATGAGTCAACTCTTCACATGAATTGGCCAAAGTACTGGAATTTCAGCTTTAGCATCATTCCTTCCAAAGAAATCTCAGGGCTGATCTCCTTCAGAATGGACTGGTTGGATCTCCTTGCAGTCCAAGGGACTCTCAAGAGTCTTCTCCCACACCACAGTTCAAAAGCGTCAATTCTTCGGCGCTCAGCCTTCTTCACAGTCCAACTTTCACATCCGTACATGACCACAGGAAAAACCATAGCCTTGACTAGATGGACCTTAGCTGGCAAAGTAATATCTCTGCTTTTCATGTATAGATTATGGTTAAAAACGATGGTATCCATTACACCATAAAATTTTCAAGCAATATTAAAATGTCTCATTATCATTCCTTGTCAACTCTCACTCTACTCAAGTTCAAGAAAGATAAACTTAAAGAAAAAATTTAGAAGATATTAAGGGTCAAATTCAAATATAAATCATAACTAATATGCAAATGACAGTCACACAGTATGGCTTTTCTAAAATAAATAATATTTATTAGCCTTGTTTTCAAGCCCAGTAGTTTTTTAAGTTAGTTTGTTATTCCTTGACCTAACAATCAATTTATTACTGATATTGACACTTATTTTTGTTTGTCAATATGCTTCATTTTCCTTTTCAGAACCAGTCTGGTGGTTTCTCAATGCCTATAGAGTTCAATTGCAATATTGACATGAAAGACATTTTTATGTCCACTTAAAATGCAAGGAAAGAAAATCTCAGTAATTCCTTAGAAATTATAGAAAGTGGAAAATCTTCTAGAAGCAGAGATGCCCTAAAAAATGAAGATTGGTGAGAATCTTGACGGTGGGGGTCCAAATTCAATGCTACATTTAAAATTTTTATTTTCTTAGACTTACAAAAAGACACCTGTTTCTTTAAAATTATGTTTCCATCATGTGGACAATGTTGCCCAGGAAAATTTCTTCACAAAAATGTGCAAACAATACAGAAGCTGATGTTCAATGTGTCAAAAACTCTGAGAGAATTTTCACATGTGCATCTTCAAAGGCATTGTCAAAGTAATGGGAAGACTTACTGTCTTTTCTCTGACAGACATATATCCCTACTACAGAGAGAGTGTGCAAGAGGTAAGAAAGCTTTCCTTTTCTGACAGAGGATCAGCATTTAGGACTGTATTAGCATGCTTTATTAGAAGATAGTTACCCTCCCACCATTTGATAATATGTACATATAACTTGCTATTCTTTGGAACTCTGCATTCAGATGCTTATATCTATTCTTTTCTCCTTTGCTTTTCACTTCTCTTCTTTTCACAGCTATTTGTAAGGCCTCCCCAGACAGCCATTTTGCTTTTTTGCATTTCTTTTCCATGGGGATGGTCTTGATCCCTGTCTCCTGTACAATGTCATGAACCTCTGTCCATAGTTCATCAGACACTCTATCAGATCTAGGCTCTTAAATCTATTTCTCACTTCCACTGTATAATCATAAGGGATTTGATTTAGGTCATACCTGATTGGTCTAGCGGTTTTCCCTACTTTCTTCAATTTGAGTCTGAATTTGGTAATAAGGAGGTCATGATCTGAGCCACAGTCAGCTCCTGGTCTTGTTTTTGTTGACTGTATAGAGCTTCTCCATCTTTGGCTGCAAAGAATATAATCAATCTGATTTCAGTGTTGACCATCTGGTGATGTCCATGTATAGAGTCTTCTCTTGTGTTTTTGGAAGAGGGTGTTTGCTATGACCAGTGCATTTTCTTGGCAAAACTCTATTAGTCTTTGCCCTGCTTCATTCTGCCTTCCAAGGCCAAATTTGCCTGTTACTCCAGGTGTTTCTTGACTTCCTTCTTTTGCATTCCAGTCCCCTATAATGAAAAAGACATCTTTTTTGGGTGTTAGTTCTGAAAGGTCTTATAGATCTTCATAGAACCATTCAACTTCAGCTTCTTCAGTGTTACTCGTTGGGGCATAGACTTTGATTACTGTGATACTGAATGGTTTGCCTTGGAAACGAACAGAGATCATTCTGTCGTTTTTGAGGTTGCATCCAAGTACCGCATTTCGGATTCTTTTGTTGACCATGATGGCTACTCCATTTCTTCTAAGGGATTCCTGCCCACAGTAGTAGATATAATGGTCATCTGAGTTAAATTCACCCATTCCAGTCCATTTTAGTTCGCTGATTCCTAGAATGTTGACATTCACTCTTGCCATCTCTTGTGTGACCACTTCCAATTTGCCTTTATTCATGGACCTGACATTCCAGATTCCTATGCAATATTGCTCTTTTCAGCATCGGACCTTGCTTCTTTCACCAGTCACATCCACAACTGGGTATTGTTTTTGCTTTGACTCCATCCCTTCATTCTTTCTGGAGTTATTTCTCCACTGATCTCCAGTAGCATATTGGGCACCTACTGACCCGGGGAGTTCCTCTTTCAGTATCCTATCATTTTGCCTTTTCTTGTTGTTCATGGGGCTCTCAAGGCAAGAATACTGAAGTGGATTGCCATTCCCTTCTCCACTGGACCACATTGTGTCAGACCTCTTCACCATGCCTGCCTGTCTTGGTTCCAAAGAATAGCAAGAAGAGGTAAGAAAGCCTTCCTCAGTGATCAATGCAAAGAAATAGAGGAAAATAACAGAATGGGAAAGACTAGATATATCTTCAAGAAAATTAGAGACACCAAGGGAACATTTCATGCAAAGATGGGCTTGATAAAGGACAGAAATGGTATGGACCTAACAGAAGCAGAAGATATTAAGAAGAGGTGGCAAGAATACACAGAAGAACTATATGAGAAAGATCTTCATGACCAAGATAATCACGATGGTGTGATCACTCACCTAGAGCCAGACATCCTGGAATGTGAAGTCAACTGGGCCTTAGAAAGCATCACTACAAACAAAGCTACTGGAGGTGATGGAATTCGAGTTGAGCTATTTCAAATCTTGAAAGATGATGCTGTGAAAGTGCTGCACTCAATATGCCAGCACATTTGGGAAACTCAGCAGTGGCCACAGGACTTGAAAAGGTCAGTTTTCATTCCAATCCCAAAGAAAGGCAATGCCAAAGAATGCTCAGACTATCGTACAATTGCACTCATCTAATATGCTAGTAAAGTAATGCTCAAAATTCTCAAAGCCAGGCTTCAGCAATACACGAACCATGAACTCCCAAATGTTAAAGCTGGTTTTAGAAAAGGCAGAGGAACCAGAGATCAAATTGCCAATATCTGCTGGATCATCAAAAAAGCAAAGGTTCCAGAAAAACATCTATTTCTGCTTTAATTAACTATACGAAAGCCTTTGACTGTGTGGATCACAAGAAACTGTGGAAAATTCTGAGAGACATGGGAATACCAGACCACCTGATTTGCCTCTTGAGAAACTTGTATGTAGGTCAGGAAACAACAGTTAGAACTGGACATGGAACTACAGACTGGTTCCAAAGAGAAAAAGGAGTACGTCAAGGCTGTATACTGTCACCCTGCTTACTTCTATGCAGAGTACATTATGAGAAACGCTGGGCTGGAAGAAGCACGAGCTGGAATCAGGATTCCCTGGAGAAATATCAATAACCTCAGATATGCAGATGACACCACCCTTATGGCAGAAAGTGAAAAGGAACTAGAAAGTCTGTTGATGAAAGTGATAGAAAAGAGTGAAAAAGTTGACTTAAAGCTCAACATTCAGAAAGCTAAGATCATGGCATCTGGTCCCCTCACTTCATGGGAAATAGATGGGGAAACAGTGGAAACAGTTTCAGACTTTATTTTGGGGGGCTCCAAAATCACTGCAGATGGTGATTCCAGCAATGAAATCAAAAGATGCTTACTCCTTGGAAGAAAAGTTATGACCAACCTAGATAGCATATTCAAAAGCAGAGACATTACTTTGCTAACAAAAATCTGTCTAGTCAAGGCTATGTTTTTCCAGTGGTCATGTATGGATGTGAGAGTTGAACTGTAAAGAAAACTGAGCACCAAATAACTGATGCTTTTGAACTGTGGTGTTGGAGATAAACCTTTCAGTGAAATTATGTATATTCTTTCTTCAATGATAAGTTACTTGTCATCTATATGATATCAAAACCTAGAATATTATCATTTTCATGGGTCCATAAAGAGCAAAGTTATAATAATCAGCCAAAAGCATTCTTTAAGAGTGCATTCCTTAATTATATATAACTTATCTGCTATGACTTTTTCAAAGAGAATTATGGAAATATTTTGCAATTTTTGTCAGTACAACAGTATTCCCAGATATAAGAACCCATTGTACTACAAACCTGAAATGTGCTCATTCATTTGGATATTCCATTCAATTGATTTTATAGCATGTTGTAACTGAAAATATGATACGAAAAAATAGGAAAGTGAAATAAAATAATAGCTGAAAAAAAATAAAGACTAAATTCAGAACCAACAATTCAAGAGATACACTCTTCTGATACATAATGGCAGAGTGATCCAAGATTTGAAACAAGACATTCTGCTCATGGAATTGAACCATCATATGAAAATAGCTTCAATAAGTAGTTTTTGAAAATCTACTATATTGAAGACCATTGGTGTTATTAAAAATGTGAAATGATGCCTACATTTAAAAACCATTCTCCTGTGTCTCTGCTTCTTCATACGGTGATCTTCTTGTAGACATATGTTATTGGATTAGGGGCCTAACCTACTATAATATAAACTAATCTTAACTAATTATATCTACAAAACCTCTATTTGCAAATAAAGTCACATTCTGAGGTACTCGAAGTTAGGACTTTAACATATCTTATTTTGGGGACTGAGAAGATATAATTAAACCCATTACACATCAACTCTGTTGATGTAAGAATGCTTTTTCCCTTCAAGGAATTATATCTTCAATTTTATAACAACAAACAAAATAACAGTCAGTATTCTTTTAGCTAAAAGCAACCCAACTTGCAATGAAAAGAAGTTTTGGAAAGAAGCTCACAAAATTAAAGAGGATTGCTGAGTTGAAGGGGAGCTCTGGAACCATATATCTCTCTGCCTCTCACCTTTGCTTCTCTCTGGATATGTACTATATCCTCTCAAGCTTATCCCTGCATTGCTGCATATGATTACCAGAAGTTCTAGGTCCATGTGCTGTGAGCCCTCTTGGTCCGTAATCTTAAGTAAATAATTAGAGAACCTGCTGCCTGCTTCAGTAGAAAAAGCCTACAGAAGGACTTTGAGTGATCCTGTGCATAGCCTGGACAGATGACTATTGCTGCTAGAAAGTGCTATGATCACAGCCTAGCCAAAAGCTCAACCCTTCTGTCCATTGCAGTAGGTCTAAAACAAAAGGAGAAATTTGTCAGGGTAGATGTTTTAGTTTTCTGGGGCTGCCATAATAAAATATCACAGGCTTAAGTAACAGACATTGAATTTCTCATAGATCTGCAAGCCTATGAGATGTCTAAGATCAGAGTACTATCATGGTTGATTTCTTCTGAGATATCTTTCCTTGGTTTGTGGGTAGCTGATTTCTCTCTTTCCTCTGTGTGCTCATCTATCTGTGTAAAAATCTCTTCTTTTGAAGACATCAGTCATACTGGATTAGGGCCCACCAAGATAACCTCTGGAGAAGGCAATGGCACCCCACTCCAGTACTCTTGCCTGGAAAATCTCATGGACAGAGGAGCCTGGTAGGCTGCAGTCCATGGGGTCGCTAAGATTCAGACATGACTGAGCGACTTCACTTTCACTTTTCACTTTCATGCATTGGAGAAGGAAATGGCAATCCACTCCAGTGTTCTTGCCTGGAGAATCCCAGAGATGGGGGAGCCTGATGGGCTGCCATCTATGGAGTTGCACAGAGTCGGACACAACTGAAGTGACTTAGCAGCAAGATAACCTCATTTTTCTTTACTCAGCTCTTGAAAGTCCCTATCTCCAAAGACAGTAACATTCTGAATGTTAGAACCTCAGTGTAGGAGTTTTGAGTGGACTTACCTGAATCAGTTCATAACAATATAAAGTCTGATGAAAGCCAACAAGTGTTTGCCTGAAAACCACTATCTCCTAAAAGGCATCTCTTCTGTTATACAGACATATCATGGACTCTTTTCAAGAATCTCACAAGATTGACACTGTCATTGCCCAGAATTTTACATATGAATTGAAAATTTGAAAAAGCTAATATTTTGTCCAAGGTAATTGAGAAAAGCTGAGATTCAAACCCAAGTTGCCCTGGTTCCAAACTTTACAAGCCCAACCACTACATTGTAATTATAGAATTGGTTTGGGATTTTTAGTTTTGGATTTTGGCTTGAATTTGTTTTATTTTTTATAAAGATGGGAATGATCCTAGAACAAAGAACACAGTTAAATCCTTTAGTATTTTTGCACCACAGACTTTTGGGGGCATTAGATAAACTGTAAAGAATTTTCAAATCATCTCCTAATAATCTTAGTTCATAGCTGTAAATATGGTAGATCATTTCAGGGGAAAATGAAAGTTATTTCTGAAGAAAATATGAAAAATTTAAATGATGCTCTGGCCAAAAATATATATATATTAAATGGAAGTTTATTTTAGCCTATACATTTTTACGTGGAGAGCTGCATTAATTGGCAAAATGTAAGTGCGATTTCAGGGGAGTAAATAAAGACCATTTCAATTCAGTGGTATGTATGAAATGATCTTACTTTTCAACAGCCAAAACTGAGTATATTGTACAAGTTGGAGCATTGTTTATTGTTTATACTTGTATTTGCCAAACACAGAACTATAGTCAACCTTTCTTTTTTAAGTAGTTTTAGAGTCTCATCACAAAAATAAATTGTGCATTAATAATATACAATAATAAAAACACGCTGTTTTTTGTGGGGCACCTATACTAATCTTTGGGGCGGGCAGAGAGAATTCTGTGGCTGGCTATAATATCAGGCTGATTATTATGGAGAATAAACGGTGGGGGATGAGGGCCACATTCACTTGTTTGCTTGTTGATGATGTATGCTCTGGATCAATATCTGAAACCTCACATAACGCAAGAAGACTAAGCAATTTTGTTTCATAATAGGTTGTGGAAAGTGACCACACTTTGCATTTCCTGACTTTGTGGTGGTTTGGGGCTTTCAGTGGCTCCATCAACAAAACGAAAATGAGAGTCTAGTGATCTTCACCTTCATAGTTCTGCAAAAGTACATGGAAAAACTAACAATCGGGAGGAAGCAGACAGATCTATATGGTAGTTCAAGTTTCAGTCCAAACTCCATCTGCATCTTTGCGTCATTTCAAAGTGCTTAAAACTTGTAAATGTTATGTAGGCCAAACTATGAGCACTTGAAACTTACCAGTTCTCTGAAAAGAGAGGGAATGTTCTCTAGAATTCAGTGTGTTGAATTAACTGCACTGAGTTCATCATTTAATTGATGATCATTACTAGTAAGCTCACTTTATTTATTAAGAAAAATTAAGTTCAGTACAGACAAAACTAAGTAACTTTACTCACTCATTAAGAATTGTATGGCTTTCACAGCACAATCTTTTGGAAGAATGGAATTAACAAAGTCAAAATATGTCTGATCATTCCTATTTTTGTTGTTTGCAGCTTTAGTGAGGTTTAATTGACTAGTGAAATAACATTGTACATTGTGATAGGATTCCCACCGAGTTAATTAATATATCCATTAACTCACATATTTGTGTTCTGTGGAGTTTATTTGAGAATTTTAAGTTCACCTCTTAGCAAATTTTAATTGCACAATACAACATTGTCAACTATAGTTGCCATATTATACATTAGATCCTCAGACCCAGATTCAGCTTATAGCTAAAGTTTATTCCTTTTTACCACCTATCCCTACTTCCCTCAATTCCAGACCTTAGCAACCACCATTCTAATCTCTATGAGTATGACATTTATTATTTTCTGATTCCACATATAGGCAAACTATATTGTAATAGAATTTTTCTGTCTGGCTTATTTCACTTAGGATAGTGCCCTCCAGTTTCATTCATGTTATCACAAAAGGCAAGTTAATAATATTTGATACCCATATTAATATTCATAAATACATCACATTTCTTTATCAATTCATGCATTGACTGAAATTTAGGTTATTTCTATACCTTTGTGATTAATATTGCAGTGAATGTGGAAATACAGATAACCTCTTTGAGATAGTGATTTCTTTATATATATATATATATGTGTGTATATATATATGTATATATATACACACACACACATATATATATATCCAAGATATAAATGTATCTTACCTCCAAGATAATCTCCTTGAGATAGTGATTTCAAGATGTATATATATATACATATATATATATATATATATGAAGTGGACTTTCTGGATCATGTGGTAGTTCTATTTTTAATTTCTTAAAAATTAAAATAAGAACCTCCATAGTATTAATAGGAACCCCCATAGTATTTTCCACAGAGGTATACTAGTTAAATTCCCACCAACCATTTACCATGATTGCCTTTTCGCTACATCTTCACCAACATTTGTCATCTCTTGTCATTTTGGTAATAATTTTTGAACGTGTAGGTGATAAGAAGGTTTTCATTCTGGTTTTGATTTGAGTTTCCCTAAAAAGGCAGAGGAACCAGCGATCAAATTGCCAACATCCACTGGATCAAGGAAAAAGCAAGACAGTTCCAGAAAAACATCTATTTCTGTTTTATTGACTGTGCCAAAGCCTTTGACTGTGTGGATCACAATAAACTGTGGAAAATTCTGAAAGAGACAGGAATACCAGACCACCTGATCTGCCTCTTGAGAAATCTGTATGCAGGTCAGGAAGCAACAGTTAGAACTAGACATGGAACAACAGACTGGTTTCAAATAGGAAAAGGAGTACGTCAAGGCTGTATATTGTCACCCTGCTTATTTAACTTCTATGCAGAGTACATCATGAGAAATGCTGGACTGGAAGAAGCACAAGCTGGAATCAAGATTGCTGGGAGAAATATCAATAACCTCAGATATGCAGATGCCACCACCCTTATGGCAGAAAGTGAAGAGGAACTAAAAGCCTCTTGATGAAAGTGAAAGTGGAGAATGAAAAAGTTGGCTTAAAGCTCAACATTCAGAAAACAAAGATCATGGCATCTGGTCCCATCAGTTCATAGGAAATAGATGGGGAAACAGTGGAAACAGTGTCAGACTTTACTTTCAGGGGCTCCAAAATCACTGCAAATGATGATTGCAGCCATGAAATCAAAAGACGCTTATTCCTTGGAAGGAAAGTTATGACCAACCTAGACAGCATATTCAAAAGCAGAGACATTACTTTGTCAACAAAGGTCTGTCTAGTCAAGGCTATGGTTTTTCCAGTGGTCATGTATGGATGTGAGAGTTGGACTGTGAAGAAGGCTGAGCACTGAAGAATTGATGCTTTTGAACTGTGGTGTTTGAGAAGACTCTGAGAGTCCCTTGGACTGCAAGGAGATCCAACCAGTCCATTCTGAAGGAGATCAGCCCTGGGATTTCTTTGGAAGGAATGATGCTAAAGCTGAAACTCCAGTGCTTTAGCCACCTCATGCGAAGTGTTGACTCATTGGAAAAGACCCTGATGCTGAGAGGGATTGGGGGCAGGAGGAGAAGGGGACGACAGAGGATGAGATGGCAGGATGGCATCACTGACTCGATGGATGTAAGTCTGAGTGTACTTCAGGAGCTGGTGATGGATAGGGAGGCCTGGCGTGCTGCGGTTCGTGGGGTCGCAAAGAGTCAGACACTACTGAGCAACTGAACTGAACTGAACTGAAAAAACCTCTTGATGAAAGTGAAAAAGTTGACTTAAAGCTCAACATTCAGAAAATGAAGATCATGGCATCTGGTCCCATCACTTCATAGAAAATAGATGGGGAAACAGTGGAAATAGTGTCAGACTTTATTTTTTGGGCTCCAAAATCACTGCAGATGGTGACTGTAGCCATGAAATTAAAAGATGCTTACTCCTTGGAAGGAAAGTTGTGACCAACCTAGATAGCATATTCAAAAGCAGAGACATTACTTTGCCAGCAAAGGTCCGTCTAGACAAGGCTATGGTTTTTCCTGTGGTCTTGTATGGAAGTGAGAGTTAGACTGTGAAGAAAGCTGAGCGCTGAAGAATTGATGCTTTTGAACTGTGGTGTTGGAGAAGACTCTTGAGAGTCCCTTGGACTGCAGGAGATCCAACCAGTCCATTCTGAAGGAGATCAGCCCTGGGATTTCTTTGGAAGGAATGATGCTAAAGCTGAAACTCCAGTACTTTAGCCAACTCATGCGAAGTGTTGACTCATTGGAAAAGACTGTGATGCTGGGAGGGATTGGGGGCAGGAGGAGAAGGGGAGGACCGAGGATGAGATGGCAGGATGGCATCACTGACTCGATGGGCGTAAGTCTGAGTGTACTCCAGGAGTTGGTGATGGACAAGGAGGCCTGGCGTGCTGCGATTCATCGGGTCGCAAAGATTTGGACACAACTGAGCGACTGAACTGAACTGAATGATTAGCGATGCTATTTTCTCATGGACCTGTTGGCAATTTGTATGTCTTCCTTGAAAAAAAAAGTCTCTTCATATTCTGTGTCTATTTTTAAATTGGATTATTTGGTTTATTTGCTAATGAGTTGTGTGCCTTCCTTATATATTTTAGATATCAACTTCTAACCAGACATGTGGTTTGCAAATGTTTTCTCTCATTCCATAAGTTGCCTTATTGTTGATGGTTTCCTTTGCTGTGCAGAAGCTTTTTAGTTTGATGTAGTCCCTTTTTTTTTTTTTTTTTTTTTTGCTTCTGTTGACTTCTGGTTTTGGCATCAAATCCAAAAGAATTATTGCTAAGACCAGTGTCAAAGAGATTACCCTCTGTGTTTACTTCTAGGACTTTTAAGTTTTTAGACCTTATGTCCAAATCTTTATCAAACATTTGAAATTGATTTTTCTATATGGTGTAAGATAGGGATCAGTTTCCTTCTTTTGCATGTGGATATCCAGTTTTCCTGGCAGCCCAGATGGTAAAAAATCTGACTGCAATGCAGGAGACCTGGGTTCAATCTGTGGGTAATTGGGAAGATCCCCTGGAGAAGGGCATGACATCCCACTCTAGTATTCCTGCCTGGAAAATCCCCATGGACAGAGGAGCCTGGGGGGCTACAGTAAATGAGGTCACAAAGAGTCAGACATGACTGATCAACTAAGCACAGAACATCCAGTTTTCCCAGTACCATTTCTCAAAAAGACTATCCTTTCTTCATTGTATATTCCTGGCTCCTTTGTTGACAATTAATTGCATGCATTTTTTTCTGGTCTTTCTCTTCTGTTCAATGATCTTCGTATCTGTTTTTTATGGCAAAACTACCTTATTTTGATTACTTTAACTTTGTAATATACTTTGAAATCTGAAATTATGGTTCCTTCAGCTTTGTTCTTCTTTCTCAAGATTGCTTTGGCTATTGGGGATCATTTGTGGTTTCATTTGCTTTCTGATCATTCTTAATATTCCAATTAAACCAAGAAAGCTGCTAGGATGGCATAATATATTGATAATATTATACAAACACATGTATATTAGGATTTGATGTTAAAAGTTAGTAAGATATTAGCAAAGGTATAAGATACATGATGTTAATATTAAGATAAACTGTTAACATGTTGACTTTTATTTCAAACCAGTGTAAGATAACTGGTATTTGATGTCTGTTTTACTGATGCAATAACTAAGATGGCAAAAAAAAAAATCTAGAACATCTCTGGCTGTACAGAAATAATAGAAGTGGATGATATGCCAGCACACTAAACAAACTGCACAAAGCACAATCATTTCAAGACCCTTGAAATAATTACACTTGATAATCCTAATGTCTGGAAGCTTACTAATCACTTAGACTTCTAGGCACAAAAAGAAAGAAAATTCTCCTTTGGGGCTTTTAAAATTTGGTTTCTGGCTAGCACAGAGAGTTTCTAGCTCTAAACTGCCAAAAAACCAAACAAAAATAAAAAAGTTATAGCTATAATATAGTTATTCTGACCTAAGAGCAGCATATTATCACTGCTACTAATGAGAAAAATGGAACCAGTTTGAATCATTTATTAATCTTGACTAATAGCAAGAATTTTGAGGCCTAGGCAAAAGATAGTTCTTTTATTTCCTAGTTCTACATGTTAATGTAGTGATACAACATTTAGATATATATTACCTCATGTAACCCTTAGAATCTACTGAAATTTATTTTGGCCCTAACTGAACGTTATATATGACCTTTGCTTTACACTGGGAATAGGCAATTAAGGGCCTTGTTTCCATCTATTTTAATTTTATTCCACTATTCCACCTCAGAAAGGTTTAAAACATATTTAAGTGCCTGACGTACATAACCCTATACTCTTTTGATTAATATGTTGGCAGTTTTACAAAATGTTTGTTTTTAATTACCAAAAGGAACCAATCCATATTAAAAATTAAATGGTTACATTTTTTAAAGCTCTGCTGCTTATTAAGCTAGAGTTAGCCATAAAAACGTTTTTGGCTTCCCTACAACAGAAGATTTATCTAAGCTACACTATTAAAAAATCCATTTAGCCTGTCAACAACTATGTCAAATATCAACTGAATATGATTTAAAGCTTCAAAGCCATAAAAGAGAAATATTCCTTGGACTATTGCAGAATCTGTATGGTTTCAAAGAATCAGAAGAGAGTGACAGGCTGGCATAAAGACAAGAAGATGATTAACAGTTACCTAGGGTACCAGAGAGCTGGTCATACCCTCCTGCGTGTGCCTGTTGTCTGGCCCAGCCAGACTATGACCTCCACTTCCCCTGATTCTGTTTCCTCTGTGTATGCATTCCTGCCGAGTTCCTATGCCAGTTCACCTTTGCAATTATGGCTTTATTAGTCTCATTTTAAGTATATTTTGTATTGTAATCCCATTTCTCTTTTCCCCTAGGATCACTTTTCTTCTGTCAAATACAGAACCATTGATCATTTGCCACAATTTCTAGGGAAAATAAGTGATAAGAATTTGATTCCAGTCCTTAGAGAGCTCACAAGCTAGCAATCACCTGGTAAAACTATTGAGGAAAAGCTAGGCCATGAATAAACCTTTGCAATGTTACCTTTTCAACTTCCTTTATTCCTAAATTCCTCTAAATACATTATTTAACCTTCACAGTCTCTTATTTCCATAGGCCAAAATTATTAGTCCTTATTCATAGATAAGCAAAGTAACAAGCCTTGATTTTCAAACTATTGCCATACCCATTAAGTAGCTATATAATAATCTTTAATTATATTCTTTGACTTAGTGAAATCAGTACCACTTACTCCATTTTCTATTAGACTTCAACATCTTTTCAGGGAGTGAAATTTAACATTTTGGCAGTAATTTCATATATATACAAGAAAGTAAACTGAAAAGAAAATTCGATAATTTTTATATATGTAGAAATAAAGTACTGCAAATTTAGTATTTACAGTTGAACTGCCCTTGTGGAATAGAAATATTTACTTAATGATGGTTTTCAGTACTTTCTCCCTAATGTATTATAAAAACTAAGATATGCCTACTATTAAAGAATTATACTTCAAGCACCTTTCATACTGGCTGAATAAAGATCTGTTGATACAGATATCAAGGTCATAACAATGGTGTCCTCTTTTCAGAAGAGCTTGAATTCACAGTGAAGTGTTCTAACAATGAGAATTATTCTTTATGTCTTGCTACCTCTAGCCCCTTGCTCCAGAGGTGGCTGGAAACTCAAGTTGGGTTGAGTCCGTCCAGACAACTAAATCCTAAGAATTTACTATTTTGAACCCAGAGGCAGGGGAAAGGGAAGTTTAGAAGACTGAATCATATCAATGATAATATTTTCCAAAACAGCCTGTGGCTGGCAATTGCTTAGACCACTGATACTGCTGTGATCACAAAACTTTTAAACTATCAATCATTCACCTCTTTCAGGAGGGCAAAGATTTATCACAGTATCCTTCCAATATTTTGTCTACTGTATTTTTGAGTTAACAGGAAAGAATTGCTTTGAGAATATAATAAAAATAGTAGACTTTTAGAGCTGAAAGCGATCTCGATTATTTCATTCACATTTGCCATAAAAGGAAACTGGGGCATAGTGAGAATAGTACTTGGCCTCAATTTTTGTAAAATATGAGTGTATTTATATATGTGGGCTTCTCTGGTGGCTCAGTGGTAAAGAATCCATTGGCCAATGCAGGGGACACAGATTTGATGCCCGGGTCTGGAAGATTTTCTGGAGGAGGAAATGGCAACCTACTCTGCCCATGGGTTTTCCTGCCTGGGAAATCCCATGGTCAGAGGAACTTGGTGGGCTACAGTCCATGGGGTTACAAAAGAGCTGAACATGACTTAGTGACTAAACAACAGCAACATATACATATATACATGTATATATATATATACATTTATATTTAAATTAACATTTTCTTCCTCACTACATTATGATGACAAAACACTAGCATATTTAACCTTTCAAATAATATTATCCACAGATTGATATAATTTGTTGTTTTAATTGAAAAGTGGACTTCACATGATGATAAAATATTACCTCCCTGGATTTAAATTGCTGGCAACAGCATTTGAAAAATGGCATTTGTCCTGTTTGAGACAGCATATAGACTTGGTTGAAAATTTGTCAAACTGCTTCTGATGTTCATCAGATATAACCTTTTATGTCCAGTGTTGACAAAATTGCCACCATTTTAAATTTAAGAAGGCAAAATACATGCTATTATTTTGTGAGAGTAAAAGGAAAACATAATTATGTTTGGCATTGCATAGAATGTATCTAATAAGAGAAACTGTCTCCAATGAGAGCTTAGAGGGAGTGAAGCTGGCAGAGAGTTGTACAAAGAGGTTTTTCTCTTATTTCTTTTCTTGAATTTTGTGATACATGTTCAGTTCAGTTCAGTTCAGTCGCTCAGTCGTGTTCGACTCTTTGCGACCCCATGAATTGCAGCACGCCAGGCCTCCCTGTCCATCACCATCTGCCAGAGTTCACTCAAACTCACGTCCATCAAGTCAGTGATGCCATCCAGCCATCTCATCCTCTGTCATCCCCTTCTCTTCCTGCCCCCAATCCCTCCCAGCATCAGGGTCTTTTCCAATGAGTCAACTCTTCTCATGAGGTGGCCAAAGTACAGGAGTTTCAGCCTTAGCATCAGTCCTTCCAAAGGAATCCCAGGGCTGATCTCCTTCAGAATGGACTGGTTGGATCTCCTTGCAGTCAGAGGGACTCTCAAGAGTCTTTTCCAACACCACAGTTCAAAAGCATCAATACTTTGGCACTCAGCTTTCTTCACAGTCCAACTCTCACATCCATACATGACCATTGGAAAACCATAGCCTTGATGAGACAGACCTTTGTTGACCTTTGTCTCTGCTTTTGAATATGCTATCTAGGTTGGTCATAACTTTCCTTCCAAGGAGTAAGCATCTTTTAATTTCATGACTACAGTCACCATCTGCAGTGATTTTGGAGCCCCCCAAAATAAAGTCTGACACTGTTTCCACTGTTTCCCCATCTATTTCCCATGAAGTGATGGGACCAGATGCCATGATCTTCATTTTCTGAATGTTGAGCTTTAAGCCAACTTTTTCACTCTTCTCTTTCACTTTCATCAAGAGGCTTTTTAGTTCCTCTTCACTTTCTGCCATAAGGGTGGTGTCATCTGCATATCCGGAGTTATTGATATTTCTCCCAGCAATCTTGATTCCAGCTTGTGCTTCTTCCAGCCCAGCGTTTCTCATGATGTACTCTGCATAGAAGTTAAATAAGCAGGGTGACAATATACAGTCTTGACGTACTCCTTTTCCTCTTTGGAACCAGTCTGTTGTTCCATGTCCAGTTCTAACTGCTGCATGTACATATTACCAAATCCTAAAAGAAATGAAGTTCATCAAGAAAAACAAGTGTGTGAGAACAGCTAAGAAAATTGTAATAAAATGACAAAAATATGAGAGGGGGCTTTATTATCAAATGTTACAATAATCTGTAAAGTTACTAAGAGAGCATATTATTAAGCATGTTATTAAGAGAGTATGTTCCCCGAGATAAACAGAAAACTAACTAGGTAGCATGGAATGAAGAGTCCAGAGAGAGGAGTTTAATACACGGTTTTCACAGGAAGATATCAAGCTTTGAGAGCATTTACTAAAACTTGATGGGACAATTAACTGTCAGTTTGGAAGAAAAATAACACACCCTGTGACAAAAGTAAATCCCAAATGGATTTAATACATAAGTATCAACAACAGAAGAGTGATAAAAGTACTAGAAAAAATGATATGGTATCACTTTCATTACTTTGGACATGTTAATCTATACCATGAATAAATGTATTGAAAAGCAAATAAAAACTAAAGAATATAGAGGAAAAAATATACAAGCAGAACTTAATAGAATAAAAACAAAATTACAATAGAGGTTCAACCAAGAACAACAGAAGCTTGTCCTTTGATAAAAAACTATGACATGCACAGTCTTCTAATGAGAAGAATGAAGAAAAAAATGAAAAAAGACTTTTGGAAATGGAGTGTAATTAGGGATATAATAAAGGATACAAGGTAGAAAACAAAGAAATACTCATCGATATTAAAATATGTAATACAAAAAATAGAAAATTCCTAGAAAAAAAACCTTCCCAAAAGTGACTCAAAAAGCATGAAAAAAAAATAAAACCTGAAGTTTTCTATATTAATTAGTTAAGCTTTTTAACTGAAAATCTTCTTACAAAGATGGCACCAGTCTATATCAACTTTTTAGGAAAATTCCACCAAATATTTTTGGAACAGATAATTGACAACATGTATAGTCTCAACCATATAAAGAAGAAAATCTTCCCAAACTATGTTAAGACTAAAGGTATTACAGTGCCAGATGGTATTATATAAACTTCCTGCTGCTGCTGCTATGTCACTTCAGTCATGCCCAACTCTGTGAGACCCCATAGATGGCAGCTCACCAGGCTCCCCCGTCCCTGGGATTCTCCAGGCAAGAACACTGGAGTGGGTTGCCATTTCCTTCCCCAATGCATGAAAGTGAAAAGTGAAAGTGAAGACGCTCAGTCATGTCCAACTCTCAGCAACCCCACGGACTGCAGCCTACCAGGCTCCTCCATCCATGGGATTTTCCAGGCAAGAGTACTGGAGTGGGGTGCCATTGCCTTCTCCGATATAAACTACCACTTATATGCAGATAAAACATCCCAAACAAAACATTAGCATACAATCTAACATGATATAAAGATAATACTAATAGATAATCACCAAGTTAGGTTACCCAAGAAATAAAGGGTGTCAACACTGGAAAATTTCTAAATTTCATTTAAATATTAACAGAGAAAGGAGGAAGGAACAAGGAAAAGATCATCTCACTAGGTACAGAAAACCTGCTGGAGTATTAAAAAAATAATGAAAACTAGCAAACTTGAGACAGAAGAGAACTCTCTAACCTATCAAACTTATCTATTAAAAAAAGAAAAAGAAAAAAACGTACAGCAATCACCTGACTGAATTATAAAAAGAGGCTAGGGGCAAGACTAAATGCCTATAATTTGATGGACTTGCTAGACCCTACTCATAGACTCAGAGAGTCCTTAGGAAGCCTTCTCCCTCTTTCCACCTTCAAGATACTGTTGGCAGCTTCGAAACGACCATGGTAAGGGCTTCCCAGATGACTCTGATCGTAAAGAATCTGCCTGCAATGCAAAAGATTGCCTGCATTGCAGGAGACCTGGGTTTAATCCCTCGGTCAGGAGGATCTGCTGGAGAAGTAAATGGCAACCCACTCTGGAACTCTTGCCTGGGAAATCCCATGGACAGAGGAGCCTGGCAGGATACAGACCATAGGGTCCCAAGAGTCACACATGACTTAACAACTAAACCACCACCAAGAATCATTTGTATCCCTGAAAATGGCAAATCCTATAAATCAAGGACTTCAGGGTAGAGGATGAGGGGAAGGTGGGGCTCCACAGGAGGAAGCTTGTTTGTCAGAACATGGCCGAGTAGAGGGCTAAGAAAAATTAAAGAAGAAAAACAAATAAATAAGATAGCCATGGGAGTGGATGAAATAGAACAATCATTACTTAATGGTGTTATGATTGCCCACAGAGAACACACAACAAAGTACAGGTGTAATTATAATTAAAAATAGGATTTTTGAGCATAAGAAAAATACC
Organism: Ovis aries; assembly: GCF_016772045.2. Lineage (NCBI taxonomy): Eukaryota > Metazoa > Chordata > Mammalia > Artiodactyla > Bovidae > Ovis > Ovis aries. The sequence continues at coordinate 23,187,023 of NC_056057.1, read as the reverse complement.
TGAAAAGAAATGAACTACAGATAAAGTATCAGCATATAATCAATTTTGGAAATACTTCCTTGAGTGAAGAAAGCAAGATACAGAAGAATACAAACAGTGCAAGTCCATGTTTTCAGAGTTCAAACACAAGCAGAATTCAGCGCCATGTCTAGGAGTACATACATACGTGTTAAAGTTACATTTTTGAAAAACAGCAAGAAATGAGAAAAGAAATAAATTTCCAGATGATTATCTCTGTGGAGTGGGAACAGGTAACAAGGTATATTTAGGAAAGAGCACACAGAGACCTTTCATAGGAAAAATTAATGGAAAAACATTTGTAACAAATATAACAGATCTATGTTGAGCCACAAATATAGATATCCAAATCATTAGATACAAATCAATGCAAAAGGTAAGATAGTCTAATTCAAAAATGGGCAAAGATTATGTAACAATGGTTTTTCCACTAAAATATTAAGTAAATACCAGTTAAATATTTTTACCCATCATTGTTAAAAATGTTTAAATATTTTGAAATGGATTATTGAAGAAAAGATCCTCTCAAGAACTGCTAATGAGAATACAAATTTGGTAGAGTCTTGTTTAGTAGGTAAATTTGGTTTTTTTTGCTCAATAACTCCACTTACAAAATTATGCTCTATAGTGAAAAAACAGTGTTAAGTGTATACCTCTGTGTGTACATTCATTGCACCATTGATTTTAATGGATTAAAAACAAAATCCTACATGTCTGTCAACAAAGAGATAATTAAGTAGAATAGAAGATTATTATGTAAGCTATTAAAATTAATGAGAGAACTATGTATGTTGATCCGAAACAATGTCACTGATATTGGAAGTGGGAAATCCTGGTAAGGATGCAGAAGTTAACGGTAATGATCTTTGAGGCCTGGGGTATATATTTATGCCTCTAAATAAATTTTATATATAATACATATACATATTTTCTTATATTTATAATATATATTTAAGTAAAATTTACGTAGGTGTTCAAATTTGAAATTCATTTAGAAAGCTGGATAATGTGGCACTACATGAATTCATTTCAGTTCAGTTCAGTCGCTCAGTCGTGTCCAACTCTTTGCGACCCCATGAATCACAGCACGCCAGGCCTCCCTGTCCATCACCATCTCCTGGAGTTCACTCAGACTCACGTCCATCATGTCAGTGACGCCATCCAGCCATCTCATCCTCTGTCATCCCCTTCTCCTCCTGCCCCCAATCCTCCCAGCATCACAGTCTTTTCCAATGAGGCAACTCTTTGCATGAGGTGGCCAAAGTACTGGAGTTTCAGCTTCAGCATCCTTCCTTCCAAAGAAATCCCAGGGCTGATCTCCTTCAGAATGGACTGGTTGGATCTCCTGCAGTCCAAGGGACTCTCAAGAGTCTTTTCCAACACCACAGTTCAAAAGCATCAATTCTTTGGTGCTCAGCTTTCTCCACAGTCCAACTCTCACATCCATATATGACCACAGGAAAAACCATAGCCTTGACTAGATGGACCTTTGCTGGCAAAGCGATGTCTCAGCTTTTGAATATGCTATCTAGGTTGGTCAAATTTTCCTTCCAAGGAGTAAGCGTCTTTTAATTTCATGGCTGCAGTCACCATCTGCAGTGATTTTGGAGCCCAAAAAAATAAAGTCTGACACTATTTCCACTGTTTCCCCATCTATTTCCCATGAAGTGATGGGACCAGATGCCATGATCTTCGTTTTCTGAATGTTGAGCTTTAAGTCAACTTTTTCACTCTCCTCTTTCACTTTCATCAAGAGGCTTTTTAGTTCCTCTTCACTTTCTGCCATAAGGGTGGTGTCATCTGCATATCTAGAGTTATTGATATTTCTCCCAGCAATCTTGATTCCAGCTTGTGCTTCTTCCAGCCCAGCATTTCTCATGATGTACTCTGCATATAAGGTAAATAAGCAGAGTGGCAATATACAGTCTTGACGTACTCCTTTTCCTCTTTGGAATCAGTCTGTTGTTCCATGTCCAGTTCTAACTGTTGCTTCCTGACCTGCATACAGGTTTCTCAAGAGGCAGTTCAGGTGTTTTGGTATGCCCATCTCTTTCAGAATTTCCACAGTTTATTGTGATCCACACAGTCAAAGGGTTTGACATAGTCAATAAAGCAGAAATAGATGTTTTTCTGGAACTCTGTTGCTTTTTCGATTACCTTGTCGTAAAAGAATGCCCTAGTAGAATAATTTTGAAGGAAGAATATTAATTTCTTAGACATAGCCCAGTTTAAAGAATGTAGACAAATGTTAATGATGGATGTAATAGGACACACAGCTACGTGGCTAGAAACACCTGAAGGGAATGATTGTCTGTTGTGCCCGCAGAGGGTTTCCAGGTAGAAAAACCTAGGCAGGCAGCACACGTGCTCATCCCTTCACTGACCAGTCTCCAGAAGGCTGGAGGAAGGCACTGGATGAATCCATGAATTCTTCCAGCCAAGCCATTCCCTCCTTTTTCCTAACTCCCATCACTAAAGTGACACACCCACATCACACATTATTCAGTGTTAAATCTGAGGGTGGAACAAACCCAAATCTTATCTTGTCTGCACATAATGTCTTCTGCTTATACATTTCTTTTACATTGACCCATTTTACCTGCAGACTTCATGATTGTATTTGAAAAGCTTTCTTATAATTAATCTTTTACTGACAGTTTTGGTTTTATTATTTCTGTGATCTTTCAAATACTAAATTTATAAAGGTCTTATAACTGTGTGAGTAGGGCAGGATTCATAAGAATGTGGCGTCTCAGTATCAGTTACTTTTCACCATTATCTTATTGAAGTTAGTACCACGTAAGAGGAAAATATATTAAAAACAGAGACATTACTTTGCCAACAAAGGTCCATCTAGTCAAGGCTATGGTCTTTCCAGTGGTCATGTGTGGATGTGAGAGTTGGACTGTTAAGAAGGCTGAGCACCGAAGAATTGATGCTTTTGAACTGTGGTGTTGGAGAAGACTCTTGAGAGTCCCTTGGACTGCAGGAGATCCAACCAGTCCATTCTGAAGGAGATCAGTCCTAGGTGTTCTGTGAAAGGAATGATGCTGAAGCTGAAAGTCCAGTACTTTGGCCACCTGATGCGAAGAGTTGACTCATTGGAAAAGACTGTGATGCTGGGAGGGATTGGGGGCAGGAGAAGAAGGGGACGACCGAGGATGAGATGGCTGGATGGCATCACCAACTCGATGGACATGAGTTTGAGTGAACTCTGGGAGATTGTGATGGACAGGGAGGCCTGGCGTGCTGCGATTCATGGGGTCCAAAGAGTCGGACACAACTGAGTGAGTGAACTGAACTGAACTGGAGAGGTAAATAGAAAAATAGGAACCAGAAGAGTCTCCAGGAAACTGTCTACTGTGCTTATTGGGGCTATAGTTTGTTTTCATCCTGCCACTAATGTATCACTGGATTAGGTAATGCAACCTTCTCCTGAATATTTAGTCATATTTCTGTCAGAAGAGCCTGAATATAAAGTCAGTTAAAAATTCAGGAGGCTGGAAGGTAACCATAGATTTTTAAACCCACAGCTGTGGTAATTTACCCTCTCAGGAAAGATATACTAGTTAGGATGGTATTATAAATGGAAAACTGAGGGGAGCGAGCCATTTGAGTCTGAATAACTCTGAAACCAAGCAATAACTTCACAAATAGAAATTTCAGATGAAAAAGATTTATGTATCAGAGAGGAATAAAGTGAAATAGATATTCTAAATACAGTACAAAATTTTCCATGCGAAGATAACGCTGAGGTCACATACTGTGTGAAGTCAGTGATGCTGATCCATTGTTTTTTAGTTTTCCCTGCTACTCCTTTCTGCGGCACTACTTCTTTTTCCGCCCCACCTGGAGTTTCAGGGTCTGTCTCTCTTTGGCTCTTCTTTCTGTTTATAAACTTAGGCTACGGATTGTGTTGTTGTTCAGTCACTCAGTCATGTCCAACTCTTTGCAACCCCATGGACTGCAGTGCGCCAAGCTTCCCTGTCCTTCACTATGTCTCGGAGTTTGCTCAAACTCATGTCCATTGAGTCAATGATGCCATCCAAATACTGAAGTGAGTTGCTTATTCACAGGCTACTCCCAAATACAATATTTAGTCCCGATCACTCTATTATATTCTCTACAAATTATAGAGACAGGTCAGAATCCAGTATTGAAAAACACACTAAAAGCCATATAGCTGTCATCCTGTAACAGTCGTGTCCGACTCTTTGCGACCCCATGGACTGTAACCTATCAGGCTTCTCTGTCCATGGGATTTTCCAGGCAATAGTACTGGAGTGGATTGCCATTTCCTTCTCCAGCGGATCTTCCTGACCCAGGGATTAAACCCAGGTCTCCCGCATTGTAGACAGATGCTTTACCGTCTGAGCCACCAGGGAAGTCCTCCTAAAGAAACTGCTCCCAATACACCTGATTCCATCCTCTGACGGAGCATTTCACAATTAAAAAAAATTATTTCTTATACTGTTCAGAAATTGACTCTCTGAAACTTCTGTACACCTATTTCATTTGATCTCTAGGGTCCATAAAAAAATAAGTGTTATGTCCTCTCCACATGACAACACGTCCAATGTCAAAACTAATGACCACAGCTAATACACTGTACTGCCAGCTAACCAGCCTAATTTTTCAAGCATTCTTCATATGGCATTGTTCAGAGTAAATACAGCAGATTGCAAAGTACCAGTCACAGCTTCTTCCCATCCCTGTATGCACATGCCTTTTTAACTTGTCACAAGAAGAGAGGGACATAGTTGCTCTACCACTTTGAATCCAAGTTGGCCTTGTAGCCTGCTTTGACCAATAAAATATGATAGAAGTAAAATTACGAGAGGGTTAAATATAATTTCAAAGAGGTCTCATTGCCTCTAGTCTCGCTTTCTTGGAATCTGAGACATCCCTGTGAGGAAGCCTGGGGTGATCTCCCTGAGGGTGAGAGTGGCTCAGCTGTCAGTCACCAGCATTCTGAAGACACCTACAGGAGCTCTCCAGTCCCAGTCTAGAGACCAGATGACTGTAGTTGCATGAATGACCCCAGACAAGACCAGCAGAAGAACTGCCTGGCTGAGCCTAGCTCAAATTGCTAATTTCCAGAATCATGAACAAATGAAATGACTGTTGTTTGAAACCACAAAGTTCTGGTATGGTTTGTTACCTACCAATAAATATTTGTTGTTGTTTTTCAGTCACTAATTCATGTTGGATCCTTTGTGAGCCCTTGGGTTATAGCCTGCTAGACTCCTCAGCCCATGGGATTGCCCCAGGAAGAATACTAGAGTGGAGGGCCATTTCCTCCTCCAGGGGATCTTCCAAACCCAGGGTTAACCCAAGCCTCCTGTGGCTCCTGCATTTCCAGGTAGATTCTGGTGGCACAGCAGTAAACAATCTGCCTGCCGATGTAGCAGCCTCAAGAAACTTGGGTTCGAACCCAGGGTCAGAAACATCCCCTGGAGCAGGAAATGGCAACCCACTCCAGTATTCTTTCCTGGGAGATCCCATGGACAGAGAAGCCTGGCAGGATATAGTCCATGGAGTGGAAAAAGCCTCAAAAATGACTGAGTGACTGGGCACACTCCACACTGATCAGGGAAATAACTGATACAGTAAATTGCTTATTCCATTACCTCATCCTTGAAATATCTGTCCCTTGAAAGTATGATACAGAATATAGTATCCCATTTCCTATACGACTAAAGCAGAGTAGATTAAAGTTAGCCTCTTTGTTGCCCATAATCCATTTCATTTGTCAACATATTAAAATTGCTCTAAATTTTAATAGTATCACATTTTCTGATCCCTATTGCAGCCATTCTTTATGTATAAAAGAACTACAGACTAGAAAATATTAAAATATGCTTGACACTTTGGTGAATTTCTTTAAAAATATTTATAATTACCTCGAATTTTTCTTTTGTTGCTTTGATAATTTAACTCCCTTCTCTTTTGTGTCTTTCTAAAAAACTCTCTTTCTTGGATGTTGGTCATTTCAGATCAATCCTCTGATTTTTTTATTTTTCACTTTTTTGCTTCTTTATTCTAATTTATGAGGTTTTCTCTTTTATCTTTCTACCTTTGATTTATAGTCACTGTCAGACTTTTATAATAGCATTCTGTTCCCATTTTGGAGATGTAATAAATATTGTTATCTCTTTGATGCTATTAAATGTAAGTTTCCTTCTATCTCCTGTGTGAGGTCTGTTTCTCCCAGGTTCCTGTTTTTGTGTTTTCTTTTTTGTTTGTAATGTTTTATTTGGTGTCTTCTTTTTATGGAGATTTTCTTGCAATAATTGGTGATCTTTAGCTGACAAACCACATACAATAATAAAATGCTGGAAAGCTGAGAGGAGCTCTGGGAGCTGGGAGGGGAGTTTGTAGAAGAAAGATGGAGAAATATTTTTTTGGTCTCAACTTACTAATTGATGAATCAAAGGTGGTTTTAATCATTCCACAAGGTTGTCATTGAGAAAAAATAGTACATATATGTTTAAAAGGCTTGTCTTAGCACTTGATGCATTCTAAATGTTTACCTGATATTGAATAATTCTTCTTATCCAATAATTCTAATGATCATTATCCTGAGCTCTAGGACCCAGATTTTTCATTGTTTGATGTTTTATTCTCACCATGTCATTCCAGTATGTCATAATCCACATGCCCTTAACTTGAGGTTCAAGAATTTAGGCGACTGAGACTCTCATATATTAAGATATAGTGGGGTGAGATTCTAACTTGTTTTCCAGGATTATTAGTTCCTCAGGAGAAGTCTCCTTGGGTTTATGGCTGGTGTTCTAAGAGCCAGATAAGCAAGGAAGCTTGGAAGATTTGAAATTCACTATTCTTGTAACTACTTCCTTGTTTTCTGTCCCATTCTTCTCCAGCTCCCCATCAGAATGGAGAGCCTTGAGCCCTAAGCTTCTCAGGTTCACTCAGCTCAGTTCAGTTCAGTCGCTCAGTTGTGTCCAACTCTTTGCGACTCCATGAATCACAGCACGCCAGGCCTCCCTGTCCATCACCATCTCCTGGAATTCACTCAGACTCACGTCCATCGAGTTCGTGATGCCATCCAGCCATCACATCCTCAGTCGTCCCCTTCTCCTCCTGCCCCCAATCTCTCCCAGCATCAGTGTCTTTTCCAATGAGTCAACTCTTCGATGAGGTGGCCAAAGTACTGGAGTTTCAGCTTTAGCATCATTGCTTCCAAAGAATTCCCAGGGCCAATCTCTTTCAGAATGGACTGGTTGGATCTCCTTGCAGTCCAAGGGACTCTCAAGAGTCTTCTCCAACACCACAGTTCAAAAGCATCAATTCTTTGGCGCTCTGCCTTCTTCACAGTCCAACTCTCACATCCATATATGACCACAGGAAAAACCGTAGCCTTGACTAGACAGACCTTAGTCAGCAAAGTAATGTCTCTGCTTTTGAATATACTATCTAGGTTGGTCATAACTTTTCTTCCAAGGAGTAAGCATCTTGTAATTTCATGGCTACAATCACCATCTGCAGTGACTTTGGAGCCCAAAAAAATAAAGTCTGACACTATTTCCACTGTTTCCCCATCTATTTCCCATGAACTGATGGGACCGAATGCCATGATCTTCGTTTTCTGAATGTTGAGCTTTAAGTCAACTTTTTCACTCTCCTCTTTCACTTTCATCAAGAGGCTTTTTAGTTCCTCTTCACTTTGTGCCATAAGGGTGGTGTCATCTGCATATCTGAGGTTATTGATATTTCTCCCGGCAATCTTGATTCCAGCTTGTGCTTCTCCCAGTCCATCGTTTCTCATGATGTACTCTGCATATAAGTTAAATAAGCAGGGTGACAAGATACAGCCTTTACGTACTCCTTTTCCTATTTGGAACCAGTCTGTTGTTCCATGCCCAGTTCTAACTCTTGCTTCCAGACCTGCATATAGGTTTCTCAAGAGGCAGGTCAGGTGTTCTGGTATGCCTATCTCTTTCAGAATTTTCCACAGTTTATTGTGTTCCACACAGTCAAAGGCTTTGGCATAGTCAATAAAGCAGAAATAGATGTTTTTCTGGAACTCTCTTGCTTTTTCCATGATCCAGCAGACGTTGGCAATTTGATCTCTGGTTCCTCTGCCTTTTCTAAAACCAGCTTGAATATCAGGGAGTTCACGGTTCATGTATTGCTGAAGCCTGGCTTGGAGAATATTGAGCATTACTTTACTAGCATGTGAGATGAGTGCAATTGTGTGGTAGTTTGAGCATTCTTTGGCATTGCCTTTCTTTGGAATTGGAATGAAAACTGACCTTTTCCAGTCCTGTGGCCACTGCTGAGTTTTCCAAATGCGCTGGCATATTGAGTGCAGCACTTTCACAGCATCATCTTTCAGGATTTGAAACAGCTCCACTGGAATTCCATCACCTCCACTAGCTTTGTTCATAGTGATGCTTTCTAAGGCCCACTTGACTTCACTTTCCAAGATGTCTGGCTCTAGATTAGTGATCACATCATCATGATTATCTGGGTTGTGAAGATCTTTTTGTACAGTTCTTCCGTGTATTCTTGCCACCTCTTCTTAATATCTTCTGCTTCTGTTAGGTCCAGACCATTTCTGTCCTTTATCGAGCCCATCTTCGCATGAAAAGTTCCCTTGATATTTCTAATTTTCTTGAAGAGATCTCTAGTCTTTCCCTTTCTGTTGTTTTCCTCTATTTCTTTGCATTGATCACTGAAGATGGCTTTCTTATCTCTTCTTGCTATTCTCTGTAACTCGGCATTCAAATGCTTATATCTTTCCTTTTCTCCTTTGCTTTTCACCTGTCTTCTTTTCACAGCTATTTGTAAGGCCTCCCCAGACAGCCATTTTGCTTTTCTGCATTTCTTTTCCATGGGGATGGTCTTGATCCCTGTCTCCTGTACAATGTCATGAACCTCTGTCCATAGTTCATCAGACACTCTATCTATCAGATCTAGGCCCTTAAATCTATTTCTCACTTCCACTGTATAATCATAAGGGATTTGATTTAGGTCATATCCGAATGGTCTAGTGGTTTTCCCTACTTTCTTCAATTTAAGTCTGAATTTGATAATAAGGAGTTCATGATCTGAGCCACGGTCAGCTCCTGGTCTTGATTTTGTTGACTGTATAGAGCTTCACCATCTTTGGCTGCAAAGAATATAATCAATCTGATTTCGGTATTGACCATCTGGTGATGTCCATGTGTAGAATCTTCTCTTGTGTTGTTGGCAGAATGTGTTTGCTATGACCAGTGCATTTTCTTGGCAAAACTCTATTAGTCTTTGCCCTGCTTCATTCCACATTCCAAGGCCAAATTTGCCTGTTACTCCAGGTGTTTCTTGACTTCCTACTTTTGCATTCCAGTCTCCTATAATGAAAAGGACATCTTTTGGGGTGTTATTTCTAAAAGGTCTTGTAGGTCTTCATAAAACCGTTCAACTTCAGCTTCTTTAGGGTTACTGGTTGGGGCATAGACTTGGATAACTCTGATATTGAATGGTTTGCCTTGGAGACAAACAGAGATCATTCAGTCATTTTTGAGATTGCATCCAAGTACTGCATTTCAGACTCTTTTGTTGACCATGATGGCTACTCCATTTCTTCTGAGTGATTCTTGCCCGCAGTAGTAGATATAATTGTCATCTGAGTTAAATTCACCCATTCCAGTCCATTTTAGTTCGCTGATTCCTAGAATGTTGACATTCACCCTTTCCATCTCTTGTTTGACCACTTCCAATTTGCCTTGATTCATGAACCTGACATTCCAGGTTCCTATGCAATATTGCTCTTTACAGCATCGGATCTTGCTTCTATCACCAGTCACATCCACAAGTAAATGTCCATTTCCTGCTAATTACGGAGACACTGAAGGAACGTGAGTCTGTGAGAGAGTTGAGACCAGAGCGGTAGAGCGAAGGCAACTACACTTTTCATATACAAACTTTAAACCAATATTTGCTTCCATGCCTCATATCTTTACTTCCTTGTCTATTTGCCTTGATGCTGGCCTTCAGAGTGCTGAGTCTCCCTAATATTTTGCAGTTTGGGGTTGAGATCAGCCCATCTCTCTTCCAGGCCTTCCTCCTCTAGTACTTAGCCTCCTCTACCAATCTAAGTCACCACCACTCCTTCTGCTTCCCATCTTAGAAACATACAATTAGAGTTTTGGTCCCTCATTTCACTCCAGTTCTCTGTAACCTTGTGGGTTTATACCTTTTTAAATTCTTTTCTCTTTTAAATTGAAGTGTAGTTGCTGTTCAATATTATATGTTTCAAATGGACAGTACAGTGAATCACAGTTTTTAAAGGTTATAATCCATTTATAGTTACTATAAAACATTGGCTATATCCCCTGTGTTGTATAATATATCTTTGTGGCTTATTTTGTACCTAATAATTTATACCTCTTCATCTCCTCCTCTGATACTGCCCCTTCTCCACCTCACTGCTGCTGCTAAGTCACTTCAGTCGTGTCCAATTCTGTGCGACCCCATAGATGGCAGCTCACCAGGCTTACCCGTCCCTGGTATTCTCTAGGCAAGAACACTGGAGTGGGTTGCCATTTCCTTCTCCAATGCATGAAAGTAAAAAGTGAAAGTGAAGTCACTCAGTCATGTCTGACTCTTAGCGACCCCATGGACTGCAGCCTACGAGGCTCCTCCGTTCATGGATTTTCCAGGCACTAGTAACCACTAACTTGTACTCTCCATCTGTGAGTCTCCATCTTTTTTGTTACTACACTAGTTCTGTTTGAATTCTTTTATTGGTGTTTCCCTGGGACTCTGAAGAGACAAAGATGAGTGATGAGACAATTGGGTGTGAGTGTCAAAGGTTTGGAAAGCTTTAAATTAAGTAAATAGACAATGTGTTGTTGCTTAAACCCTATAGGGAATTCTCTGTTGATCCAGAGCTTAGGACTTCATGCTTTCACTGCCAAGGGTGCGGATTTGATCCCTGGTCACAGAACTGAGATCACACAAACTGCATGGCACAGCTAAAAAAAAGTTTCAACTCTATATATTGTCTAATTCTTCAGTTTTCTCTCCTAAAAGTATGAAGCAAATGATAACACAAAGATAGATTTTCTCAGATTTCTTTTCTAAAGTTAAGTTTTATGTTTTAAAAAGTTTGTCAACTCAGCAGGTCTCTAGGTATCACTTGGAAAACTAGAACTCTCAGCCTTAACTGAAATACTCCTGAATCGAAATGCCGCAGCATATCATCACCTTGGCCTTTCATTCTGCAATCACCATGCTTCAGATCAGGGCCAACAAACTACTACAGCCCAAGGGCCAATGACCTGTTTTTTGTGAATAAAGTTTTATTGAACCGCAGTGACTTTCATTCATTTGCATATTGTTGATGGCTGCTTTCAGGCTACAAACCCTGGGAGTTATACCAGAATTGTGTGGTTACAAAAACATTTGCTCCCTATGTCTTTGCAGCAAAAGATTGCTGACATCTGCTTTAGATGGCTATCCTGCAGAAATATGAGATTTGGTGGCTATTTTGTTACAAAATAAATAAGTGGAGAATCAGATGTGAAGAGTAGCAGATATTTCTTTCTATTTCTGAATTAGGTAAAACTAATTATTAAACTTAGGTTCCCTCTTAAGTATAAAAGATAGGTGAAAATAACGCTTCATGTGCAGATTATGTTTGAAACATACTAAAGCCAAAACCAAAACTCTGTTTACCATGAATCTAATTAACTAAAGGATCAAAGTATCTGGCAATGGGGTTAAATTTGTTCATTTTAATCATAGTGGATACAGCACTATATGAGGGATAAGGGACGCCTGAGCTTGATTCTTCTCTGTGCTACCTATACATACTATGGCCTTAGGCAAGTCACAATGCCTCTAAACTTATATTTCCTTATCCATAAAGACAGGGAATTAAATTGTGTGGTTTTGCCTCAACTGTGATTCCTTAAGGTAGTGAAAACAGTGCAGTTAACATCTTCCTTGCTTGCATAGGATATTATTAGTCTGTTCTACGGGTTTTAATATTTAAAACAAAAGCATCACTGAAAGGAGGAATCCTGTGGCTATATTATGATTCCTCTACCCTATACTTTATTTGGATTCCTGTCAAGAAATCATTTATGCAATTCCATGCTCCAGTTTCCTTTTTACTAAAGCAGCAATAATAGTGTTTGCTTCTTAACACATCAAAACACTATTTTTTGAAAAGTTATTATATTTGGAAAGTATTAAAAGAAAAGAAGTACATGTATATTAAATTTTTCTTTGAAACTAATTTAGGTTAGTATTTCAAAAAATACTTACTCTTGCCCTTTAAAATATTGTGTATAGAATGTAAATTAAATGCTAAATTTTATATAGTCCTTACTAATGTGTGAAAAAATTAGATATTCTGCATCATAGACAACTCTTCTGAAATAATATCACCATGTAATACCACTGTTAGCTTTCCTAGCTGAGAAATGCTGTTTTCATGAATAGTGATAAGAGGTGAATTTGAATGGAATTTTACATTCTCATGCCTTGTTACATAAAATTGTCACTCAGGACTATAAATTTTATCCCTTTTATACCAAATATAAACTATCAATTTTGAACGTGTAGTATAGATTTAGATGCATTTCTTCCTATTTTTATATGTCAGGTAAACAATCTTAGGTAAAGAGAACTCTGTGTTAGAAACATTTAATCTAAACCACAATTCCTTTCATTAACATATAATATTAAAAACCTTACTATTTATGTGCTATTTAGCAAATGAGAATGTTTGAGTTAGTAATCTAACTTTCAGTAAACATTCTACAGAATAAGAATTTTTAAATGTCTGGACCTTTTCATACTATGGTAAAATTGTGTGCTAGGTCACTTCAGTCATATCCAACACTTTGCGACCCTATGGATTGTAGCCTGCCTGGCTCCTCTGTCCATGGGATTCTCCAGGCAAGAATACTCAGAGTGGGTTGCCAGGCCCTCCTCCAGATGCTAAAATTACTTCTTTTAAAATATTCTTTGTTAGTGTTTGATACTTACATCAGTAATTAGGTTACACAAATTTTATCTGATATTTAAATAGAAAATATGAGTTTATATCCAATGCACTATAAATGTTTTATAAGAGATAGTAACTTGATAAAAAGATATACTCTAATTAAAAATACTATTAAGTTTTCTTTAAAAATGTTTTTATCTGTGGATAATGTAGCAATCCAGAGAATGTAGTGCTATTATTGAAGATCCTGTCATTGTTTGCTGAGTTGAAATTAATTATTTAATATTTATTAATCATCAATAAAGTTATATGGAAACCCACAAAGCCTGACTGTTATCTGAAGGAGTATCTGCTAAAATAGTCAGCCTTCGTAAGAAGTTACTAATGAAAGATCTGGTAGAAAAAAGGCAAAATATTGTATAATAATGAAGTTCTTCTTATAACATTTTTGTCCTTTGGATTTTCTCATTTCCTCTTGCTGTTTGATCAAAACAGATAAATGGTGTGTACTATTTTACAGTCACAATATAGGTACACATCCCTGACCTTACTTCTATTATAATAATGGTATATTTTACACCTATCCTATTATATTCACTTTTTAATTCATTAATTCATACCTTCTAAGTTGTCTGTAGTTTTCACTTCAAGTCTTGTGAAATTCAACCTGCTTAACTTCTGTAATAGTTTTGTTTTTCTCTTTATTTTTGTTGTTGTTGTTGTTGTTTAGCATTATGATTTTTGTTTTCCATCTGAATTTGTTTTGTGACTTTTTATAGAGTATTTCTCTTCTGATCATTCTAAATATTGCAATCACCGTAGCATGCTTTTTTTATTGGAGTATAATTGCTTTACAATATCATGTTAATCTCTGTATTTTGATGAAGTGGATCAGCTATAAATATACATATATTCCCTCCATCTTGGACCTTCCTCTCGTGCTGTGAATTCATGGCGATACCTCACATTACCTACTCTTAGCAGCAAGATTTTAAACACACTCCTGATTTAGGGACAACAGTGATGAGATTACTACCATCCTTGTTGTTCCCAACAACTTCTTAGGATTTGGATGCAATGCTTTAAAAACCAAAAATTTCCTCACTGCGTCTAGATCAAATGGCCTGAGAAGGATATCCTCACACAGGATATCCAAGGAGCCAATGTAATTGAAGCAGAGTGACCCGGAGGAAAACGGCAAGAGAAAAAGTCAAGTGTGTAATGGAAGAGGAGCAGTCATTTGTGGTGAGCAGCTTTAAGTTGCCTGCCAAGGGTGCTCACCTCCTGGTATCCATGCTCGTGTTTCACTCTCAATGATGTAGTGCAAGCTGGACCTAGTGACTTGTTTCTGGTGAAGAAAATAAAACAGAAATCCTGGGATATCACTTCCAAGATTAAGTTTAAAAACACTTGGATTCCAAATGTACTTGACTTCTCTTACTTTCTTGCTGGCTTGATCTGATGGAAGTCAGGTACCATGTTGTGAACTGACCTGAAGGAAAGGACCGTGGCAAGAACTAGGAGGGACCTCCAGCCAGTAGTTAGCAAGGAATTGAAACCTGCCAAACAACCACATGAGTGAGACCAAAAGTGGGTCTTCCACAGTGGATCCTTTCAGAAGACAACAGCCCCAGATATCACCTTGATTGTGGCATGTAAGAAACCCTGAGCCAGAGAAACAAACTAATTTGCACTCAATTCCTAACCTACACAAACTGTGATTTACAAGTGTTTCTTCTGTGAAGCCTCTAAATTTTGGGGTAAGTTGTTATACAGCCATAGATGATTAATGTATTGACAGCAAAGATGCTTGTTCCTTAGAAGAAAAGCTATGACAAACCTAGATAGCATACTACAGAGCACATACATCACTTTGCCAACCAAGGTCCATCTAGTCAAAGCTATGGTTTTTCCAGTAGTCACGTATGGATGTGACAGTTGGACCATAAAGAAGGCTGAGAGCCAAAGAATTGTTGCTTTGGAACTGTGATACTGGAGAAGATTCTTGAGAGTCCCTTGGACAGCAAGGAGATCAAACCAGTCAATCTTAAAGGAAATCAGCACTGAATATTCACTGGAGGGATTGAGGCTAAAACTGGAGTTCCAATCCTTTGGCCACCTGATGTGAAGAACCAACTCATTGGAAAAGACCCTGATACTGGGAAGGATTGAGGGTAGTAGGAAAAGGGGATGGCAGGGGATGAGATGGTTCGATGGCATCACTGACTCAATAGACATGAGTTTGAGCAGACCCGGAGAGATGGTGAAGGACAGGGAAGCCTGGCATGCTGCAGTCCATGGGGCTGCAAAGTGTTGGACGTGATTTAGCGACTGAATAACAACAACAGAGATCCTATAGGCCATTGTGGTGACTTTTTATCACTCTGGCTGAGATGAAAAGCCCTTGAAAAGTTGAAAGCAGAGCAGTGATGACTTACATTTTGAAAGTATTACTCTTGCCTCTCCATTGGGAATAATTTTAGGAGAATAAGGACATAAGCAAGAAGAGTATCTTAGCGCTTTCAGCTGCTATGACAGAATATCATAAACTAGATGGCCTATAAACAGTACCAATATATTGCTCACATTTCTAGAGGCTGTAAGTCTATGATGAACACGCCAGCATGTTCAGATTCTGGTGAGAACCCCTTCTTCCAGGTTGTAGACTGTTGACTTCTTGCTGTACCTCCCCATGAGAGAAGGGTTTATGGAGTTCTGCAGGGCCTCTTTCATAAGAGCACTCATACTTTTCATAAGGGCTCCAGTCTCATATCCTAAGCAACTTTCAAAGACCCCACCTCCTAATCTCATTATATTGGGCACTAGGTTTTTCCATTTGATTTGAGGAGACAAAAATATGCAGTCCATAGCAAAGTGTTAAGAGGCTTTTGCTGTAGTTCAAGTGAGAAGATGGAGGCTTAATCTTGGGAGGCAGCAGTAGAAGTGTTAAGAAGTCTTAGAATCTGATACATTTGAAGAAAGAGCCAAAAGTCTTTGCTGATGGAATAGATGAAAAGTGTGAAAAAGAAAGGAAAATGTCCAGAATGTCTTGAACATATCTGGCAAAATGGATCTACCATCTACAAAGATGGGGAAAAGCTCTAAGAAAAGGAGGTCTGGAGGTGTTGGATAAAGGAGCTGAGTTTGAAGCCTGTCCTGTGAATACATGTAATGCACATCCAAGTGAAGCTTCAAGTCATCAGTTGAATGTCTGGGTCAGTTAATCGAGAGAAAGGGCCCATTTGCAAACATGAATGTGGGAATTTCAGAATATTTATAGGTGGTATTTAAATTCTTCAGTTCAGTTCAGCTCAGTCGCTCAGTCGTGTCTGACTCTTTGCGACCACATGAATCGCAGCACACCAGGCCTCCCTGTCCATCACCAACTCCCAGAGTTCACTCAGACTCACGTCCATCGAGTCCGTGATGCCATCCAGCCATCTCATCCTCTGTCATCCCCTTCTCCTCCTGCCCCCAATCCCTCCCAGCATCAAAGTCTTCTCCAGTGAGTCAACTCTTCGCATGAGGTGGCCAAAGTACTGGAGTTTCAGCTTTAGCATCATTCCTTCCAAAAAACACCCAGGGCTGATCTCCTTCAGAATGGACTGGTTGGATCTCCTTGCAGTCCAAGGGACTCTCAAGAGTCTTCTCCAACACCACATTTCAAAAGCATCAATTATTTGGCATTCAGCTTTCTTTACAGTCCAACTCTCACATCCATATATGACTACTGGAAAAACCATAGCTTTGACTAGACAGACCTTTGTTGGAAAAGTTAATGTCTCTGCTTTTTAATATGCTGTCTAGGTTGATCATAGCTTTTCTTCCAAGGAGCAAGCTTCTTTTAATTTCATGGCTGCAGTTACCATCTGCAGTGATTCTGGGGCCCAAGAAAATAAAGTCTGTCACTTCCTCCATCGTTTCCCCATCTATTTGCCATGAAGTGATGGGACCAAA
Source organism: Ovis aries (assembly GCF_016772045.2). Taxonomy (NCBI): domain Eukaryota; kingdom Metazoa; phylum Chordata; class Mammalia; order Artiodactyla; family Bovidae; genus Ovis; species Ovis aries. The sequence goes on along the minus strand of NC_056057.1, from coordinate 23,170,084 downwards.
TGCCATGATCTTAGATTTTGAATTGACTATACTCCTATATAAAATAAGAAGTTTAAAGACAAGGCCCAGAAAAAATGATGAAAACTTTATAAATGGGCCTTGATTACTTAATCTGAAATTAAAAGGAACTTTTTTTAAAAACACTGTGCTCTACCCTTCCAGAGCAAAGGAACCACCAGAAAGAATATCACTGATAAGAAAAGCAAATAAAAATTCTGTTATCTGCTTAAAGTGACAACATATTGCCACTACCTTTTCTCAGTCACCATCTTCATAAACAAATAACAGTGAGCAGTTTTGGGGTTTAAAACTGGAAAATTACAATTGATGACAGATAACAGTTGCTTCTCCAACTCTGGAAATTTTTTGCATTCGTTTCTCCTCAGTCTTTAGGAGGAAAAAATTAGCAATTCCATCTTTAGGCCTGTTTTTCAGAGTGGGTTTGCAATATCTGTTCTGGGTTGGTTAGATTTTGAATAGTGGCACATAGCATATTTAACTTATTTCCTTTTCTTCATGCATTGTAAGTTACTACTGCTTTCATAATCATAAGTAATGTGGATAAATGGCTGGCCCTTCAGTCTTAATAGAGGTTTGAGCCTACAGTGAAGAAGAATAAAGCTAAATCTGACATTCAGCATGTTTTATAGAGTACCATTCCTTTCAACAGTCAATGCATCAACTTCTAGATGATGAATTTATTTTGAGCTGTCAGTTTTAAGATAGTGAGAGAAAAATGTTCAAGGCAATGATAACGTCCCACTTTAAAGTTCTCGTGTGTCTGCTTAAATAGTTACAATAACACATGCTGTAGAAATTTCCTATATTTATTTTAGAATTACTGCTATGTGCATATGTATTATTCTTGGTAGGATGGGCATCTTCATATCTAGGGCATCCCACTATGATGACTGATTATGTTCCAGCTGGTCTTTCTCTACTTGGGAGTGAAAATTTTTACTGGAGTAAATTTAATCAGACAACCTTGTTAAATGTGGCACTCGTCCCAATCAGTTGAAGGTGTCAAAAAGAGAAAGTACAAGAAGAAAGACAAAAGCTACAGTGTTTAATAACATGAACTTACCCAATGTGAGTTCTAAATTTGGACAGTCTTTGACTCACTTTCTGAATTCCTGGATAGCTCAGTTGGTAAAGAATCCACCTGCAATGCAGGACACCCTGGTTCGATTCCTGGGCAGGGAAGATCCCCTGGAGAAAGGGATAGGCTACCCACTCCAGTCTTCTTGGGCTTCCTTTGTGGCTCAGCTGGTAAAGAATCGCCTGCAATGTGGGAGACTTGGGTTCAATTCCTAGGTTGAGAAGATTCACTGGAGAAGGGAAAGGCTATCCACTCCAGTATTCTGGTCTGGAGAATTCCATGGACTGTGTAGTCCATGGGGTTGCAAAGAGTTGGATGTGACTGAGCAACTTTCACTTTGCCTCACTTCTTAATTTATGAGTTAGCTATATGACTTTCAAAGTGCTGTAAATCCCTCTTATTCTCCATTTTCAGTAACTTGGAGAAATATTATTAATAGCTAATTTTAGGCTTACAAAACAGTAAAATGAGATACTGTATGCCTGTATCTAGCCAAGTTGGCAATAAGTGTTTCCTTTTATTGTTACTATTATATTCTGAGAAGTGTCAAAGAATGATTTGCAATCACCTGCATTTTTATCAATTGAGATACTTATTAAACTGCAAACATTGTTTCTCTCAGTACCAACTGTTTCAAGATCTCTAGGGCTTATGCTCAAAAATCTGTCTTTTCCACAAGAACCCCAGGTGATTTTCATGTATATTAAAACTTTTTTTCCCATTCTTAATCAGCTTTTTTTTTAATTTTTTTAAAATTGAAATATAGCTGATTTACAATGTCATGTTAGTTTCAGGTATAGACCCTAGTGACTCTATTATACATGCATACATACATTTATGGGCTTCCCGAGTGGCTTAGTGGTAAAGAATCTGCCTGGAATTCAAGAGATGTGAGTTCTATCCCTGAGCTCCCTGAGATCCCCTGGAGAAGGAAATGGCAACTCACTGCAGTATTCTTGCCTGGGAAATTCCATGGACAGAGGAGCCTGGCAGGCTACAGTCCAAGGTGTGGCAAAAGAGTCAGACACGACTTAGTGACTAAACAACAACACACACAGACACAGATACACATATATTTATTTATTTATTTATGCATGCCCCCTTTTCCCTTTAGGTAATTATAATTATTTTTTCTATGTTGGTTAGTCTATTTCTATTTTGTAAATAAGTTGATTTGTGTCTTTTTTTTTTTTTTTCCAGTTCCCACATACAAGTGGTATCATATTTGTCTTTCTCTGTTTGACTTACTTCACTTAGTATGATAATCTCTAGGTCCACTCATGTTGCTTCAAATGGCATTATTTCATTCTTTTTATGGATGATTAATATCAATAACTTCAGATATGCAGATAACACCACCCTTTTGGCAGAAAGTGAAGAGGAACTAAAAGGCCTCTTGATGAAAGTGAAAGAGGAGAGTGAAAAGGTTGGCTTAAAGCTCAACATTCAGAAAACGAAGGTCATGGCATCTGGTCCCATCACTTCATGGGAAATAGATGGGGAAACAGTGGAAACAGTGTCAGACTTTATTTTTGGGCTCCCAAATCACTGCAGATGGTGACTGCAGCCATGAAATTAAAAGATGCTTACTCCTTGGAAGGAAACTTATGATCAACCTAGATAGCATATTGAAAAGCCGAGACATTACTTTGCCAACAAAGGTCCATCTAGTCAAGGATATGGTTTTTCCGGTAGTCATGTATGGATGTGAGAGTTGGACTGTGAAGAAAGCACTGAAGAATTGATGTTTTGAACTGTGGTGTTGGAGAAGACTCCTGAGAGTCCCTTGGACTGCAAGGAGATCCAACCAGTCCATTCTAAAAGAGATCAGCCCTGGGTGTTCTTTTGGAAGGAATGATGCTGAAGCTGAAGCTCCAGTACTCTGGCCACCTCATGCGAAGAGTTGACTCATTGGAAAAGACTCTGATGCTGGGAGGGATTGGAGGCAGGAGGAGAAGGGGACGACAGAGGATGAGATGGCTGGATGGCATCACGGACTCGATGGGTGTGAGTCTGAGTAAACTCCAGGAGTTGGTGATGGACAGGGAGGCCTGGTGTGCTGTGATTCATGGGGTCGCAAAGAGTTGGACACGACTGAGCTACTGAACTGAAGTGAACTGGAAAAACCATAGCTTTTTCTATCTAGACCTTTGTCAGCAAAGAGATGTCTCCATTTTTTAATATGCTGTCGAGGTTTGTCATAAGTTTTCTTCCAAAGAGCGAGTGTCTTTTAATTTCACGGCTTGAGCTCATGTCCCTTATGTCTCCTGCATTGGTAGGTAGGTTCTTTACCACTTTTGCCACCTGGGAGGCCCTCTCCATATCTTGGCTTTTGTAAATGGTGCTGTTTTGCTGCTATGAACATTGAAGCACATGTATCTTTTATTCTTTTTTTTAGTATTTTATTGTAGTGTAGTTGATTTACAAACTTGTGTTAGATTTAGGTACAAGACAAAGTGATTCAGTTATACATATATTCATTCTTTTTCAGATTCTTTTCCTTTATAGGTTATTATAGAATATTGAGTAGAGTTCCCTGTGCTGTACAGTAGGTCCTTTTTTTTACATGTTATATATAAGAAAAAGGATATATATATATATATATATATATATATAGAGAGAGAGAGAGAGAGAGAGAGAGAGAGAGAGAGAGAGTAGTGTGCATATGTTAATCTCAAACCCCATTGGGAATCATTAGTTTGTTTTCAGAATCTATGAGTCTATTTTTGTTTGTAAATAAGTTCAGTTCAGTTCAGTTCAGCTGCTCAGTCGTGTCCAACTCTTTGCAACCCCATGAGTCGCAGCACACCAGGCCTCCCTGTCCATCACCAACTCCCAGAGTTTACTCAAACTCATGTCCATTGAGTTGATGATGCCATCTAACCATCTCATCCTCTGTTGTCCCCTTCTCTTCCTGCCTTCAATCTTTCCCAACATCAGGGTCTTTTAAAATGAGTCAGCACTTTGCCTGAAGTGGCCAAAATATTAGAGGTTCAACTTCAACATCAGTCCTTCCAATGAACACCCAGGACTGATCTCCTTTAGAATGGACTGGTTGGATCTCCTTGCAGTCCAAGGGACTCTCAAGAGTTTTCTCCAACACCACAGTTCAAAAGCATCAATTCTTCTGCACTCTGCTTTCTTTATAGTCCAACTCTCACATCCATACATGACTACTGGAAAAACCATAGCCTTGACTAGACAGACCTTAGTTGACAAAGTAATGTCTCTGCTTTTTAATATGCTATCCAGGTTGGTCATAACTTCCCTTCCAAGGAGTGTCTTTTAATTTCATGGCTGCAATCACCATCTGCAGTGATTTTAGAGCCCAAAAAAATAAAGTCAGTGACTGTTTCCACCGTTTCCCCATCTATTTGCCATGAAGTGATGTAAGTTTATTATTTTTTAAATTAGATTCCACATATAAGTGGTACATAGTATTTTTCTTTCTCTGTCAGACTTATTTCACTTAGTATGACAATCTCTAGGTTCTAGGTTCATCCACTTAACTACAACTGATTCAAATTAGGTTCTTTTTATGGTTGAGTAATAGTCCCTTGTATATATGTAGCAGATCTTTATCCAGTGTTCTCTTGATGGACATTGAGCTTGCTTCCATGTCCTAACTATTGTAAATAGTGCTTCAATGAGCACTGGGGTGCATATATCTTTTTGAATTATGATTTCCTCCAGATATTGTCCATTAACAGGGTTGCGGGATACTATGGTAGGTTTTTATTAGTTTTTAAAGTAACCTTCAAAAAAAAATATAGTAACCTTCATACTTTTCTCAATAGTGGTTGTACCAAATTACATTCCCAGAAATAGTGTTGGAGGGTTTTCTTTGCTCCACACCATTTCCACCAATTATTCTTTGTATACTTTTGATGGTGGTCATTCTGACTGGTATGAGGTAATACCTCATTTCAGTTTTGATTTGCATTTTTCTACTAAGCAGTGATGTGGGACATCTTCTCATGTGTTTTTGATTACCTGTATGTCCTCTTTGGAGAAATGTTTATTTTGATCTTTCGCCATTTTTTTGATTGGGTTGTTTGTTGTTTGTATATTTTGGAGATTAATATCTTGCATGGCTAATCAGTTCAGTTTAGTTCAGTCACTCAGTCGTGTCCGACTCTTTGTGACCCCATTAACCGCAGCACAGCAGACCCCCCCCTTCCATTATCAGCTCCCAGAGTCCACCCAAACCCATGTCCATTGAGTTGGTGATGCCATCCAACCATCTCATCCTCTGTCGTCCCCTTCTCCTCCTGCCTTCAATCTCTCCCAGCATCAGGGTCTTTTCCAATGAGTCAGCTCTTCTCATCAGGTGGCCAAAGTACTGGAGTTTCAGCTTCAACATCAGTCCTTCCAATGAACACCCAGGACTGATCTCCTTTAGGATGGACTGGTTGGATCTCCTTGCAGTCCAAGGGACTCTCAAGAGTCTTCTCCGACACCACAGTTCAAAGCATCAATTCTTTGGCACTCAGCTTTCTTTATAGTCCAACTCTCACATTCATACATGACTACTGGAAAAACCATGGCCTTGACTACATGGACCATTGTTGACAAAGTAGTGTCCCTGCTTTTTAATATAGAGAACAAATAGGTGGTTGCCAGGTGTGAGGGAGGCTGGGGGAGGAGGCATACATTTGAGCAAATTAACAGGTACAAACTTCCAGTTATAAAACAAATAAGTAATAGGTATGAAATGTACAATGTTGCAAATATAGTCATTAATTTTGCAATATCATTGTATAGTGACATATGATTACTACATTTATCATGGAGATCATTTTGCAAGTATAGAAATATCAAATCAATATAGTATGCACTAGGAACTAACAGTGTTGTAGGTCAATTGCACTTCAAAAACAAACACATAGAAAAAGTGATCAGATTTATATTTACCAAAGGCTAGGGTTGTGGGTAATGGAGAAGGAAATGGCAACCCACTCCAGTGTTCTTGCCTGGAGAATCCCAGGGATGGTGGAGCCTGGTGGGCTGCCATCTATGGGGTCGCACAGAGTCAGCCATGACTGAAGCAACTTAGCAGCAGTAGCAGGGTTGTGGGGAAGGGGAATTGGAGGAAGGAAGGTACCAACTCTCAGTTATAAGATAAATAAGTACTGGGGATGTAATGTACAACATAACAAAGATAATTAACACTGCTGTATGTTATATATGAAAGTTTTCAAGAGAGTAAATTCTTGGAGTTCTTATGACAAGGAAATTTTTTAATATTTATTTATTATTTTATCTACATAAAATGATGGATGTTTACTAAATTTACTGTGGTAACCATTTTGTGATGTATGTAAGTTAGACCACTACGCTGTACCCCTTAAACTTACACAGGGCTGTAGACAATTATATCTCAATAACACTGTAGGAAAAAAATAAAAATGAAATGTCTGCCCTCTCCCCAACTCACTTTAGCTCAGGGGCATTGAAAACTGCTTCCAGCTCCCCCTTGAGTCTTCCTCAGCTCTTTTCTTCCTACTTATAACTAGCTGGAACTTTCTAGCACTCACCATGCATCTTCAAAACTTTTGGTTGTTAGCCATCTTCTATATTATAAAGTCTAAGCTTCTGAACATAGAAATCGAAATCGTCAAAATATGGCCCCTACCTCTTTTCAGCCATGTATCTACCCTATCCCTGACCTAGTATATTCTCCTGAAGGAAAAAAAAAATATCAACATTTCACATAACAAGTTTTGCCCCATTTCAATGCCCTTCCATCAGTCAACAATTGAATTTAAATTTCTTCCCATTGAAATCATCTCTTTGAAGATCCAGTGTGAATGCCACTTCCTCCCAAGAGCTTTTCCTAATCTTTTCAGCTGCAAGAGATTGCTGTCTTAAAGTCAGTAACATTCTTAAAACACTTAGATTTTTTCTTGTTTTCTATTATGTCCCCCTATTAGATTTTTCATTTCTTACAGACAAAAATAACACACCATCTTCCGTTCTATTCATCTCATGTTGTACTTGGCATAAGCTTTTGGACTCAGGATGGTTGTTTCAAAGGAACCACTGATGAATTAATGATAGCAACCTGTAAATTTAAATAATAGTTTTCTAGAGACATTTAAATTATGAAATATTTATCTTTGGCATTTTTAATTGTTCTTCGAATACCAAGGTGTCCTTGCTTTATTGACTATATATGAACTTTAAAAAACTAACCCATCCAACACTAGAACTACAGTGGGGAATGCAAATAACACAATGACTTGCCCAAGTCATACTATTAAGGATTATACTGTGTCCAAAAGTGTGTTGGACTAATTCTCTGTTCAAACATATTATATGTTAATTTCATTTGAATATATGTACACTTATATTTTTTGCCTTTTCATACTGTTCATGAGGTTCTTGAGGCAAGAGTACTGAAGTGGTTTGCCATTCCTTTCTCCAGCGGACAACGTTTTGTCCGCTGGAGAAAGCAAGCTTTCCTCAGTGATCAATGCAAAGAAATAGAGGAAACAATAGAATGAGAAAGACTAGAGATCTCTTAAAAAAAATTAGAGCTACCAAGGGAACATTTCATGCAAAGATAGGCGCAATAAAGTACAGAAATGGTATGGACCTAACAGAAGCAGAAGAGATTAAGAAGAGATGGCAAGCATACACAGAAGAGCTATACAAAAAAGATCTTCACAACCCAGATAACCATGATGGTGTGATCACTCACCTAGAGCCAGACATCCTGGAATGCAAAGTCAAGTGAGCCTTAGGAAGCATCTCTATGAACAAAGCTAGTGGAGGCGATGGAATTCGAGTTGAACTATTTCAAATCCTAAAATATGATACTGTGAAAGTAACGCACTCAATATGCCAGCTAGGGATGGTACAGGGAGGGAGGTGGGAGAGGGGGTTCAGGATGGGGAACACATGTACACTCGTGGCAGATTCATGTTGATGTATGGCAAAACCAATACAATATTGTAAAGTAAAAATAAATAAATAAATAAATAAAAGATACAACCAGAAAAAAAAAAAATGCCAGCAAATTTGGAAAACTCAGCAGTGGCCACAGGACTGGAAAAGGTGAGTTTTCATTCCAATCCCAAAGAAGAGCAATGCCAAAGAATGTTCAAACTGCTGCACAATTGCACTCATCTCACACACTAGCAAAGTAATGCTCAAAATTTTCCAAGTCAAGCTTCAACAGTACGTGAACCATGAACTTCCACATGTTCAATCTGGATTTAAAAAAACCAGAGGAACCAGAGGTCAAACTGCCAACATCCACTGGATCATAGAAAAAGCAAGAGAATTTAAAAAAAAAACAAACACATCTATTTCTGCTTTATTGATTACACCAAAGCCTTTGACTGTGCAGATCACAACAAACTGTGGAAAATTCTTCAAGAGATGGGAATATCAGACCATCTTACCTGCCTCCTGGGAAATCTATATGCAGGTCAAGAAGCAACAGTTAGAATTGAACAGGGAACAACAGATTGGTTCCAAATCAGGAAAGGAGTATGTCAAGGCTGTATATTGTCACCCTGACAATTTAACTTATATGCAGAGTACATCATGCGAAATGCCAAGCTGGATGAAGCACGAGCTGGAATCAAGGTTGTGGGAGAAATATCAAATAACCTCAGATATGCAGACGATTCCACCCTTATGGCAGAAAGTGAAGAGAAACTAAACAGCCTCTTGATGAAAGTGAAAGAGGAGAGTGAAAAAGCTGACTTAAAACTCGACATTCAAAGAAAAAAAGATCATGGCATTCGGTCCCATCATTTCATGGGAAAAAGATTGGACAACAATGGAAACAGTGACAGACTTTATTTTCTTGGGCTACAGAATCACTGCAGTCGATGAATGCAGCCAGGAAATTAAAAGAAGCTTGTTCCTTGCAAGTAAAGCTATGACTAACCTGCTGCTAAGTCGCTTCAGTCGTGTCCGACTCTGTGCGACCCCATGGAATGCAGCCTACCAGGCTCCCCAGTCCCTGGAATTATCTAGGCAAGAACACTGGAGTGGGTTGTCATTTCCTTCTCCAATGCATGAAAGTGAAAAGTGAAAAGTGAAAGTGAAGTTGCTCAGTCGTGTCTGACTCTTAGCGACGCCATGGACTGCAGCCTACCAGGCTTCTCCGTCCATGGGATTTTCCAGGCAAGAGTATTGGAGTGGGTTGCCATTGCCTTCTCCGATGACTAACCTAGACAACATATTAAAAAGCAGAGACATTACTCTGCCAACAAATTTCCTTCTAGTCAAAGCTATGGTTTTTCCAATAGTCATGTATGGATGTGAGAGTTGGACTGTAAAGAAGTTGAGCACCGAAGAATTGTTGCTTTTGAACTGTGGTGTTGGAGAAGACTCTTGAGAGTCCCTTGCATTGCAAGGAGATCAAAACAATCAATCCTAAAGGAAATCAGTCCTGAATATTCATTGGAAAGACTGATGCTGAAGCTGAAACTCCAGTACTTTGACCACCTGATGCCATGAACTGACTCATTTGAAAAGACCCTGATGTTGGGAAAGAATGAAGGCAGGAGAAAAAGGGGGTGACAGAGAATGAGATGGTTAGATGGCATCACCAATTCAATGGGTATGAATCTGAGCAATCTCTGGGAGTTGGTGATAGACAGGGAAACCGGGCATGCTACAGACCATGGGGTCACAAAGAGTTGGACATGACTGAGCAACTGAACTGAACTGAACACTTATATGTTAGCATATTTATATTTCACATTTGTAGAAGTTTCCTGTATAAGCTTATTCTCTTGGTTCAACAATCCTGTATAATCATCAGAGTTCCATTGACAAGCAAGAAACATCGATCCTCATGTTAAGGAGACTGACATCCAGAGTTTTTCAGCTGAAGTACGCTGATTTCTGGAATAAGCTACAGTTCAGCTGGGCTTAGCTACAGACTGATGACTGGGTTCAGGTTTTATTCATGTGTTTTTTTTTCTGATATCCAAGCTAAAGGGGCAGCAGCTATCCAGGGCATACTGATTTTTGCTTTTTTCTAAATTCTCACACTATCATTTCTGCCTACATTCCATTGGCCAAAGGAAGTAATTTTTATTATGTTTCCATTTATATTTAATATCTGAAATATGAATGTATGTCAAAAAGGTTTATTTCTAAAGATACTATTATGCTCCTTGTAACAAGTTCAACATGTAAGAAAATAAATGAAAATTAACCAATGTGAAAGTTTAATTTCTCTGTCTCCATTATTAAACTGGAAATATGTATATATGTACTAGGTTTTGTCTCCATACTTGACAAAATATTTAATGACTGGTCCATACTTATTATTCTTTATTTGGTAATATTTCTACTATATGAAAAATTATAGCGAATTCATTTAAATGTTAGCAATTTAAATGAGTAAAGCTATGTTTTAAAATATCACACCACTATATCTAAAATGGATAACCACCAAGGACCTACTGTATAGCACAGGGAACTCTGCTCAATGTTATGTGGCAGCCTGGATGGGAGAGGAGTTTGGGGCAGAATGGATACATGTATACATATGGTTGTATCCCTTTGCTGTCCATCTGAAATGATCAAAACATTATTAATCAGCCATACTCCAATACAAAATAAAGAGCTTAATAAGGAAACAAAATCACTCAAAAATATTGAAGTACTTGTGTTTTCTGTTTGCATCAAATAGAACAATTAAAAGGTACAATTTTTAGTGGACAAAAATTAAATTCATGAGAAAATTGGTTAAGATCTGAATTTTCAGGATTTACTCTGGTTGATTCTGATACATGTTACCCCAAATCAGTTTCAGTCAACACTTCCTTAAAAGGGAAACATCATGGATCATATTGATATAGATACACTGCAGAATCTTTTACACATTGAAATGGACTTCCTTGTAAAAATGATGTCATTAAACAAAATATTCAGCATTTATTACTTTTTACTAAATCGTTGCCACCCTGAGTGATTACTAGTGATCCCCTATTGTCTAAATAATATATTATATGTTATGCAATTTTATTTAAAAAATCCCACTACTTTGCCATGATACTTAGTATTATCTATCAATATGCATTTAGTTAAATGTTTTATTAATAATACTAAGATGGTCAGTAATACGGAAATTCCTTTCAATTCCTTTATGTACTGAATGAGACAGTTTTAGACATCTCAAATTAATGATAATTTGGGGATTCAGTTCAGTTCAGTTCAGTCGCTCAGTCGTGTCCGACTCTTTGCAACCCCATGAGTTGCAGCACGCCAGGCCTCCCTGTCCATCACTAACTCCCAGAGTTCACTCAAACTCATGTCCATCGAGTCGGTGATGCCATCCAGCCAATTTTTCATCTGTCGTCCCCTTCTCCTGCCCTCAATCCCTCCCAGCATCAAAGTCTTCTCCAGTGAGTCAACTCTTCGCATGAGGTGGCCAAAGTACTGGAGTTTCAGCTTTAGCATCAGTCCTTCCAATGAACACCCAGGACTGATCTCCTTTAGAATGGTTGGATCTCCTTGCAGTCCAAGGGACTCTCAGGAGTCTTCTCCAACACCACAGTTCAAAAGCTTTAATTCTTCAGTGCTCAGCCTTCTTCACAGTTCAACTCTCACATCCATACACGACTACTGGAAAAGCCATAGCCTTGACTAGATGGACCTTTGCTGACAAAGTAATGTCTCTGCTTTTGAATATGCTTTCTTCCAAGGAGTAAGCGTCTTTTAATTTCATGGCTGCAATCACCATCTGCAGTGATTTTGGAGCCCCAAAAATAAGTCTGACACTGTTTCCACTGTTTCCCCATCTATTTCCCATGAAGTGATGGGACCAGATGCCATGATCTTCATTTTCTGAATGTTGAGCTTTAAGACAACTTTTCACTCTCCTCTTTTGCTTTCATCAAGAGGCTTTTTAGTTCCTCTTCACTTTCTGCCATAAGGGTAATGTCATCTGCATATCTGAGATTATTGATATTTCTCCCAGCAATCTCGATTCCAGCTTGTGCTTCTTCCAGCCCAGCCTTTCTCATGATGGACTCTGCATAGAAGTTAAATAAGCAGGGTGACAGTATACTGTCTTCACGTACTCCTTTTCCTATTTGGAACCAGTCTGTTGTTCCATGTTCAGTTCTAACTGTTGCTTCCTGACCTGCATGTAGGTTTCTCAAGAGGCAGGTCAGGTGATCTGTTATTCCCATCTCTTTCAGAATTTTCCGCAGTTTATTGTGATCCACACAGTCAAAGGCTTTGGCATAGTCAATAAAGCAGAAATAGATGTTTTTCTGTAACTTTCTTGCTTTTTCCATGATCCAATGGATGTTGGCAATTTGATCTTTTGTTTCTCTGCCTTTTCCTTAGTTAACTGTTTTTTCCCTTTGGAAATTAATATGCAACTAGAAACTATTGTTCAACACTCATACTGAAGACCTTGGATATGAAAATTAAAGGTAAAAAGTTGTATAAATGATGTTACTGTAGCAAATTTAAAGATTCAATACTGAAATCTCTCTAACTCTGTTATTTTATATTTGTTTGGGTTGACTATCTAACCCAAAACCCACTGGCCCAGTTTTATTAGAATTTCCATGTCAAAATAGGCCTAACAATTCTGAATTTTTCTCCCACAAACTGTTAAATAATTTCTATTCTCATTCTCTTTAGGAATTCTGAAAAGAGCAACCCCTCAGGTATGTTATTTGCGTCCAGTTGCCAGTTAGAGATCAGGTAAGACAGATTTCATAAGCAAGTGGGTCCCTAAACTATCATTACATCATTACATCATAAATAAAAAATCATTTATTCCTGCCTAAACATTTTGATTTTCTGCTGTCTTGTAAGGTGGAGTGGAGAGGCAGGAAGAATGTTCTAATCTGAAACAATTTGTAATGAAATGAATTGTCCATTTCTATGCATTTACTGTTTTATTGATTGACTTCAACTAAGGTTTGTATCAGCCAAGACATATGTGCAAATTGCTCTGAAACTATAGTCATGTTTGGCAATGTTGGTGTTTTAAGAAATTCTTTGGTTTTCATTGGAATCATTTATCCCTATTCATAAGGTAAAGTGTTTGAATTTCTCTAAAACAAAGTTCCTGGATTGGGAGTTAACACTAACTTTACCATAGTACATGATGGTAAGAATGAGGATGTCTCGCTCTGGATCTTATTTTCATTCCTATAAAATAAGGAATTGGTACTGTCATGAGCTTCCAGGTCCCTTCTGATGATAGGATACTGGAGTAATAGACAGCTGTGCTTAGCCATTATTTTTATTTATCAGTATTTGTAATGATCAAAATACAATGTACATTGAAGGCAGAATGTGTGATAGGATAATTTATTGAAATATCAATTTGTGTGTTTTGTTTTCATTGCTATGGATAAATAATGTTGGCGAGGATGTGAGAAAAAGAGAACCATATGCGTTGTTGGTGGAAATGTAAACTGGCACAGCCACTATGGAAAAACAGTGTGGAAGCTTCTAAAAACATTAGAAGTAGAACTGCTGTATGATTCAGCAGTTGCACTGCTGGCATTTATTTAAAGAAAACAAAAACCCTACTTCTGAAAGATATATAGATGCTCATGTTCACTGAAGTATTATTTACAAAGCTCAGATATGGAAAAAACTTACATGTCTATCAATGGACGAATGAATAAAGAAGACACACACACACAATGTAATATTACTAATCCATAAAATAAAATGAAATCATGCTATTTGCAACAATATGGATGGAACTCAAGGGCCTTATACTAACTGAAATAAGTCAGAGAAAGACAAATACTGTATAGGTAGGTGTGTGTGTGTATACATTAAAAATATATCTATAAGACTAAGTTTATAGGTACAAAGAAGAGAAGTGATTACCAGGGATAAATGGGAGAACCATTTTGTTTTAGTAATTGAGTAAAAAATTAAATTAAAATATGATTTTTTTTGAAAAAGTGTGAGGGATATTAAGCATATCATTAAAATCATGCTTGACTAAAGAACTGAGACCTTCTCCCATTATCCAGTTTTTCTGTAGAAGTTGTGGATTTCTGTGTGGTCCTAGAAAGACAGATGGATGTTGCCAAAATCATTGAATTTGGATTTCTTATCAACCAAACAAGAAGAGGCTTGGAGTCAGATTCAATTAGATTTAATGACAAGAAAGATAATGTCACATTTCTTGCTTGTGAGTTTTAGAAACTCAAAATTATGACAGCAAGTATTGAGAAATAAAAATTCCTTTGAAAATTAACTATAACATAACTTCAAATAATTAAATTAGAACTACTTTCCTCTGTTACAAACATTGAAAGGCAAAGTTCAAACTATATATATCAAAGACACATATATGTTCCAAGAGAGTAAACGTAGTGTTATGGTTGTTAGAATGTATCATCATAGGTAAAACTTTCTAAGACCTTTTTTATGGAATAAAAGTGTATAATTTCAGCAATTCTAGATATGACTTACAGAGAAGGCAGTGCTTTAATATTTGTACTTAAAGCATGTCTTACACAATATAGAGAGGAATGATAAAATTAATGATAATTTTAAATGTTAATTTTTGTTTACTTAGAAAAGCATTCTATAATATATGTACATATAAACACCATGGCAAATTGAGACAATAGATGAAATTTTAAAACTTTATATTTTAGTACCTTTAGTACTTTTTCCTGCTTTTTTAATTAAGCTTTTAATTTTGTACTGGAATATAGCCTATTAATGATATTGTGATAGTTTCAGGTGGAGAGCAAAGGGTCTCAGTCATACATAAACACGTATCCATTCTTCCCCAAACTTCCCTCCTATCCAGGCTACCACACAACATTGAGCAGAGTTCCCTGTGCTATACCATAGGTCCTTGTTGGCTATCCGTTTTAAATATAGCAGTGTGTACCTATCCATCCCAAACTCCCTAATTATCCCCTACTCACATCCTTCACCCCTGACAACCATAACTTCATTCTCTATTCTGTGAGTCTATTTCTGTTTCTAGGACTTTTCAATGCACAGAAAAATTTAAAGCTTTCAAATTTGTTTTTACAAACCCAAGGGGTGAAGCCTAACATAAAAAAATACAGCATTCTTTAGTCCTTATCTTTGTACATTACTATGCATTCAAGAGATTTGCCTCTACAAAGCTTAGTTATTTTGAGAGACAGCCCAGTGAACTTGTCCCCATTCATGAAGCAGTGGTGGGAAAAAAAACTGTACTGTGTGTCAAGTATCCTAATTCTAGTCCTAGTTTCTAATTTGACATCTGTGTACTTGGTTAAATTGCTTAACTCTTTTCTCAAAAGTATTGTCTCTAGGTTAAAAAGATCATAATGAGATACTCCAAAGCTTCAGCCAGCTTGAATTTGCTATTACAATGATTATTTTTTCCAAATACTTTATTTCCCTAGCCTTTAGCCAAATATGCAAAGAACTGCCATCTTGACTGTCATTCATGTATTAACGTTGACAGTTAAAGGAGTCACTACAAAGATTCTCTCATCAGCTAATACTTTTAGAATTTCGTTTTCTTATACCTTCAGAGTCCATCTGAGTTACACAACAAAGTGAATCTCACTACTGGTATGTATTGATGCTTTTGAACTGTGGTGTTGGAGAAGACTCTTGAGAGTCCCTTGGACTGCAAGGAGATCCAACCAGTCCATTCTGAAGGAGATCAGCCCCAGGATTTCTTTGGAAAGAATGATGCTAAAGCTGAAACTCCAGTACTTTGGCCACCTCATGAGAAGAATTGACTCATTGGAAAAGACTCTGATGCTGGGAGGGATTGGGGGCAGGAGGAGAAGGGGACAACAGAGGATGAGATGGTTGGATGGCATCACGGACTCGACGGATGTGAGTCTGAGTGAACTCCGGGAGATGGTGATGGACAGGGAGGCCTGGCGTGCTGTGATTCATGGGGTCGCAAAGAGTCGGACACGACTGAGCGACTGAACTGAACTGAACTGAAACTCACAGCAGTGTTAGAAGAAAAGCAACATTATCAACTTTGTTTTAATCACAAGATGCCCTCCAAAAGATATAAGTTGTTTCAAAGAAAATCCACAATCTAAGACTCCCCTATATTAAAATTATTCAACAAGAATATGTTGCAGGCATTGATGCCAGCTACAAAGGATGAGATCTAAAAGTGTTTTAGGTGATAGCAATTATCTTTGAAATAAACAACATCCTTTAGTCTATATATTATATTTAATTCACTAAATATAAGGCCTGTATGTTTGCTTTATTTACTATTTTCTTCTAGAGATGCCCTTTTCTAGAGGCATCTGTTATGTCATGTGCCTACCACTAATAGAGAGCCGAAATATCAGGGCTCCAGCATTCTTTTGAATGGAAAGATCTAGAATGGTTGTTGGAACTCAGTTCGATAATAATACACTCAGAATGGGGATACTTCTTTTTTTTTTTTTTTTTGCACATTGGCCTTTATCAAAGGGCTATTTGCAATACTTCAATGAGACTAAAAGGCATTCATTTGAAACTCTGAATACTCAGGTACACAGGATTTTAGGGCAGAAAAGAAAAACTATTGGTTCCATTTTATAGCTAGGTGAAGCAGAGACATAATTTGAAATCCAAAAGTTATGGAGGAGGCAATGTTAAATCTAGAGCATAATGAATTTTTTTTAAAGACATAGAGTCAGCTACAAACTGGCACTTGCCATCTACCTCTGCAAGGATTAAATCATGTGCTGCTGCAGGTGCTGACCTTTAACATTCCCTGAAGGAGTTCAGGGTGGAGAGCAGCAATGAGGCACTCTGTGCTCAGGGATGCGGGGGAGGGGCAAGAAACTAGCAGGACAGGTCTTCAGATAGTTAGATATATTCAGGAGCCAAATTAATGAGCCCAATTTTTACATCTCCCCATATCTAGAATGGCACTAAAATCTTTCATTGTAATGACTGTTCCTTGTGACTAAAACAGAAAGCTTCATGAGACTGGTAGAAACCTTCTGGAAAAATATGTGCTTGATTGCATGTATTCCTTCTCCCGAAAATCACATATATACTGACCTTGCACCCTGGCTCTTCAGAACAGTTTCTCAGAGCTATCTGAAGCGTTGTCTCCCAGACTGCAGTCCTCATTTTGCCCCAAATAAAGTTTAACTCGCAATTCTCATGATGTACAGTTTTTTAAGTCAACATCAGTTTTATTCAGAAGAACACTGCATGCACTTATCACTTATACTATCTTAACAGGTAGCCAGCAAGTCTTTTCTTTGAAAAATTGATAACTACCAAAGACACTTAAATTAATGTAATGTTGACAATGGCCTTCCTTTTCTTGTCTTTCTATTTGACTTGAAGATTGATGTCCCAATTCACCCTAAATAAAATCCATATAAGAACATTATGCTTGTGAGGCAAAAGCACTACATGTTCCACTGCCCTTCCTCTCAGTCAGAAGAGACTGTTGACTGATTGTCATCTAAAGTCCTCCCATTAAGACATTCTGGAGCCCTATTCATGTGTTAGAACCAAGACAGAAGTCTAGAAGGAAAAAAGAACAATCAATGCAGACTTCAGTTAACATGCAACATCAATAGAATTGGTGAAAATTTCCATGGCAACACCCCTGAAAATGTTGTATAGCAACTATATTGTTGTATAGCAACTATATACTTAAACATTTATCTTCCATTGGATGGAAAGAAAGTTAAGCCATTTATCTTCCATTGGATGAAAAGAAAGTCGGATGGGTTAATTCTGTCGGTGAAGCATTCTGGCTGTCCTTTATATTTACCAAAGTACAAGAATATTTAGCAAACAAAGTTTGTGTCTACTTCTTAAAGAAAAAGAATAAGAATAACTGACATGAAGTAGGTAATACAGGAGGTGGGAGGAATGCAGTCTGTCTTGTGAAGTGTCTATGAAATTTTTACATCTAAACAGCAAAGAAATCTTATCTTTAGTTTCTTTAACCCACAGAAGATAAGCTAAGCACTCAAATTGTAAAAATTCGTGTGATTAGACAAATATGACATAAATATTTACCCCCATATTTATTTTATTTTTTAATATTTACTTAGTTATTTGGCTATGCCAGGTCTTAGTTGAGAGACATAGAATCTTAAGTTGCGTCATGTAAACTCTTAGTTGCAGAATGTGGGATCTAGTTACCTGGCCAGGGATCAAACCAGGCCCCCTGCATTAAGAGCTCAGAGTCTTAGCCACCAGGGAAGTCCCTCATCCCATATTTAAAAAATCTCTCTCTCTCTCTCTCTTTCTCTCTCTCTCTCTCTCTATATATATATATATATATACACACACATGTGTGTATGTGTGTGTACACTCAGTTGTGTTTGACTCTTTGTGACTCCATGGACTGTATCCTGCAAGGCTCCTCTGTTCATGGGATTTTCCAGGCAGAACTAAAATGGGTTGCCATTCTCTTCTCCAGGGGATCTTCCTGACCCAGAAATCAAACCTGTGTCTCTTATGGTTCCTACATTGGCAGGAGGATTCTTTACCACTGAGCCACCTGGGAAGCTCCTATACACACATACTTACTGTAAATTACCCATATTTTCAAACCCTTATTTAAAATTCTCAACTTTTTCCTCTCTAGACTTAAGAATTATGTATATATGACATCTTTTTGCCTTTTCATACTGTTCATGGGGTTCTCAAGGCAAGAATACTGAAGTGGTTTGCCATTCCTTCTCCAGTGGACCACATTTTGTCAGAACTCTCCACCATGACCCATCTGTCTTGGGTGGCCCTACGTGGCATGGCTCATAGCTTCATTGAGTTAGACAAGGCTGTGATCCTTGTGATCAGTTTGGTTAGTTTTCTGTGATTCCAGTTTTCATTCTGTCTGCCCTCTGATGGATAAGGATAAGAGGCTTGTGGAAGCTTCCTGATGGGAGGGACTGGCCTGGGGGAATCTGGGTCTTGTTCTGATGGGTGGGGGTGTAGTCAGTAAATCTTTATTCCAATTTTCTGTTGATGAGCAGGGCTGTGTTCCTTCCCTGTTGTTTGGCCTGAAGCCAAACTATGGTAGGGATAATGGTGACCTCCTTCACAAGGGCTTATGCCAGCAGTGTTGTATTCAGTACCCCGACCTTGCAGCAGGCCATTGTCAACCCACACCTCTGCCCAAGATTCCTGGACACTCACAGGCAAGTCTAGTGCAGTCTCTTGTGGGGTCACTGATCCTTTCTCCTGGGTCCTGGTGTACCCAAGGTTTTATTTGTGCCCTCAAAGAGTCCTGTTTCCCCAGTCCTGGGGAAGTTCTGTAATCAAATCCCACTGGCCTCCGGAGTCAAATTCCCTTGGGGTTCTCAGTCCCTTCGCTGGATCCCCAGGTTGGGAAATCTGTTGTGGGTTCTAGAATTTGTGTAACAGTGCAAGAACTTCCTTGGTATAATTGCTGTCTAGTTTGTGGGTCATCTGCTGGGTGGGCTCTAAGGCGGGGCTCACACACTGTGACTCACAGCTCAGCTGCAGCCAGAGGCCCTGTCCCTGTGTCAGGCCGCTGCTGACCAGTGCCTCCATAGGAGACACTCAAACACTCTACAGCAGGTCTGGCTCAGTCTTTGTGGGGTCTCTGTGTCCTGGTGTGCACATGGTTTCGTTTGAGCCCTCCAAGCATCTCTGGTGCATATGGGGTTTGATTCTAGATGTGATTTCGCCTGTCCTACCATCTTGTTGGGACTTCTCCTTTGTTCTTGGACGTGGGGTATCTTTCCTTGGGGGGATCCAATATTCTCCTGTGGATGGTTGTTCAGGAGTGAGTTGCAATTTTGGAGTTCTTGCAGGAGAAGATGAGTGCATGTCCTTCTACTCTGTGTCTTATTCTCTCTCAAGTTGGGAAAGGAGTACGTCAAGACTGTCTATTGTTACCTTGCTTATTTAACTTATATGCAGAGTACATATGCGAAATGCCAAGCTGGATGAAGCACACACTGGAATCAATAATCTTAGATATGCAGATGACATCACCCTTATGGCAGAAAGTGAAGATGAACTAAAAAGCTTCTTGATGAAAGTGAAAGAGCTGGCTTAAAATTCCACATTCAAAAAACAGATCATGGCATCCAGTCCCTACACTTCATGGCACATAGTTGGGGAAACAATGGAAACAGTGACAGACTTTATTTTCTTGGGCTCCACAGTAACTGCCGGTGGTGATCGTAGCCATGAAATTAAAAGACACTTGCTCCTTGGAAGAAAAGCTATGACAAACCTAGATAGCATATTAAAAGTGAAAGTTGTTCAGTCACGTACGACTCTTGTGACCCCCTGAACCATACAGTCCATGGAATTCTCCAGGCCAAAATATTGGAGTGGGTAACCTTTCCCTTCTCCAGGGGATCTTCCCAACCCAGGGATCAAAACCCAGGTCTCCCACATTGCAGGTGGATTCTTTACCAGTTGAGCCATAAGGGAAGCCCAGCATATTAAAAAGTAGAGACATTACTTTGCCAACAAAGGTCTATCTAGTCAAAACTATGGTTTTTCCAGTAGTCATGTATGGATGTGAGAGTTGGACCATAATCAAAGCTGAGCACTGTAAAATTGATGCTTTCGAACTGTGGTGTTGGAGAAGACTCTTGAGAGTCCCTTGGACTGCAAGGAGATCAAGCCAGTCAATCCTAAAGGAAATCATTCCTGAATATTCATTTTAAGGACTGATGCTGAAGTTGAATCTCCAGTACTTCAGTATACTCCAATATTGATGTAAAGAACTGACTCATTAGAAAAGACCCTGATTCTTGGAAAGATTGAAGGCAGGAGAAGAAGGTGATAACAGGGAATGAGATGGTTGGATGGTATCACTGACTTGATGGACAAGAGTTTGAGCACACTCTGGGAAAGGAAGCCTGGTGTGCTGCTGTCCATGGGGTCACAAGGAGTCAGACATGACTGAACAATTGAACTGAACTGAACTATGATATCAGTTGGAAAAAAAATCTTTCATAATAGCTTATAACTAACTCCTGACAATTATAGCAGTCATTTCCTAAATTCTATATATGTTATTCACTTTAGCAAAAAGGAAATGCCATTATCCTTCTTTATTATTCTTGCATTAAAGATACGCCACTTCATTGAGTTATAGAATTACGCTGAACATAAGTCAACCATTAGAATGAGATTATGAATACCAAATATACATATGTATGTTACCCTTTTCATTCTTAAAACTTTAGGAGAATATAAGGGAAATGTATGCATGCTTAGTTGCTCAGTCATGTCCGACTCTTTGCGACCCCATAGACTGCAGCCAGCCAGGCACCTCTGTCATTGGGGATTCTCCAGGAGAGAATACTGGAGTGGGTTGCCAAGCTCTCCTCCAGAGGATCTTCCTGATCCAGGGATTGAACCCATGACTACCGGATTGCAGGTGGATTCTTTAACATCTGAACCACCAGGGAAGCACAAATATACATATCTCTCCTACCCTTTTCATTCTTGAAAGTGTGGGAGAATAGAAGGTAATAGGAGAGACTTATAATGCCTCCAAGTAGTCCTGTCCTAGACAAGGGGCTCAGCATTTAACAAGGATCCATATACTTAAATAGACATTAACTTGTATTTTTGTCCCTAAATTTTATTTTGCCCTGAAAAGATTGATTGATTTGCATTTAAACATCATTTCAGTTGTTCTTAGTAATGATCTTTTATCAGAGATTCTTCTTTAGAACCAACAATATAGACAGCAAATGTTGTTACAAGTTACCCTTAATACTTCTCATTGCCTACACCCCAACATTTTATTATTTTAGTCATGGCTAAATTGATAATACAAATTAAGAAGGGATTTATGCTTGTGGAGATTAATGAGACAATGGAGAGAAAGAATGTTTTTAATGATAAAATTATATTTATACTGTAGGATTTCCTTAGTTTCATAGTTCCTTAAACAGTTTGGATCAGAGGATGAAGCAGAGGCCGTTATGGTTTCCCCATCTATAGCTACAGCTGTCACTCCATTGGAGTTGAGGCCAACATTCTGGATTCCAAGGAAAGGTGGCTGTAATAAGGGAGAAATAAAGTGCAAAACAGCTGGTAGAAAGTTAAATAAAAATAATCTTTGATAGTATATAGCTGCTATTATAAGTATTAAAAATTGGTCATTTAAACTATAATAACAAAAACCTTATAAACTGGATGTTATATTTCAACAATGTAGTAACAGGGCTTAGAGAGATTAAGCAACCTGCCTGGGATCACACAGCTGTTAAATGGCAGAAGCAAGGTTGGAATCAACAGGCATAGCCCCAGGAATTTATCTTTCTCAGTGTCCACCTCTTCTCCCTTCTCTATGTTGAATGCAACCTATTTCCTTTTTTCCTAATGTTTATTTATTTATTTGTCTGTACCAGGCCTTAGTTGTGGCATGTGAACTCCTAGTTGAAGCATGTGGGATCTAGTTCTCTGACCAGGGATTGAACCCAGGTCCTCTGCATTGAGAGTGTAGAGTCTTAGCCACTGGGCCATCAGGGAAGTCCCAACATATTATTATTTGGCTTCCTAGGTAAGTAGAAGCCTATTTCCATTCAGAAGAACTTCAACTGTAATATCAGTTATTTTTAAGATGATAAAATAAAATGGTATAATCTGCTAGAAAATGAATGTGCCAAGCATTGATCTAGATAAGAGATAATTCCTTTTATCCTTTTATCAACTCTGTGGTGGAGGTATCTAATTATCCCAATTTTTCAAAAGAACAGATAAAGGCACAGAAAAGTAAAATAACTTGCCCAAGGTCACACAGATGCTAATTAGAGAAGCTAGGATTTGCAACAAGTCAATCTGGCTCAAGATCTCATGTTCCTGAGTGAGCTGATTTCTCTATTAGGCACATAGACACAATGCCAAGGGCCTGCTGTATTTTAGAAATCATAAACATGCTTTAATCTGAGTTCCTTTTAAAATAAAAAATGGAAATAAAAATGAATTTAATAATAATAAGTATAGTAAGTATAATATCAAAATATAATACATATAATTAATGGTTTCCCAGGTGACTCAGTGTAAAGAATCTGCCTGTCAAGCAAGAGACCCAGGTTTGATCCCTGGGTCAGGAAGATCCCCTGGAAAAGGAAATGGCAACCCACTATAGTATTCTTGCCTGGGAAATCCCATGGACACAAGCCTGGTGGGCTGTAGTCTATGGAGTTGAAAAGAGTCGGACATGGCTTAACAGCTAAACAAAAACAACCCAACAATAATGCAGTAATTCTGAATATATAATAATGATTTCTTATGCCAACACAATCTTAAAATATAACAATATAATTATATATTTTATTAATAATATTTAAAGGAGGAAGGAGCCCATGAAAGCAAAGATGTTCAGGATCCACAGAAGTCAAATATAGCCATGTTCTTAACTACTGTGCTATGATGCTTCTCATTATTAATAAAGTTCACAGTCAAACACTCTTAAGTTTATTTGTGGAAATAACTTTCCCCAATAGTTATCTGCCTATTATTTAACATCCTTCATATTCATCAGGCAATGATATGTCATTATCTCTTCCCAACTAAAACAAAACAAGAAATAAAAATCATCCTTTTCATGCAAATATCAGTCTTTATTTCTAAACTACATACTGAAATCATTTTTAAAAAGCAGATACAGTAAAAGGTAGCTGAGGTCAATTTCACAAAGCCTAGGAGTAAAGTCAAACAAATTATTTTACTAGGTCTCATTAATTTAATGGAGATCCAGTTTTTTTTTTTGTTTGAGGGTGGATAGGTGATATTGGTTTGAAGATGTTCTGAAAACTAAAAAGTAGTTTATTATTATTATTTTTAAACTTTTCTTGAAGTATAGTTGATTTACAATGTTGTGTTAATTTCTACTGTAAAGCAAAGTGATTCAGTTGTCCATATCTATATTGTGCTTGTATTCTGGCTTTACAGCTTAAAAAGCTAAGAGGACTCAGTACCAGTTCAGTTCAGTTACTCAGTCATGTCCGACCCTTTGAGACCCCATGGACTGCAGCATGCCAGGCCTCCCTGTCCTTCACCAACTCCTGGAGTTTACTCAGATTCATAGAGGATAGAAATCAGTGATCAGAATGCTGAAAGGTCAGAACTTAAGTGAAAGCATAAATAAAGGAAGTAGAATTTTAGGCCTTGTTATGGACAATATTAGAGAGAATTTATAAGAAAGCGTAATAGATCTCATCTTGCCTTGAGCATGCCTCTAGTCAACTATTTATTCAGTGTGTATCTGGTGAAGGCTCAGTGTGGGCCAAGTTCATTTCCAGGCAGGCTTGTACATAAAATGATGAACAAGAACACCAGAACCCGCCCTACTCCAGGAAACTACTAAGCCCACAGACCACAACTAAGACCTGATGTAGCTAAATAAATAAATATTTAAAAAAAACAGTCCATACTGCTTTCCTGGAGCTTGCGTCTTGGAGTGGGGAAGGAGGAATCAGGAAACAAATAAAAACTTGGGCATATATGTAAATAAGTGGGAACATCTTAGACAAGCTAAATGCTGTGATGAGTAAAGCAGATGAATATGCTGGAGAGATGAGGTAGGGGAAACACAGGGTGAGTCATGGAGGGCCCTTCTAAAAGGCTGTTTTACTGTGCTCTCTCTACTTCCAGCTTATGCTTTCCGTCTGGCGGGGGTGCTGTGTTATTTGTGTCTTCCTCATATAACACAGCGCCTGGCACACTGTGATGATGAGTGCTGAGACCTGCTGGTAGCAGCTGCACTTCTCCATTTGCTAAATAGAGAATTTAACAAGAGGAAATAAGTTTCCACTTCAGCATGAGGGATTTAGTTTAGTTATTACTAAGCATATCCCAATCCTGAAGTGTTAAATCCCTAAATGGTGTTGTAATTTGCACTTCTCAATTTCCTCTGGGTCTTAGCTTGCTCAGGCTGCCACAACAAAATACCACAGACTGGCTTAACAATGGAGACTCACTGTCTCACCATTGCGAAGACTGGAAATACAAGATGTGGGTGCCAACCTGGCTTCTCACTGTGCGCTCAAGTAAAGTACCATAAGTCCCCTACCCACAAACAAGCTTCATTCCAAAAGTGCATTTGTAAGTCCGATTTGTTCTTAAGTCCAACAAAGTTAGCCTACGTACCCAGTTAACACAGTCAGCTATGTAGAACTGTACTATCATAGGTTTATAATACTTTTCACATACCAAATAAAACATTTTTAATCTTACAGTACCTTGAGAAGTACAGTAGTACAGTACAACAGTTGACATGCAGGGGCTGCCATTAACAGTCAAGAAGAGTTACTGATGAGCAGAAGAGGAGGTGGGAAATGACAAAGCTGAAGGATTGTCAGCAACAGGACAAGGGCAAACTACACTGTCATTCTGCCTGACATTGATGGCACAGGTTCTGGTTCCCTGGTGGAACCAGATGCACATTTCCATCTTTGAAATTTCGCAACTTGAATATTCGTCTGTAGGGCACTTATTGTAAAGAAAGTGGGAAGGGGTAGGGGAGAGACAGAATGAGAGAATCCCTCTTTCTTGCCCTTCTTACTTTTTTTACAAGGCCACTAAACTCACCCTCAGGAATCATCTAATCCTAATTACATCCTGATAACCATCAGATGGGGCTTCCCAGGTGGCGCTAGTGGTAAAGAATCTGCCTGCCAATGCAGGAGACTCAAGAGACGAGGGTTTGATCGCTGGAGGGGACGATCCCCTGGAGGAGGGTATGGCAACCCACTCCAGCCTTCTTGCCTGGAGCATCACCATGGACAAAGGAGCCTGACAGGCTACTGTCCATGAGGTCTCAAAGAGTTGGACACGACTGAGCAATTTAGCATGCGCACATGCAGCATCAGATTAGGGGTTAGAGTTTCAACATACAATATTTTTTTTCTTTTGGAAGGGGCGAACACAGATATTCAGTCCATATGCTTTGTTTTAGCATCTTTAACAATAGGATGTGTTTAGTAATTCCCTTAAGAGTCATTCCGCAGCTAGGTGACAGGAATACAACCATGAGTAAGAGGAATTCCTGTCTCCTGGAGCCTTGCGTCTAATTGTGGCATAAATTTGAATGGCAAATAAATGGATTCAGTCTGTGATGGACTGGGCATCTGAAAAGAGAGAAGTTCTTATAGTCACCTGCTAAGATGGTCTCCAATGATCCCACCCTCCTGTTATTCTTCCACCTTCTGTATCATCCCTCTCTCACGAGCTATTAGTCTGTACGACCAGTAGCCTGTGGCAGAACTGTTGGTTAGTCACTTTCAAGATTAGATTGTAAAAGACAGATTTCCATCTTGAGCTACCTCTCTTGGATTATTTGCACTGGGAAGCCATGTCATCAGCAGCTCTGGGGAGAGGAACACATGGTGAAAATCTGAGTTATGTGGCCAATAGTCCCAAGGAACTGAGATGGCCAGCCACCATATGAGTGGACTTAGATGCAAATTTCCTAGCTCCACATGTCTGCAGCTTGAATCTCAAGAGGGACCCTGAGCCAGAAACACTCAGCAAGTTTCCTCCCAGATTCCTGACTCACAGAAACTGTGAGATAATAAATGTGGATTAACTTAAGCCACTAAATTTGGGATAGTTTGTAACTGTGTGATAGATAACTAATGTAGATCTTTCAGTGCAGATGATTTGAGAGACAATGACCTAGAGTGTTCTTGATCAATGGTCAGATATGGGAAGCTTAAGTGAGAATTGATAAGCTCTCAATAAGCTAGAAAAATAAGAAGAGTAGCAATGGCGTTGATACCAAAATTGATGCACTACTGATGCCTGTTTGAGCTGTAAGGTTGAGTTATCCAGAATCCAAGCATTGATATCTCACATTTATGTCACGATTGAGTCAAGTAACAAGAGCTATTTATAATGAATGTCATGGCCTTTTCCTCTGTTTTAACTGGTAACACTTATTATTTTAAGAATTCTGAGTTATCAGGAGTAGGTGTCAGAATGTGTATATGTAGAAGAAAGAATATCTTTGTCTCAACTCTAAATGCAAAATTATTTTAAATTCTCATTCATATATATACCTGCTTTCTGAATGTCTTTTTGATAATGCCTTCCTTTATGGACTCAAATGATATCTAGAGCAGCAGATACAAATCTTTCCTAACAAACGTAAGGCTCTCATCATAAAAAAAACTTATTTTTTAGGGTAGACTATGTTGCTCCAAAATACATTTGATAAACCTTTGGGCACTGATATTATTTGACACCAGAGAAACAGGTAGTAATTTCAATTTAGAACATAAAAATGAACCAAGAATAAAAACCCAAGTTGTATTTAGAGTGTGTCTTACAGATACAAAGAAGATTTGCAGCTTTCTTTGATGTGCTCACATGAAATGCCTGCAGTCAAAGGGCTATTTTTAAACTTGAGAAGAAATTCGGGACAAAAGGAACATTTTAAATATAAAAGAGAACTCTCGGGAAGATCACAGAGAAGTGAAATCACTATTACAAAGTTCAAAGACACATTGTTCTTCAAATACCAAGAAGCTGACTTAAGGATCATTGGTGACCCTCATTCTGGGACGGTTTTTCTAGGTTTTAAGGAAGTGATGGCCTTGAAGCTGTTCTTTTGCCCCTTTTCAGAAATTGCTCTGTTTTGGACCACTTTTCCGCTTTACTTTTTTGAGACTAATCCCACTGTTGTCAGGCAACATTTTCTGTCTCCTTCAACTCCCAGGCTAGAGTTTTTGAACTCAGTGAGGAGATCCGAATTGCAGGTAATTAGCATGTCGTGTCAGGCATCAAGTTGGCTGATCACAAGAGGCTA
Organism: Ovis aries; assembly: GCF_016772045.2. Classification (NCBI taxonomy): domain Eukaryota; kingdom Metazoa; phylum Chordata; class Mammalia; order Artiodactyla; family Bovidae; genus Ovis; species Ovis aries. The sequence goes on along the minus strand of NC_056057.1, from coordinate 23,142,263 downwards.
GGGAAAGGAATCTGAGGTGTCAGTCCCTGGTTGGAGCAGGAAAAATATCAGAGATCAGGAGTTGCTCCCAAGCAGATGGGAAGCTGGAAAATTATTTTAAAACATGGGCAGGAAGCCAGGCGGACCAGTCCCTTGTATTAAGGGCCATTCTAAAAGTCAGCCGGAAGGTCATAGTGATAGATCTGTGACCTCAGGCCAAGGAGGACTGAGCCAGAGAGGCGGGATCTATTGTTTGATGTCAGAGAGAAGCTCTAACAAACAGGACAAGAAAGGCAACTTCTATGAGTACCAACTCTGAGAGGCAATTTAAATACATTAGCTCATTTCTTCCTCACAGCAATTTTGGAAGATAGGTTTTATATCCATTACATAGATGTGGCAACTGAGACTCAGAGAGATGAAGCAATTTGGCCTTTGGAGCCACCATTCATGTCCATGACTGTCTGATGCCAAATCCTCTTTCACTACACCACTTTTTATTTTCCTATGAGTGATTTTATTTAACACAGTCATTGACTAAAAATAATAAACTTAGGGGACTTCTTTCATAAGGGATCTCAAGAGCATCAAGTACAAACCCTTCATTTAATGAGCTTAAAAATGAAAGAAAGGTCACAGTGGTACAGGTTATGATTCTGAATTATATAATTCAGATACTTTGCTGTTGGTCACATATCGGATCCTTGGAAATCACAAAGAATGTTTATCTGTGTCAAAAATGAAAGAAACCAATACATAGGAGAAATATATTTAGCTCAGTGCATCTTTTAATTTTCTTTTTGATGATAATTTTAAGAATTTTTATCTAAAAGCCATTTGTACGCAGGTAGTCAGTCCGTTTCAACTATCCAGTAAATTTTGGTTTGTTTTCAGAACAGTCACTGCCTACAACACTGCTTACGGAATATCTGAAATGCATTTATATTTGTAGAATAAGGTAATTCAGTAGCATGGTGTCCACTCACTGGTTCATTCATCCTAAAACACTTTCTATATGCCAGTAGCTGAGAACGCAATTGTAGTCACAGTACTAAGGAGTTTATTGAATGAAGGATGGCAGTTAACATTTACACAGAATTTAGAGCTATCAAAAAATGCCAGCGCTGAGAGGCCACAGAAAGGAATGCTCCTAATTCTACCTCGGAGTAAAAAACAAGCTATACTTCCAGGAAGAGATATAAACAAGCTATACTTCCAGGAAGTACTTTGGAAAGTCTGTCTTGAAAGAGCCCTCCCAAGGTGTAATACATTGATAATAAAATGATTAACTTGTTAGTCATTCAGTTCAGTTCAGTCGCTCAGTCGTGTCCGACTCTTTGCAACCCCATGAATTGCAGCATGCCAGGCCTCCCTGTCCATCACTAACTCCCAGAGTTCACTCAAACACATGTCCATCAAGTTGGTGATGCCATCCAGCCACCTCATCCTCTGTTGTCCCCTTCTCCTCCTGCCCCAATCCCTCCCAGCATCAGGGTCATTTCCAATGAGTCAACTCTTCACATGAGGTGGCCAAAGTACTGGAGTTTCACCTTTAGCATCAGTCCTTCCAATGAACACCCAGAACTGATCTCCTTTAGAATGGACTGGTTGGATCTCCTTGCAGTCCAAGGGACTCTCAAGAGTCTTCTCCAACACCACAGTTCAAAAGCATCAATTCTTCGGCGCTCAGCTTTCTTCACAGTCCAACTCTCACATCCATACATGACCACAGGAAAACCATAGCCTTGACTAGACGGACCTTTGTTGGTATTAGATTGTTCTAAATCAAGTTGTGTCCCAGGAGAATAAGATTCCATTTCTAAAATGGACCTTGAGAATCCCTTTTTCCCTAACTTGTCTTTTATATTTGAGGAAAGCACCTCCACCACACCTGCGTCTCCCACCATGGTCCAGAAAACAACTATGAAGATAGAGACTGGTGACCTCTGCTGACGTTTTAGTGTTTAAAGTTATCAGTGCCATGCTTTCAAATCTAGAGGAAATGCCAGTGGTCCTCTTTCCAAAGAAAGGTAAAAGATTTATGTTTTGCTCTTTGTTCATTATTTATTCCAAAATTTACAAGTCACTCAAAGTTAAGATTCATGACTATCTAGATATATTGTTATTCTATATGAAAAGTTCTGTGGTTCTTACAAAACTAACTATAAACTGCTAATGTGTTCATCCCTTAAATGGACTAAAAATGACCATGATATGTGCATTTTGTATTAAACCATTCCACTTGCTAAAAGAAAAATGTAATGATCTTTTATGTCACAACTCTAATCAGACTTCCTGTACGTACATGTAACTAATAGTAAGAGATAGGGTGTGTATTCTTTTAGATGATAAAAATCAGTATTTCTGGGTAATTCAATACTTATAGAAAGGGAAAAATATAGGTATATACATTATACATTCGCAGTGGGGTTGATATTGCCCCAAGTGTTGAAAATTGGTTCTTGGAAGGATGGATGCTAGTATTATACTAATTTGTGATCTTACAAAGGACTACAGGATATAAACAGATAAACAGTGTATCCATAATATCAAAATTTAATAGGAAGGAAATTAGGAATAAAAAATGTCCACAAAGGCTCTTTGTGGGGTAATAAAAAATGTTGAGTAACACTGGTGTGTAAGTATACAAACACATATGTCTCATATATGTATATATAGGCATCTTTATGTTATTTTTCTTTTAGAACAAAACAGAATATATGATATTCTGTATCTGTCCCTTGCTTTTATGTTTTAATATGCTATATCACATATGACAAAGAATTGATGCTTTTGAACTGTGGTGTTGGAGAAGACTCTTGAGAGTCCTCTGGACTGCAAGGAGATCAAAGCAGTCAATCCTAAAGGAAATCAGTCCTGAATATTCATTGGAAGGACTGACGCTGAAGAGCCGACTCCTTAGAAAAGACCCTTACTCTGGGAGAGGTTGAAGGCACGAGGAGAAGGGGACAGCACAGGATGAGATGGTTGGGTGGCATCACACCTCAATGAACGTGAGTTTGAGCAAGCTCCGGGAGATGGTGAAGGACAGGAAAGCCTGGCTTGCTGCAGTCCATGGGGTCACAAAGAGTCAGACACTGCTGAGCGACTAAACGACAACAGCATGTCACATGTGAAGCAGGATTTACACAGGCCAATACTTGCAGGGATCAGGTATGTAACATAAATAAGAAAAATAAGAATTAGGGAAGAGGGGTGGACAGCAGCAAAACTGATACCCATGCTCCTGTACACAAGGGGGAAGTGGGATTCAGCTCCAGTTGACGGTTGCTATGTGGGAATTTGGTCTCAGTGTTATCATATCCTCTGATTTGCCAAGCAATAGTGGAAATACAAACTTTACGTGTTGACACGGAATTTTCCAAGTGTGTCAACATTTTGTGGGTCAAGTGAAACATGTCCAAACTAGTAAACATCGCAGGTCTCCCTTTGGACTTCTGGTAGAGGTACAACCCGGGGTTTCCCCAGAATGATTCAGAAGCTAACTACAACAAAATTCCTTGAACAGAATTTTCATGTGATGTGCTTGCTGGGCTTCAGTTCAGGTCTACTGAAGTAGAAACTCTATGGATCCATCCAGGAATATGAATTTTTAACAAGGTATTTCTTATGTAATCTCAAGTTTGAGAACCAAGAGCACAGCATACTTTTTAACAGCTCTATTACCTCCATAATTGGATGCTAAAGTAAGAAATGATCATACTGTTTAAAAACCATGTCCTTATTGGTGGGTATTGAAGTTGCTTCTACATTCCCCCCTCTATACATAATACTTCAGTAAATGTCCTTTTGCACATTGCTTTAATTTTTATAGATTTCTTAAATCAGGATTACTGGGTCTAATTAAGGTCTAATAGATATTGTACATTTTAGGGTCTAGCAGATACTGCAAATTTACTTTAAAAAGGGTTCAGAAAGTTACATTCCAACCAGAAATAAATACGAGTGTCCTAATCCCAACAGTAACATCACTGGACATTAGAATTGTTTTTCTTCTTGAATAAAGATTTAAAAATTTTCTTTTTGTAAATGAAAAATGTATGCAGTTAAGAATTTTTTTAGAAATAATGTTTACATTTTCTCTATTTGAGGAGTTTGGAGATATTTCCTTGTTGAGAATGGCAGGTTAGAGTGGAAGCTAACACCTTGTATACAGTGTCAATTTTATTGACACCTTTACCTGCTTCCTAGGGTCTACCCTTCTCTCAAATTGCTGCTTCTCTTCCCACAGGGAGTCCACTATAGCCACTGTGTTTCACCATTCTGGTATATGTTTCTGAGTTTTATGTTCACTTGTTCATTCCTATCTCCACTTGGAGGCTAAAATAGGTAAGACTATTTTAACAGTCTATCTTTTCCTTATTTATTTGATGTAGCTCTGTGCAAACTAGGCCATTAGCAATTTACTATAAAAGGTATTTAAAGAATTATATAGGTTACTGTTTTACTTAATAATCAACCCAATTTGAACAAAATTTTACTTAATTTCAACCATATTAACCCATTGAATCAATCAGTACCCTTAGTTTCTCTTTTTGCTTTTAGAAATGTGCTCTATTTATGCATTTTCAGTATAATGCTATAATAAATTAACTCCAGAATAATAGTGATTGTTATTTTATTAAACAACAGCAGAGGAACTATAAAGATTTAAATAGCTTTATATGCATGTTAAAAACTTTCCAACCTCAGAAATGGATTTTTATGGGGGGAGGAGGGAGAGAAATGGGCTTTCTCTCAAGAGTTTTAATTTCAAAACCCAAATGGAATTTCAAAATAGAAGTAAATAAATGTCAAAGCCTCTTGGCCTCTGCTCTGCCATTCTATGCCTGAAATCCTGCCAAAATGAAATTTTCCATTCAAGAAGAACTGGCATTTTACTAAGCTGATTTTTAAAGACTCACTTTTAAAAGTAGTGGAAACTTTGTGCAACTTTGGACGTTTCTCTGTGAATAGAACAGTTGCCTCTGTAGACATTTTCCACAATGATAATGTTTTCTGAAAAACGAATTTTTAGCCCTTTCAATGTCTTCAGCCACTGGGTCTACTGGTTTTTCCCAGTGCCAAGCATAGAAGATAAACAGTAATCAAACTACAAGCTAGTGTCTCACTAAGTACCACGGCACAAAAAGGACAGAGAAAAAGGACAGAAGAGAAAGAGAGAGGAGGGAGAATAGTCTGATAGTCCATTTGCTATACAGAAAGATTTATCTCAAAACTGTGTGCTCTTTCAACAAAACTGATCTGTAGACTGGCTTGAATATGTATCATCATATTCAATTGCTGTTAAGATCACACAGTTAAAAGCTGAGTTCGTTTAAAGAATCCATAGAGGGAATATGGAGACCCTGCAATACGTAATCAAATCCGAGGATTAAGTCTCCGATTCTGTTTGTCAATCCAGCCTAGGTGGGGAGAAGCGGCAGTGCTTTGGGGTGCCTATGAAAGAGTGAAGTTTTGGGAAATGGAAACTAAAACTGTCAGCCAGTGAAAACCTGCAGTGTTCGTAAAGGAAGCTTTAAAAAAATCAATAAACTATGGGATGCGTCTAAGGTAGAAATGAACATTACAGAACGTTGTGAAAAAACTGAAATCCATTTTACTGTTTTTTAGTCTAAGAGCAGTGACTTGCAGCAGCAAGCAAAAGTTCCTAGTTTGTCTTTAACGCTTTCTCGCACCTCTCTTTAAATTCTCTTCCTTTCCTCTTTTGCAGCTCTTCTCATACGCAGTGTACCCTGGAATTAACCCCGTCTTCCTTTCATTTCTAACTCCCGCCCCCACCCCCACCTCCACCCCCGCCCTTTATGCTCCCAGACCCAAGCCTACTTTTCTTCATCTTCTAATATTTGCTGGTTGATGGGGCTTGGAGGAGGTAGCGAGGCAGAAAAAAGTTTTGTGGTTTGGAAAACTTGGGCCTTTGTTGTGTCATTTCCCCTACCGCTCCCCGCCCCCACCACGTGACCAAGACAGGCCGGAATTTTGTGAATGGAGCTGAAAGGTGGGTGCAAGGGAGGGAGAGGCTCCGCCTCCTTCTCCGAAGAGGCCAATCTCCTAGCGGAGCGCTGCGGGGTCAGCAATAAACAACAATGGGCTGGGAACAGACGGTACGTTATTGGCTGCGGAGAGAACCTCGCGGGGCCTGAGCCCGAAGCTCCGCCCCCTCCTGTTACCCTGGTTACCCGTCCGGCTCCAGCCGCCGAGAAGGTCTTTGGAAACTGTTGCCCAGATTAGAGCGGCTGGGCTATCCCGGGAGTGTTGGGCGGCGGGGTACGCTTGCCGCCTGATTGCACTCTCGGAAAGTACCCGAGAGCCTCACCGTGCCGGCCTTGAAGCCAGGCTGCGCCCAAACCTGTCCCCGGCCGGGGTAAATGTGCGGTTCCTGCTTAAAATACTCTTAGGTGCGCGCCTTAGGACCGGCTAACTCTGATTTACTGCTTTTAAAGAACTCACGGTGTGTGCCCTTGCTGTCCACAGTTATTGTGTCTCCCCAGTATTAAGGTTTTTAATATTATTATTAATAAAAAAAATTGACACTTCCATGGGTCCGAAATTGAGTCTTGTTCGCTCATACTGCAGTTTAATATGGCTCCATAATGTTCCATTTAAGGAAAAACTTTCGATTAGAAATTGAGAATTGTAGCACGTCTCCCAACAGGCTGAACAGCTGCCGAAAACTTCCTTTGGTCTTTAGCTCTGGTCGCCACCAGGATCACAAATGAATTTTAACAGCGCTGAGTCCCCGGTGCCATTCCGAGGCCTCTCAGCCCGGGTTGGGCCGAGGCTTTCTTAAGTGACTCTTTACAGCTCAGCCCAGTTGGAGGGTCAGGCAAGTGGTTTCAGAATTGCAGCCCTCCCTTTTTAACGTCCTAGTCATTGTCCTTGAAACCCGACTCCCCTTCTCCCCTCGCCACCAATTCCTGGCTCTAGCAGTTTAAAAACTAGAGAGGAAGTGAAAGCGTCAAGTACAGTAAGTGACACCCTCCGCCTCCGTGTATACATAACAAAAGCTCAGGAAACGTGCGAGTCCCTAGGATATCCGAGCCACTTCAACCCATCCCTGCCCCTCCCCACTTGCACCGGGGACTCGAAACACCTAGTTGCAGTGCACACGTGGGACACGTTTTTATTTTATACTTTTCCTCACTTAGATAGCTCTGTAGTTCTCTCAGTTCCCTCTCCCAACGCAACCCCTTCTAAAAAGCAATTCCTCTGCTTCTCCCAAGGGCTTTCCCCACAGATCTTACTGTCTCATGAAAGACTGACTTGAGGATGACGTTTAAAAAAAAAATGTTTTTGATACACCATAACGGTGATGATGGGCGTTGAAAAACGGGAAGAGGACTTGGGCCAAAAGCTTAGTAGGAACGAGGCTGTATTGCCAGGTGGGTTCCTTATCAGGTTCAAAGTGGAGGGACTGGAGATCTCGAGGGAGGTGAGGTAGGAGACTAAGGACGCATGGTCTTGGAAGATCGCGTTTCAGAATATATATCTGACGCGAACGAAAGTGCTTTAGGAAAGTGCTTCAGCCGGATAGTGGACCAAACACACCAGTTAGGACAACTGGTGACTCGATACACATGGCTTCAGTGTCCCCAGGCGCCTTAACAATAAGCAGCGGGTTAGGACGGCAGCCGATTTGCTCTGTGGAGTTTCCAGGCTGCGGTCACAGCGCCGGCAGGCACAGCACCAGCTTGGGCAGAGGGGCGCGGGAGATTCACGAGAAGGGGCAGCGAGCCTCCTGATTGACAGCCCGAAATCTGATCTTGTGAAAGAGACGTGGAGCCAATGGGAGGCAGCGATCCATCAGTTTGGATTGGAGGCCCCTGGAGGAGAAGTAGAGGAAAAACCACCGAATTGAGCTCTGTCAGAGGCGCTTTCGGCTTCCAAGGGGGAAGTGCTGGGCAATAATTAATGTTTTTATTAAAATTGGAGGGAATTTTTTGCAGCCGTTCGCCTAGCGTGGCTTTCAGGTGGGTCTTTCCTACAACTTTTTATGTCTCTCCAGATAATTGCATGGTTGTGGGTTGCAAAAACTATCCTTACGAAAGAGGTGTCTCCGTCTCTTTAGTCCCGTTAGGTGCAAAGCAAGTCTCGCTGATCGCCATTGCTAGTTTTGCACACGTTTGCGAATCAGAGCTGCCCGGGGTACACCGACCGCGCAGGGAAACATCGAGAGTGAAAATAAATACATCGACTCTTGTTCGAATTTTTGCTACTAAGGAAAATATGTAAATTGTGAACTCTCTTGGCTCTCTTTGGATCCAGGTGAAGGAGGCTGTGTAGGGAGGGTTATTTTTGTGAATGGGACTGTCGGAGGATAATTAGCTATGCAAATTCAAGAGCTTCATTCATGATTTTTTTTTTTTAAGCCTAAAAGCCATCTTGTTCCCCTCTAGGTTGATAGAAGTCCAGATCCCGAGGAAATCTCCAGCTAAATGCTTAAAATATAAAACACTGAGCTGAGATTTGCGAAGAGCAGCAGAATGGATGGATTTTATGACCAGCAAGTGCCTTACATGGTCACCAATGTGAGTGATCAGTTCGAAAGTTGCTGTTTATAAACTTGACTCCGACGGAGGGGGTGGGGGGAGGAGGGCGAGTGAGAAGAGGGGGGAGCAAGGGGGTTGGGACTGCAGATACTTTATCTGCTTTGTTGCCACTGTAGGGCGACTCTGCTTCTAGAAGCCCAGTCTTCAAAATGAGCTTACCTTTCAGTGATTTGGATAAGGCATAGTTTTGTTTTTAAGACCCCCCCTTTTTTTTTCTGTTTAAAGTGCTCAAGATGAGTGGAAGAGGAGAAGGAGGGCAGCAGCAGCTGCTGCACTCAAAGTTTTTGGCTGGGTTTGTCTGCCACATTGAAAAGAATGAAGTTGAGACAAATGCTGACACTTTTTTGTTTACATGGGTTTTGTTTCCTTTTTTTTTTTCTTTTCTTCTTTCTCATTGTCTCTCTTATATTTTTCATTTCATCACTCTCTTTTTGTTCTTTTTTTAGGGGATTATCTGAGAGAATAAACTTCAACTGTGTTTTAATCTAGCTTCGATCTAGCCTAAAAACGACTTTAAGTGTAATTGCTTAGTGTTGTTTTGATACATGAATCTATGACTGATACACAGTGTATTCAGATCGCACAGGGAAGCAACTCTCCCTGGCTGTTGAATTCTCAGCATACGCTTTCACTGTCAAATGAATACAGAAAATGGATATTGGGATTGATACCATGGACTTTTATTTTTCTGTTTAAGGAGAGCATCCAGTAGACTTATGTATGCCTGTGTGTGTGTGTGTGTGTGTATGTGTGTGTGTGTGTGTGTGTTTGACATCTGAAGTTTACATTCTTTTAAAAGAATTTTATCTTTCCCTTTGTAGAATCAGCGTGGGAGAAATTGTAACGAGAAACCAACAAATGTCAGGAAAAGAAAATTCATTAACAGAGATCTGGCTCATGATTCAGAAGGTGAGGTTTGATTTAGAGCTGAATTCCCCCTCTTTACCTGTACTTCCCACCCTCATAAAGAAGAGAAGCATTCAGTCTTACATTAAGAATAATAAACTTTCAAATGATTGCATTTAAGCAAAACTTGTATTTGGAGCAATTAATGTGATGTGACAGTTTGCTGTTTTATGGCCCTGTCACAAACTAATGAAAGAAGGAAATAACTTAAAAGTGACATCCTTCTTTTAACCATTTTGTGTTTAAATATGTTTGTCCATATGGCATATAAGTAATCCCATACACTAAGGTAACAATTTGAAAATATCCAACACAGAGGAACAAATTAGACAGCTTAATTACTCTCTTCTCCTGCATTAGAAGTTGAGCAATATAAGTGACTGTTTGGTTTCCCATCTCCTTACACTAAACCATATACTGTTACCAAACTTTTCAGAGATGGTTTTGATGACCGTATGGTGTGGTCATAATATCTTGTTTATAGGCCTTTTAAGTGGTCAGTGAATCATAATTAAGGCCTAATTAATAATTGTAATACATATTTAGGAAATTAAGTTGAAGATTCTTTCTATGAACTGTTGATAGGAGGTCAATATGTTATCAATTATTCCAGCCATATGGGGGCATTCATAATAAACTTAGATTTAATTATCAAGGTTCAGTTTGCCATTTAGATTAGGTATATTGAATTCTCGAACTTCTTCAAATCATCATATAAATAGGAATAAGTTACACATACCTCTCCCTCCCCAGTGACAGAATACACAATTTCGGACTTGATAATAAGCAGGTGCCAGGGAGTTATCTCTTTACTTTTGTAAACCTATTAGTGTAGAAATTTTCCTCTAAAATCTTGTATTTAATAGTTGTCCCTTTGAGTTTTGAAGCAATGAACCTCAAAACATATAGTACTTTGAGAATTATACCATGTACTGTTAAATCTTTGATAGAAGATTTGGAAGACAGAAATAAAGTGTTATTTAGTCTTTCTGATTTTTCCCCTACCACTATTTTAGCAAGAATTGAATATGTTTAAAAAAAGTTTCTGAGGATAGGCACACCTTTATCTCAACCTTTTTTGACTTCTACTGTAAGTGTGTTGTTTGAGGTCTCTAGGCTTATTTATTAAGCTGTGTGTTAAAAGGGGGTAAAAAAGATACTGAGAAGCATTGCTTAGTAGGCATCAAAATGGGCAGGATTATTGGTATAATTATGTTATGAACCCTCATTTCTTTATTGATGCCCCTCCCCAAATTAAATTGATCTATAGGACTAGTTTCATGACAAACATTTCTATTTAATGTCGCCTAAAAGGTTTTCAAATCTTTTGTTTATGTCTTTGACTTGTTTTTTAGAACTCTTTCAAGATCTAAGTCAATTACAGGAAACATGGCTTGCAGAAGGTAAGGCAAAAAATTGCTTTCAAAGGAGGGGAAAAGCAACTCTAGAAGGGAAAGATTAAAAAAAAAAAAGTCCTGAACTTGCTGTCTTAATGTTCAGCCCAATTAATTGAGCTCTAAAAGAGCCACCTCATGTGTCATGCATATATTAGAGCCTCTGATGAGTTTGTCTTTGGGGAATCTGGGACTGCACTACCCAGTGTCATCACAAATTACCAGGAGAAATTGCTTCCAGCTCACAATCACATCTGCTTTTGGCAAGAACTAATGCACCAAGACTTCAAGTTCTAAGCCTCTGTTCAGATTTTAATTGCAATTGATCAGGTTTATATTATTGTACCTCGAGAGACCTCCTAGAGCCAGAACCCGGCTTGCTGTTTCCTTTAGAGCAGCGCATATCATTATTTGGTGTTCTGGTGGAGGACTTTTCTGATGGCAGAAATTAGTTTCACTGGGTTCATCGGGACGGGATGCTTCAAGATTTAAGTGCAAGTGTCTTCTTTCCACCTTGCTCGCAACACAGAACGTTAGGTGTGTATCCAATGCTAAGGATATCTATGGCTTTAAAATAAACCTTCGGGGGATTGGAAGATTTTTAAAATGTTTTCTGTGTGTTACTATGATGTGATGTTTGTTGAAATTGACTTTTGCCATTTTATTGCTTGTATTAGGATTTATTTAATGTAGCAAGGAGACATTTAAAGGCATTGCTTTTAATTTTGATTGCTTTTTGATAACATTTTGTGTTGCCATCTATTGTATCTTTTATTGTAACTTTATTTTATAGGAACAAGGAGATACTGCTTCAGTACAGCTTTGTGCAACTTGAGATATGTCTAATGTTGAGGGACTTTTGTTGGTGTCTATAATTTGAAATTTTTCCTTTGGATTTGTTATGCTAAATGTGAAATAATAGTTTTATTATATTATGTGTCTTGTGGGAAACATGAAGAGAAAATTATAGATATTTAAGCATTGAATATAGTTGTGTTATTTCTATCTTTACATTATATGGGAAACATGCAATTTTTGGAACAGATTTTTTTAAAGATGGTTCAAAGAAGAGAGAGGGTCTTTGAAATGGAATTGAGCATTGCTGTTGCTACTTTGAGGCAGACTGCTGTGTTTTTTCGGGTGGTCTTGCTTGTAGTTGATCAAATTGCTGTTAGCATGTAAAATAAGTTTCTTTGTGTTGCTGATATCCTAGTTTTTCCAAAGAGCTCCTACAATCTTTATGAAGCTTTTAAGTTAAATAATAGCTTTTCCAGAAGCCCTTTGAAAGAGTGATTGCACTTGTATGTTAATGAAAGTTTTAGTCATATTTAAAGGTCATTTTGCTTGTCTCTGTAAATGAAACTTACTGCAATAGATTACTTATTATTGCAACATAAACCATACATTCAAACATAACTTTCTCAACAAAAATCTGCACAGAGGCTCGTGCATGAACTTTAGTCTGTTAAGTTTTGCAGAGTTGAAGGTTGTAAGAACATTACATTTATGAGGGAATTTATTCACTTTTCCAAAATACCTTCTAATATCTATTTTAATTGTTCTAAAAGGTTTGTTGGTTCTTAAGATGTTTGAGTCTCACTGATTCCAAATCAGTGCACTTGCTGGCAGATTTTGAATGTGCATAGCAACTCTGTTCCTGGAATTTAAAAATGTGGAACTGTGACAGACTCTTACCATTTTTAATCACTTTCAGTGCAGTGTTTCACTTTTGACTTGTTTTGTTTCTTTGTTACTCAGATAAGTGATTTGGTAATTTATCTGAGTTTATTTTAAAACTCAGCGCTGAATATTCTTACCTGTGATAATTAACCTGACCTATAAATTGGATCTGAAGATTTAGTTTTCTATAAAATAAACCTAGAAAGTGATTGATGTATTTGAAAGAACATGGACTTTTACTTGGAAAAGAATTTATAAGCTTAAATAAGTTCAGGGATTAATCCCTGGAGTGTTTTATTGAATAACCAGGTGGGCTCCTTTTACAAACCATGAATAAGACTGTATTTTAGAATAATTTAATTCTATGATGATATAAGCATTAACAGTAACTTGATTTTTAAAAAATCTAATAGTAAGTAGAAAGGTGAATTTTTCTTTTTATTATTTGTTAATGAGCTGCACATTTATTTTTATTTTTAGCAATTTTACATAATTATGATATTTGCATTAGCATTTTAACTTATTCTACATCTTGATCAACATTAGCTGAGATCTCAAAGTTACATTAGTTTATTCGTTGCTAGCTAGATCTGTTCATTTATGTCCTTCTGGACATCCAGAAATCAAACATTGCCAAGCTGTCAGACTGTGAACCGTTTACTTATTTCTTTTCATAATGTTTTATCTCTAAGAAGGATACCATAGAATTTAAGGCATCTTGACCCTTTAAAAAAAAGATCATTAGCAATTAACCAAGTTTCTCCCCTGAGTAAGAATCCCATTGGAAAGTTAAACAGGTCTAAAAATTTATTAGACAGGAAAGTCAAGTTAGTTCTGATGTGTCATAGAAATTTTTTAAAAAATAATCAGAGTCCCTGAATACTTGGGAAACAATACATTATCTCAGGTTTAATTTGTTTTTTTCCTATAAGACTTTTTATAAAGTAGACCCAAAGTATACCATGAATTAATCATAAGTAAATTATTATACATTATGAAATGTGTTGTATGTCCAAGGAAAAATTTGGGGTAGATAAAGCAAGATTTGTATGAGGGTGAGGTTGGAACCATTCTTTTCGGTTCACTAAAGTGTTCTCCAAAAAATATACTTCCATTCCCCCCCACCCCCCCACCGCAATTTCTGAACAGGGATCAAAAATATGTTTTTGAAGAATATAACTTTATATTAGTATCACTTTTGAAGTACTAACGTTGCAATTTCAAGGTTTGTGTTTTTTTTTTTTAACATATATGCCACACTTTAATCACATCTCATTCTGAAGAAAATTGTAAAGGTAATGTCTTCAGTGGCCACAGTAGCAGTTAAAAAATGGAGAATGTGCTTATTTAAAATTTTGCCAAAGCCACTTTCTTATGTTGTCATTTTCCATGTACAATACTTTATTGATTCTTTGACTTTTGAATTAGATTGCCATTGACAGAAAGGCAATTCCAATTATTTGATCCATGAAATAATGAGTTCAAATGTCCATTCTAATAACATCTTGGTAACATACCTTTTTAGTGGTGCTTTAAGGAAAGATATCCTAGTATTCATCATTATAATGGAACCTTTTGTATGTGGAGGACAGAAATAGAAGGATGTAGAAGTGAGTTAAGAGGCTCACATTTTTAAAAGTTACTCATTAAAGCTTACCTGCTAACACAACTTAGAGCGAAATGATACATTTCATATGTAGCTGATATAAATTTATAGCAACTTTTGAGTGTTATTTTTGATGTTGGTTTAGATGTCCGTGAGGTTTCGTCAGTAGTTTTAAGGATAAATGTCAACAATGATTGGCTCCTATCAGGGCAGATGTTTTTCAGTTGTGATGTAAGTTAAATTTCATGCTGCCATGACACTTGAGTCGAAGTTGTATCTCTAAAAATAACTTTTCTACACTAAAGGTTATTATTACCTCATGCCCTTGTGCAGATAAGCTTTTTCCTTTTGTCTTCTGTGACCTTCCATTAATAATCAGGTTTGCTGAAAAGCAGAGATATCATTGTATCTCCTCAACTTTAGTGGTTGATACTAAATTTATATTCAAAATCATTTATCATGAATTTCCTTAAATGATATGTTGTTACTCAGTATGCATAGTGTCACCCACAATACAAAGCTATTACAATGCATTCATTTTTATTTTTCAAAAATTAGACTTTCTTTTTGAAATCGAACATAAATTGAATATGTACTCATAGATTTTTTTCCCCTCCATGTGATACAGTTAGGAGAAAAGGCTTAAAAACTTCATTATTTTGTGTGGTTAAAAAAAAAAAAGAGGAATTGAGAATTAGACATTAAATTACAGAAGTCCATACTATTTCTTAGTGTTGAGCAAGAGTCATTGTGAGGGGGCAAGAGGGAGCTACTGCCCATCTTTTTCTCGTACCATGAAATACTCTAAACTATGAAACAAAGACTTCTTGTTTGGACCTGATTAAGGGATACCAGTTGGAATAAACACATTCTATTTATCAGCATTTATTGACAGTATATAAATGCATTTCATCTAGAATCTATTTGCAAAATAGAAATATTGGTTAGAAATAAAATTTGGATTTCGTATAGCCTAGATACAGTTTTTCCAGAAGGTCTTAATATATGCTAATGAAATTACTAAGCTAATTCAGTTACAGAAAATTGTACTTTCTTAAATTTCATAGGAAAACTTTATTCCCTTTGACTGGTGTGCAACATTGTAATTAAAATAATAATAATAACAATAATAATAGAAGTCAGCTCTCAGTACCTTACAGAAAATGTTTTGCTAACAGCAACAGCTCTGAGCTACGCTTAAGTTTTCAAACCTCTATATAAGTTAAAGTTAGGAAACTGAAGTTGATTCGAGGCTAAAAACAACTGAAAGTTACTGTTTTCTTTCTCTTTGAGCATACAGAAAGCATGACTTTATCAATATTAAAGAATTTTCTGCCATGGAGGAATAGCCCCTTTTTTGTGCTGTTTAAATATATTTATACTTCTGCATTAATTAATGCTTATGCATTGGTACAGTCATTTTAATGTTAAAAGCGGATGTGGTGTAAAACCTGGCTTAGAGGTTTCATGATTATTTCATTCCATGGCCTGAAGCTTCATTGTAGGATTAAGCAAAATACAACTGTGTGAAGGTTGATTTTCTTGTTGTTTTATTTAAAAGAAAATTTAAATTTCTTCAGAGAAACTTGTTTCTTACCCTGTGAGAGGGAAATGCTATGAAGTTAAGCAATAGACTATTATAATCTTAAAATAAAAAGAGCATTTGAAGAATAAGCAAGAAAAAAAAGGCATTTCTTTAATGCTTTGTCATTTTTTCCCCTTTCTCTTTCCTTCCATTCTTCCTTCATCCATCCATCCATCCATCTGTCTTTCCATCTTCTTAGTTTTATACATTCAAATTTCTGTGACAAGTTACCCTATAAAGCAGGATGGATTAAATATATGTAAATGTATATATGGATTTCATTTTGTCATTTATTTAAACATATTCATTAATGGATCTGAACTGTGTTTGAGATAGAGCAGTAAAATTGGTATGTTTATATTGCAAGTTCAAGTTGACTAGCCTTAACTCTCTGGAAGGGTGTGACATGAAAAGATTGCGGTTGAGCCACATGGCTCATGCTGGACTGTGTTTTTGTGAATGGAGGCAGAACTCCAGTTCTGCCTGCTTGTCTGGAGGAATTGCCGAGGAGATCAGCTGTCTCATTCACGGGCAGAAAGAATGACTCATACATCTTCCGCCTTGTTTGGCTCCAGGTCATTGTTACAGTGGATAGAACTGGTTTTAATTAAATATTAACCCCTTTTCAACTTGACATTTGTGTCATTTGTAAGTTTTCCACTTTTCCCCTAGCTTTAAAAGAAAACCCAACAGGCGCCTAGTTTGTAAGAATAAGACGGTTTTTGCTTGTCTGCAGCCAAACTTGGAAAATATTTCAACATTCACCTTTTCTTAAGTAGTGATTACTGCTTTATTTGAACGTTAAAAGCAAGCACAAAAGAGAGACAAACTGTTTAAAAATTGTCTGCTCTCCATCTCACCCCCCTGCCTAGGCAATGTTAGTTAAGAAAGTATATATTAAAATTCAAAATAAGGATTAATGATTCTGTGACATCAAGATTGTCGTTAATATTTTCATGATTTTCTTTCTCATAATATATATTGCAATGTAATAAGAAAGACAAGGAGAGCGGGGGGGAGGAAAAAAACAACTTTCGATGATAATCTGGGTAAAGCAAATAGCTGAGAGTGCACGTACTACGCTTTTAAAGCCGAAGTCCTGAGACTTGATGGCAGCTTGTCTATTAATGTGCAATGAACTGACAGAAGCGCTCCAGCTATTACCAATAAAATCCACATGCTTCATCTTCTTGAAAGCCTTTTATTGGTCTTTTGGTATATACTTTCTCTTCCCCTTTCTTATTCTTCCCCTTCCTCTTTAATTACAGTGTGGGAAAACATTTTCATTCCCCAAAGGTGATTATTCCAAGCATAGTTTATAATAGATAGTAGTAAAATAACTATATATATATATACACACACACACATATATACATATATATATACATTTAGTTTGGCCTCTATTGTTAATTTTCCTCTTTGGAGTGGGTATGGCTTGCCACAAATTTTCAGGCAGCTGTAGTTTGCTACTTCATAGCATTTTCGTGAATGGAGGCAAAAAAGGAAATGTATAATATGAGTGTGGCAATACTTTGTCATATTTTCCTTGCCCAGATCCAACTTGTGTTTTTCGTTAACTGCTTTCCTTTGACTCTAACTTGAAGTTAGAGATAGACTGAAGCCTTTGTCTATTTAAGTGGCATGCTGCTTCATTTGGTCTATTCAGTTTCTTAAGATTAGCTTCTGTGAAAATGTGAGTCATATGTTTTTTGTTAAAATTCTGTAATATGTTCAGGCACAAGTGTGAAGTATTTATTCAGTATGTTAAGGAGTTAGACTAGAAATAGCAATTCTTATTCTTTTTACAAAATTGTTAGTATGTAGCTATTTTCTGTCTCTGTGAGGTATAACTTCTGATTTCTTCTCTTCCCAAAGTTTTGCCTCTGCCCCCCTCCACTGTCAACAACCTTCCCCTCACCCGCACCCCACACATATGCCAACATATACTACTTACCCATCAGTTATTTTTATACCTTTCTTGTAGTGATATATATCATGGAGTTGCAAATTTGTCTTATGAAAGTAGAAAAAAAAAAAAAGTCTGGCCTTTAGGACATTCATACCAGCATATTCTGTTACAAATATATTTGTTACTCACTTGCTATTTTTAACTATTCCTGTAAAGGGGTATTACGTTTTTATTAGATTCTTGTAAATGTTGGCTTTTTAAAAGCATAGTAATCGCTGTGGTTGATAACTTTCCATCTCAATGGTTATCTCTGTTTAGCTATTAATTTAGAGCAAAAACCAAAACGTGTAGATACGATAGAAAAAGTGTATAGGATTTGATTCTGTCTGCCCGCTGTCATTTATTAAATAAATATTTAAAACATTTTTGTACTTTTTTTGGTGAAAACACTTTAAAGGACATTTGTCCACATAATTTGTGAGTCTTTGAGAAAAATGAGGCTTACTGCAATGTCAAAAAATGATTATAACTAAGAGAATACTAATGTACAAATTTTAGCTGTGATTTTTTTTCCATCTCCAATCTAATTCATTAGAAGTGAAAATACTAAACTTGCGTTGTAGTAATTTTAGTAGTACTTGTGTATGAAAGGAAAAAAATGGTGGGTGGTAGAGTTTTGGAAAGAAGAAAATATGTAACATTTTTTGAGTATCTGGTATTGTGACTGGCATTGTGTTTAGACTATTTCATTTAGTCTTCATGAAAAATATGTATTATCACTGTTAAACTGATGACTAAAATGGAGTTCCAACACTGTTGCACAGTTTACACAGCAGAGCACAGAAAAATGATTTGAAAGTTGCTTGATTTGGTTAACCTTGGTATCAGATGTTAGTGGAACCTGAAGCAAATAAACCTTTTCCTCCAGTACCGACTGGTGAAATAGGCATCAGTTCTAATTTGGAAAAAAAGTTATTAACTTGTCTCATTTCCTTTAGTGGCAAGGAACGTAATTTATCTGTAATAAACTCAAGTATTGGTAAACAGAAGAAAGTTGTTAGAAAATAGTTGAATGTCCTGCTGCATATATTTTGGCAATTTGCAAGATTATCATTTATTCTGCTCTTGATATATAACAAATTTTTTTCAACAAATGTTTTTTTAAATCCTATTAAATAAGCTGACACACTAGACATTTAAATTGTGTGTATGTTGTGTTTCTTTCTTATATAGAACTTTTTAAATATCGAATTTCTCTTTATATGGATTTTTTCTTAATTCTATTACCAACCCCAAACTTTTTCAACAAAGACTGATTATTTTCATAAGAATTCCTCATACAGAATAGATACTTAAAAAAAATTACATCTGTTTTAATATGACTTGATTAGATAAGTTTCAGGATTAGGTAATATTAGTGAAATAATACTAGCCAATCAGATTATACCTAAAGTTAATTAGGATGGTAACTCATTATATTTTTGCCAAATTAAAAGTGACCCCACTTTTATGTAGTTTGTATGTGTGTAATTGTGCATATTTTTGTGTGTATATGGAAACTTGTTTTTGTGATATTATGTCAATTTGGAATAGGTTATTTTGATGCCTGAATTAACTGTGATAAAAATATTCTAGAAGTAAAAAATATACTTCTGTTTTGATTGCTGAATACATTAAGTTCTTGCTATTCATCGTTTTATTCCTTTACTAAAGACAGGGAAGTCATTTGACATTATGACTGATGAAATAGTGATATTCTTTTTGTTAGTCTTGAGTGGTCACCTGGAAAATATTGTGAATGAAAATATGAGGTTTATTTTTATTAATTATTATTTTTATGATTGTGACCATAATCACTGAGATATAATATTTTATTCCATATGACCAAAATCAATGACTGTCTTTCATGTAAAAAACTTCATCACATCTTTTGGCCAAATTTCGGGCAAATGTTAATTATGGTAGTCTAGCAGTAGGCCAAACACATCGAAAACAGACATTTCTAAAAGGCAGAGGGGTTTGTGTAATAACTACACATCGTTTGAAAGAATTCTGTGATAAATTTAAATGGGCTGCTTAAACATCGGCAGTAGGCGAATTAAAATACTTCTTACTCCATTCTTGCCAAAAACACTGCAGCTAATAGAATTCCTATAGCTGCTTTTATTTTCATGTTTCTTTTATTTCCATGTGGCAAGTAAAATGCCGAGGAACTACAACTGCCACCATTTTCTTTCTGATATATGTGTTTTCTGGTTGACATTGATGATTGCTTCTATTTCCCTTCTTGAATTTTGCTGTCAATACCATTTGAAATAGGAACTCACTGGCAAATAATCGTAGGTTTGGTCTCAACCTAAAAAAAATCTCCCATGAGAGATTTTACTTGACATTCTTTACACTTTGGCAGTTTCTCTCTTAATTTCTTTTTTCATTTTTTTTTTTTTCCCCCTTCAGCTCAGGTACCTGACAATGATGAGCAGTTTGTGCCAGACTACCAGGCTGAAAGTTGTAAGTACCGT
The DNA here is from genome assembly GCF_016772045.2 of Ovis aries. Taxonomy (NCBI): domain Eukaryota; kingdom Metazoa; phylum Chordata; class Mammalia; order Artiodactyla; family Bovidae; genus Ovis; species Ovis aries. Next base: position 23,122,112 of record NC_056057.1, on the reverse strand, counting down.
GTGACTCATCTCTTGAATTTGTCTTTGTTTCCTCCTCTTATTCTTTCTCTGGGCTTGGTCTCCTCTTCCAGTGTCTGTTCTTGGTTCTGTGTCTGTGCCTTTTCAGCTTACAATCATGAGGTAACTGTATTTGTCTGGTTGAGACAGCAGAATTCCTCTGTGATCTGAACAGAGCTTGGGAAAACTGGCTGGGCTTAAAAGAGGATCCTGTTCCCTATTTGGTTAATATCCTTGGAGGAGAAGCAGGGTGCGAACCATGAATGCTCAGGTGTTTACTTTCAGCTTTTCAGTGGGTCCACCAGGAAAAGTCGGAATACTGATGGGAGACAGTCAGTAGTTAAAATCCTGACGAGATTTGTTGTATGACGTAAAAATCTTGGAACAAGCATTCTTTGGCTTACTGTATTATTTTACATTAATGAATATTCACTTGCTTGGATTTCATTTTTATCTTCATTATTTGCTTCCTGGACACAATGACACAAATGAAAGTTGCCATTGGCTTCCCTTAGAATCCCTTCGGTGTTTCTTTCCCTGAGCCTCACTCCAGGGCCTTTCAGAGGATACAAGAGAAGTGATTCAGGGGTTCTACCCCTCTAATAGCCCAATGAGCATTTTGCCTGTATAAACATGGTTGCCTCAGAGTTTACTTCTGATATTTATGGTTTGCCTCTATTAGCAAACTGCAGCTATTGGCCTGAGATATGAATAGTAAAGAAAAGGGTATAAATGCCATTCTGATTTTAAAACTGATCTAATACATTTTGTTCTCTTATTAATTTTTTATTAAAAAATTTTTTTAAATGAACATGGCGTACCCTGCCTTAGTTTTATTTATTTTACTTTTTATTTTTTTATCGTTTTTGGCTGTGCTGTGCCTCATGTGGGATTTTAGCTCCCTGACCAGGGATTGAACCCATATCCGTTGCATTGGAAACAGGAAGTCTTAACTGCTCGACTGCCACAAAAGTGTCATTTTTGTTCTTTTAGCACCATTTAAAGCTCTAACTTGTTTCATTTTTCCAGACCATTGACAGTTTCACAGGAGGCAGTAGCAAGAGCAACAACAGATGCTTAATACCTTATAACTTATCAAACTCGTATTTTCACACCTAATATCATAAATCTAATACAAATACCTACGTTTCTTTGAGTAACAGATGTTTGTGTGCAGTGCTTTCAACTTTTATGTTTGAAATCTTCTGTTTCCCAGGTGTCAAGGGTTGTAAGAGGTTTCTTCCAGATTCTCTCCCAGTTTACATAGTTTAGTTCAGCACCATTAAAGTTCTTTTTCATTTGTGGTGAAATATATGTATGCCAGAAAATTTTCCTTTTGAACCATTTTTAAGTGTGCAGTGTGGGGCTTCCCTGGTGGCTCAGATGGTAAAGAATCTGCCTGCATTGTGGGAAATGTGGGTTCAGTCCCTGGGTCAGGAAGATTCCCCTGGAGAAGGGCATGGCAACCCACTCCAGTACTCTTGCCTGGAGAATCCCATGGACAGAGGAGCCTGGTGGGCTGCAGTCCATGGGGCTGCAAAGAAGTGAACACAACTGAGTGAGTAACACTTGGGGGCAGTCACACTGTTGTGCAAACATGAACACTATTCATCTGAACTTTCTCATGATTTCTACTGAAACTCTCTACTGTACTTACTAAAAATTAACTCCCTACTTACCTGCCCCCAGCCCCTGATACCTGCTATTCTATCAATTTAACTTCTAATCTGAGAAAATAATGTTATGTACTGTTTAGTGTCTGAACATAGTTATTAAACATAGGATTTCCAGAAATCTGTTCAGCTAAGATACAGACCTTTGTTACAGACTCAGAAATTCCCAGAAAGATGATGGCTAAGGATAACAGCTTGGCAAGGCTTCCCTTTCTTTGATAAAGTGTAGGAAGAGAATAGTCACATTTCTGCATGTCCTTTCCTGTTAGGAACCAGAGTTCTTTCTAAATACTCTACCTGTCATCTGAGAGGGAGAGTTAGTCTCATGGAGTCACTTTACATCTGAAAAAATTGGTAATTTTAATACTCTGCTCCCTGGTGGTTCAAACTGTAAAGAATCTGCCTGCAATACAGGAGACCCAGGTTCAATCCCTGGGTCAGGAAGATCCCCTGGAGAAGGGAATGGCAACCCACTCCAGTATTCTTGCCTGGAGAATTCCATGGACAGAGGAGTCTGGTGGGCTACAGTCCATGGGGGTCGTAAAGAGTCAGATAGAACTGAGCGACTAACCTTTCACCTTTCACAAATGCCTAAAGATAACTCTTTACACCTTTTTTGCCCTCTCTAAGTTTTTCATATTCTTGGTTAATTCATCTTCTTGAACTCAGTTCTCTTGGTTCACAGCGTATGATTATTTTTCTTTCTCTTTTTACTCCTCTGATTACTCCTCGGAGAAGGCAATGGCACCCCACTCCAGCACTCTTGCCTGGAAAATCCCATGAAAGGAGGAGCCTGGTGGACTGCAATCCATGGGGTCGCTAAAAGTTGGACACTACTGAGCGACTTCACTTTTCACTCCTCACATCACGTATCTACCTTCTCTCTCTTGCCCAGGGTTTTGTCTGCAAGCCTTTCCTCTTCTTTTTCATATGCCGTGCCTGCACAGTTCCATAGACCAAGGGTCTATATCTATACCATTCAGTATAGTAACCACCCACCAGATTCGTTACTGAGCACTTGAAATGTGGCTAATGAGTCTGAAGAAGTTAATATTTAATTTATTTAATTTCTGTGATTTTAAATTTATGTGAACACGTGGCTATCGGCTACTGTAGTGGTCAGCACGGTTCTGTTGAAATAGGTCTCCTACAATGCTTATTGTAGGGTTGGTCTCCAGTCTGCTTCTGTCTATTGAATATCTGCCCCTGATCCCCCACTGGGGTCCTTGTGCAAATTAGAACTACGCAGCACCTCTGGACTCATCCCTTCCACCCTCAGCTGAGCATCAGCATGAAACACCGTTTACGCAACACCCCCTGTTTTCACTGCGAGGCTTCACTGCGAGTTCACATTCACTAAGGCCAACAGTGAAATCTTCCATTTTTTTCTGCCCAGCATCTCTCTTCAACTTCTGTTGCCTAAGTTGATGACATCACCAATCCAAGCGGAAAACCTTTAATTTATCTTCAGTCCCTCCCAGTTCTTTATCATCACTCCCTTTGGTTACCAAGTTGTTAATTCTACCTCTCCTCTCAGGAGTATCGTAATTTCATGGTCTCATTTCCATTTCTCTTTCGCTACCTTAATTCACACCCATATTCTGCCTCCACTGAACTTGTGAGTCAGCCTTTCTATGGGGGTCCTTGCCTTCAGATTTCCTTCCATTCTGCTCTCTGCAGTGATACTGATGCACAGCCATCTGACTTTGTTAATTTTCTTTGAACTTCTTTCAGCACAAAATTCTAATTTAGCTGTACAGAACATTATTCCATGTCCTGGGCCTTGGCTACCTTTTCGGTTTTAACTGTTGCTTTCCCAGTACCCTGTCCCTCCCCATTCTCTAAACTTGAAGCTTTCTAATTTTTCAGTTCCCTCAAAGAGTGAGACCTTTTATGCCTCTTTACCTTTGCACATGTTCATTTTGTTTAAAATTTTTAAGATCTTTCTTTGCAGTCTGTGGCATCTCCAGCTTCAGATTCAGTGGAGACTTCATCATACTGAGATCTTTCTTGACCTTTCTTTGCATCCTTAGCCTGCAGAGTTAAGACTCATGACATCTTGTATGTTTCATTTATTATTATATCTTAGATACACGTCAGTAAGACTGTGAACTTCTTGAGGATTAGGAGCATGTCATATTTCGTATGCCTGGTCTGTTTTAGAAGCACAGGAAGTAAAATTGTCATAACCATGATCAGCGTCTTAGTGCTTATTTTCATTCAAGTATTTTCAAAGTCCCAATTCCTTTCTTAAGGTATAAACATATGATCATGCCTTAAAGAATATATATAGCTTTCATCTGGAAAACATGCCGAAACCATGAATGTGTATCCAGGCATTTTCAGAATGCTGAAATTTTCCTTCAATTAGTGAATATTTACAGTTTAACAAATATGGCTCTGGGACTTCTGAATAAAGAACGTCATTATAAAGGGAAACCTATAAACACGAGTAAAAATAAATCTGAAAGAGTCCACTAAAAAAGAAAGTAGAAGTGCAATTTATTCAAGCTTCATTGAAATAAAGGACTATTGTTCTGATGATGGTGACCTGCTAATTTCAGTCTTTACTGAGGATGGAATAAGAGGGATATCATTTTAAAAGAGGAATAAGGCATATGGATTAGATTCTAAAGAAGATTTCTGGGTGGAGAAGTTTATCAAATATTGGAACCGAAAGGCTATATTGTCTTCTAAATGCCCTTTATAAATGTTTGATACTTGTCTGTCTGGAGATTAGTGGAGCAGAGGGACCCTATCTCTAGGAGCAGAAAGAAGCTACATCCTCTCTGTGTGGCCCATCTATTAATTCTATGGGGCTATTTTTTTCCATTGTGAATAATCAGATTTCCTTACATACCTCAATCAAATAAAATGCTTCTGTTTTTGCTTTTATTGCTTTAGCTGTTTGGTAAATGTAGGCTAGATGAATGAATGGCAAATTTCTGCCCAACTTTGTATTATAGAACATACATTTGACTGTAACACATATAAACATATATAGAAGAGTACTGACCAGAGCATTCAAAAAATCTGAAAAATGAAATTAAACTGTAACACTTGGGTATTTTTCTAAAAATTTTCCTGAACATTCCTTATTTTTGTTTATAAAGCATTTCACTCAGAAACCTGGAATTTTAATGATGTCATGCTATAGTCTGGTAACCTTTCAAGGATGCTGACTTTCGAATCATATATAGACATGAAAACAAGTGAAAACAAACAAAAAACCGCCTACAAGCCCATCCTAGGAAATGAATGGATGCTAAGAAAAACAATTATGTGGCTTGAACAAATTGTTTCTTAGAAATGAGTCCAGAATTCAGACATTGCTGACAAAAACAGAGTAACTATAGGATATACTTTCATCCAGATGAAGTGGAATTATACTCTTTAGAAAAGAGAATTGAAAGGGTATTTAGAATATAGATCAACCTTATGTTTCCAAAGTAGATACAAGTTTGTGTACACCTTGAATTTTTGTAAATCATGTGTTTTAAATACAATACATTGATAACCTTATATTTAAATAAAATATTTTTATATAGCTAATCCTTTGAAATCTACCACCCCTCATTTTCTTCCTTTACAAAGTTGTGCTATTATTTTTCTAACTAGCTTGTTTCCATTTGATGACATTAGTTCTTTTTGTGCTTCTTCTACAGTGATTCACACAATAGATGATGTTCACATTTACATTTTACGTTCTTCCAGAACATTCCCATGGGTATAGCCAGGATTAGGCACAATTCCCAGTAGCACAGTTCCTTGTAACTATACTTCTTTCCTTTATATCCAAGAAAAAACATTGGAATGCATGTCAATTAGAAGGATGTCATTAAAGGAATAATATTGCCTAGATTCTTCTCTGGTTTATTTATGAAAGTAAATATAAAAAGGTTGCAATTTTCTTTACTTTAACTGAAATTTGTAACACAATAGTACTAGTGACCCATTCAGAAAATAAAGACAAACCAGTGTGTGGGGGCTTAACTGTTTAAAGTTATTATTATATGGGTGATACTTTGTGTATGTAAATTAAATCCATAGCTGCACTTCATTTTCTTAGAATTTTTTTTTTTAAGAATAGCACTTTGGATCCCTTTTGCAGTAAAGTAGAGATAAAAATACCTTAACAGATTCTTGTATAAATCTGCTTCTGAAAAAAGCTGAAGTTAGACAGGTCTATGCAGACCCTAACTGAATAATTCCTTTCATATTAACATGTATTTCCTAGATTGGAAAGTTCCATTTATGGTTTGTGTTTCTTAATTTTCTTTTCTGCTAAGCTACCTTCCTGCATTCTGTTCCTTTCTACGTAGACAGTGAGTACTTTATAAAGTTTACTTTTTTTGTGACGACTTTTGAAACCTTTCTTACCCAATCATTTTTTGGATGTGACTTGACAGGACGGTTTTGTCTTTCATTTCTCTTTTTTACCAGAGGTGCGTACACGTTCAGGCTTCCTGGTGGCTCAGTGGTAAGAACCCGCCTGCTGTTGTAGGAGACAAGGGTTTTATACTCTGGGTTGGGAAGATCCCCTGGAGGAGGAAATGGCAGCCCACTCCAGTATTCTTGCCTGGAGAATCCCATGGACAGGAGAAGAGTCTGGCAGGCTACATCCATGGGGTCCCAAAGAGGTGAACATGCCTGAGCCACTGAACAGCAAGAACACGCACTCCCAGAGGAATTCCATTTCTGGGATTGGAGTGCATGATTTTGCAACTGTGTCTTGTCTTCTTTTTAAACATTTTCTGAGGAAAATTTGAGTATGTTGCTGTCATCAGACTCAAACTATCCATTTGAAGGGTGAAGTGTCTCCTGCTTTTTCATCTAAGATCATCTGTGCGCCTAAGATCTCGGCCGTCTCCAGCCCTGGAAGGCTGTTCGCTTTGTGTGTGCTTTTTGTTGTGGGTTTGGCTGTTCTTGGTCTGTTTGTTGCTTTGTTTTATGTCTTTTGCTTTTTTTATTTTAACAGTTTAAATATTTTATCAAAGCAGTATATTGATAGAGGAGGAGAAAAAGCACAAGTCAGATCATTCCCCGTTTTCGCACTCCTCTTCTGTAGAGGCAACCATTTTTTTTTTTTCCTTTGTAGTTAGCTCACATACTAAGTGATGTAATTGTACTGCAACTTATTGATTTATCAACTTTATATTTTTTCCTTTTGCCCTGTTCAGATAGATGATTATTTGGGGTAAATTTTAAGTTATTTTCCTGAAAGTCATGTTATATAATTTTATATGAGTACAGTAATCTTATTCTCATTTGAGTATAAACATGAATTACTTGGGAAGCTTGTTCAATACAGCATCATGGTCCCAGTCCTGTGAGAGTTTGACCTTTTAAGTCTGGAACTGAGCCCTGGAATTTCTAATGAGCTGTTAGGTGATTCTGATACAGGCCTTCTATGGAAATAAGGTTAGACAATTTTTTATTCTGTCCTTTACTTATTTGTAAAATAAAGGTAGCAACATCATTTTTTTTTTTGCAATTAAATTGTAAGGTGAACGCAATTCATTATGTAATAGATATAGTTTCTGAAAATGTTAACAAGTAATATTTTACCATATTATTACTGAAAATACTAGGCAATTAAGTCCATATAAAAATGATATTATTGAAGTGGTTTCTTCATTTTTGCTTGAGTTATTTGTATTTTCTATTTCCAAAGACTATTTTCTACTTATTTTCTCTTACCTTTAGCTGTAAGAGAGTCATTGCTGATTGTTCATCCCTGTCATCCTAGAATCAATTCAATTAGAAGGCTACCTAGTAAACTTGGAGTCTTCCCAATCTGGTTAGGAAAAAACAAACACTGGGGGCTCTGTCCTGTTCCAAGCACCTCCATTAAGGTTTCTTACCAGAGAGCTCACTCTGACATTCGTAGTGCACATCTACCCTATGTATGTCATTTTGGAGTCCAGCAGCCACATTTTCAGCAAAACCAATTTTTAGTTTGTTGATTGTTTCATGCACTCAGTGTATTTAGTCACTCGGTCATTTCCAACTCTTTGCAACACCATGGACTGTAGCCCATCAGACTCTTCTGTCCTTGGAATTGTCCCGGCAATTGTCCAGTGATGCCATTTCCTTCTCTATGACTGTTTCATAAGGAACATATTTTTCAAATCAAGATAGAAACCCAATGGAAAATAAGCTGCATCTTGCAATAATTTTCATTTTAGATAACCCACCAGAAATCCACTGAATTCAAGAGAAGAAATAAAATCTAAATTATATCTAAATTATACACCTTGGCCCTATTTTTTTTAAACCTTTATTTACTTAAACATAAAATGACAAAGAAATAATCTCTCAGACTCATGCCACATTATGATTCTGTGACATTTTTTTCTACACTCAAAGGAGGCAAAGGAAAAGTAACATCTAAATATGGTAAATGCTTACTTGCATTAAAAAATGAACTTTAGGAAAAGCATAAGTAATGGGGAAATGTATAAATAGAAATTATAGTAGATGACTATGGACTTACAAGTAAAAAGTTGCATCAGTTTTATTAAAATATACTCTAGTAGATAGATATTTTTAATAGTTTTTGGTTTCACCAGTTTATTCTTCGTAAGACAGATAGTTGAGACTCAATGCCAAAATGAAAGCCAAAATGAAAACCAAAATACAAAGCAAAACGACCCCCCTCCAAAAAAAAATTGGGGTTTTTATAGCTGACAGCTAAAATTATATATCACAAGCCAAGATATTTGCCTTTTGTTTCCGATTTTATTTATTCTTTAATTTGGCCTTCAGCATAACAAAGTATCCTAGAAATTAACTTCAGAAACACGCTCAAAGGGACTATGTCAACAAATACTTTCCAGTCACCCTGCCTATAATTAGTAAAAAATTATTTTGAGAAAAGTGATCTGTGCCTTCTTTGGTTGAACTTTACTCAATATTAAATAAGTATACTGTTATGCAGTAACTGGACTTATTAGTCTAAGAGCCAAACCGTATCTATTGGAAAATTTAGGTAAGGGATGAAGGTGGAAAATTATTTGTAGAACTAAGATTATGTTCTTTTTTTCTAGTATTTTTAATATATGCAAGACACTTATGTATAGTGATGAATAAAAAAGCAAAAAAAAACATTGATTAGTATTTACAAATAAAGCCAAAATGATGATGAAAGTAAGTACATTTTTGAGCCAGCAAATTTTGTATGTAAATTTTATGTAATCAGATGTAAAGGAGACACGAAGAGAGAATCTGAGCCAAACTAGTCCATGTGAATCTTTCTGTTATAATTGTATGTTTAGTGTTTTTATGGAGTTTTATTTATATCATTCTTTTTCCATTTTTTCCCTTTTATAATGTTAAATGTCTGCTTAATATGCATAGTGCATATTTGCTTCTGTCTGTTATTGAATTTTCTCCTAATAAGAGTTTGTGCTGTGTTTCACTAAGTAAAAGTGGTTGATTTAATGTAGTTGCTTTTTTAAATCTAATGAATTGTGCCCCAACAAGTATTACTGTGATTTGGCATTAGCTGAGGCTGTTGTTAACTCAAGAATGTATTTATTGAGAATTTGTCAGGAATGGCTAAGTTAAAAATCCTACTTATATAATGTCTGATTAAACTTTAAGAAAAACTACTTGTGGAATGGTTTTGTATGCCGTCTTTAAAGCTTATTTAAATCTAAGTTTTAGCCAAAAGTTCATTTTACTGTAGACGCTACATTGTTAAACCATTTAGGTTTGTTGCTGCTGCTGCTGCTAAGTCACTTCAGTCGTGTCCGACTCTGTGTGATCCCATAGATGGCAGCCCACCAGGCTCCGCAATCCCTGGGATACTCCAGGCAAGAACACTGGAGTGGGTTGCTATTTCCTTCTCCAGTGCATGAAAGGGAAAAGTGAAAGTGAAGTCGCTCAGTCATGTCTGACTCTTAGCGACTCCATGGACTGCAGCCTACCAGGCTCCTCCGTCCATGGGATTTTCCAGGCAAGAGTACTGGAGTGGGTGGCCATTGCCTTCTCCAAGGTTTGTTTCAGTTACTCCTGTTTGTTGGATTTACGGTCATGTTAAGCGTAATTATCAGATCCTGTGGAATAGGTTTTGAACTGTGATTGTTTCCTTGATGTGTATAGGAAAATATTATATTCATATTTCTGTTTGCAAAATTGGAGTGCTTGTATATGCTTACAAATGTGAGCCGTATCCATTATATTCATTTTTATGAATTGAAATATGAATAATAAATCTTAGTGGTAAACATTTTAATTTTTCTTATGAGATTTTAACTTAGTTATTGGCACACATGTCTATATAGTTTTATATTAAAACTGAGCTCAATAGATTTCGTGCTTGTGCTCAGTTGCGTCCACACTCTTGTGACCCCATGGCCTGTAGCCCGCCAGGCTCCTCTGTCCATGAGATTCTTCAGGCAAGAATACTGGAGTAGGTTGCCATTTCCCCCTCTAGGAGATCTTCCCAACCCAGGGATTGAATATGTGTCTCCTGCATTGGCAGGTGGAATCTTTACCGCTGAGCCACCTGGGAAGCCCATTAAGTAAATTTGTAAGGCACCAAAGATTTATTCATTCAACAAATGTGTTTTAAGCCTATTATATACCATGCTTTGATCCAGACATTGGTGATAACAGTGGTGGGAAAACCAGAAAACAATTACCTCTACTCTCATGACGCTTTTGTTCTTACCAAGTGTACTAATATAAAGTCTCACTCATCTCATGTTGAGGGATGTGCAGTTGTATCAGGGGTCAGTGTGTATGCACAATCATTGTGTCTGTTCTGAAGAAAATATCCTTGGGTGTTTTTTCAAACTTTATTTCCACAAAAAGCACTCTGCTTAAAGTGGTAGCCATGGATTTCCCAGGGGATGACTCTGTGTTCACACCTCTTTATTCTTAAACCTGAATTCCTGTGATGGTTGACTAAAAGAAGATATTTTTATGGCTTTTTAAAGTTTATGTACCCTCATGTTAATAATATACATTGTATATTACCGTATACAATGTATTAACCTTGACTTTTTGAGATCATACTCATTCTCTAAGATTCAGTTCATTTGTCCTTTATTCCTTAATTATCTTAGAATTGATGACTTCCGTGTGCCCATAGATGCTTTGTATACATCTCAATTTAAACATGATTTCAATTGGCTTGTAGAGAATGGATCATGTCCTACTCATCCTTGTATAATTCACATGTTGTGGGTATTCACTGAATATTGAACTGAATGACTAGTTTCTTGGGTGCTTAGACTCTTTTTAAAAACATTCATTCAGAGGTAGCTTGCATTGTTTAAAATCTTGTACAAATATCTGCTTTTATTTTCCTGTGTTTCATTTTTCTTTGAGGGATAATGGAAAGCTGTTTCCACTTAAGTAACATTAGAACTAAGTCTCAGTTATCAGATAAGAGCGCTCTGATAAATATTACTTAAGACTCATATCTCACAATACATTTCTCAGTAATCTTTATTTAGCACAAATAATCTTAAGTAACTTGGTATTGTTCCCATTTTATACAGAGAGAAATCTAGGATGTGAAATAATCTGGTAACCAAGGTACATGATTTGAGATTCGAGAGGTCAGACACCCTCATTCTGGCCCTCTCTGTGGAGATCTCCCTTCCCCGAGAGCCCAAACTTAGCCCACTGATAAAGATTTCAAAACTGTTATTAATCTTGGAAAAAATGTACATCACAAACAATGAATGTTCTTCATAGGGAACATCAATATTGTTTGCAAATTCTCCTTATCAAGGTGTGATAAGCTGAGGGAGACAAAGAGAACCTTTTTTATAGGGATTTGCCCCAAGAAAGATATTCTGTGAGCTGATGTGAGGTAATAGCCGGAAAGCATGGTGGGAGGGCTTGGTATTTGGGAACTATACCAGTTCTTATCAAGGTTACAGTGATTTTTTTTTTTCCTCTTCCTCAAATATTTTATCTTACTTATCTAGCATTTGAGAGATTTATGACAATATATTTTCATGTTTATGTGCAGGTTTTGACTTCAGAAATGTTTCAGACCTGGCATGTTTTCCTTATTGGGGGAGGGTGGATGGGGAAGAATGGCTTGGGTAATTAAGACAGTAGTTGTAGTTAGCAGCTGCAGAGTTAGAAGAAATAGTACTAGCCACAGTAGTAGTGTTGATGGAATTGCCAAAATAGTAGTAAATGTTCATGAAGATCCCAAAGCTGCAGCTTGTGGGTTAGTGATATTAGCAGTCTTATTTTAAAGATGAAAAACTGAAAAAAAAATGTTACTGGGCTGTCTCTGGTTTTAAAAAGAAAGTGTATGCTCATACTTGTGCCAAAGTGGGAAGATAGCAAGTAAAAATTATACGAACCCAGGCACTTTCACTTATTGGAGAATTTTTCTTTATCGAATTCTCTGTAACATTGGAGTAGAAAATATTTTTTTCTCAACCGTTTTCTTATTAAAGAAGGTACTTTTAAGTTCTGCAGACTTATTAGCACAAATATTTATTTGTTGGATGGAAGAATGAATTTAATTACAATATCTCTATACCAGTCTTTTGTGTATCTGCACTAATTTTAGTGTGTCTGTGGTGGTGGTGGTTTAGTCGCTCAGTCGTGTCTGACTCTTTGCGACCCCATGGACTGCAGCCCACCAGGCTCCTCTGTCTATGGGATTCTCCAGGCAAGAGTACTAGAGTGGGGAGCCATTTCCTTCTCCTTTTAGCTTACTATTACTTAGGCTTTTCACATTAAATAAGTATAATCAAGAATCTATAAACCACTATAAAATTCTGGAAATGTTTTGATCAAAAAAAAATATAGACTCCCCCCCACCCCGCTTTGTCCACTTTTCCCTCTGAACTTTTTAACACTGACATTTAATCCTAAAGCATGATATACTCTTCTTAGATTGTCTTCCAGCCACAGAGCTGCCAGCAGTTCTGTCAAATCCTCCAAAGGCCACTGGACTTGGTTAAAAGTGGCTCTTTCCTAACAAGATGTATGGATAACATTGAAGTAAACCCTTCAGTAGTGTGAGCTTTTTCCTTTGAAATAGTGGTCATGCAAAGAAGTTTGAGCTTTTTTGAGCTTTTACTGCTGTTTGAGCTTGTTTTTCTCTGAGTTTATGGACACAACAGCCTATTATGTTGATTTCATTTGATTCCTTAGTCCTTGGCACTGGGGCTATAGCATCAGGTGATGACTCAGTTATCTCTGCTCACAGGAATGCAGGGAAAGCCAAGTAACTGGATGTTACTGCTCCATCTTTCAGGATGTTTTTGCCTTCTTCAGTAGCCCCACATTCTTGTTTCCTTCTTGGGCAACCAAACCTTGTTTTCCTTTCTGAAAGCTCTACTTTCATTCACAGTTTTATGTCAGATTAAAGGCTGGTGCATTAGAAGGTTATCAGCTAATCAATAAACTTCAGTCATCCCATCTAGTGATAAACCTGTTTCATTGATCAAAGTGGAAATTTAGGCCCTTAGCTTTTAAATGGCAATTTCAGAAGGTTTGAAGAATGTGCTTGTGGAAAGTATAGCCCTATCTTCTTACGTGTATTGAGAGGCAGTTATTATAGAGTTTATGAAGTGTGTCTGATGTACACATAAGATCCACATATAAAAATGTCTATCTGGATTTTATCTATAATATTTTTCTGATTTTTCTTACTTTTTTTTCCAAATTCTAATCAGTAATTCTTTCTCTCTTTCTCTCTAAATGTATAAAACCTGTATTTGTCAGAACTGGTATTATGATGTCTTCTAAACCTCTAAGGTAAATTTTCAATAAATGCACATGCAGAAATAAAAAAAGGTTCAAATGCTGTAATTGTGATATCAGAAAAAAACCTCATTTTCCTATTAATTGTTATTAAATGGATAATAGCTTAAAAATCTTAAGATTTGGCATCTTGAGCGTTTTCTCTTGGTTGAGTTCCTACCATTGCTTTTTTTCTCCATAATGAAAAATAAGTGTAGCCAACAAATATTCATACAGTCAGGCATTATGCTAGATGCTAAAGAATGAAATTTAAAAGCAATATTAGTGATAATACTAATCTCTATTTGTTTAGCAATTTAGAATTCATAGATTATTTTCACACCTACATCTCATTTGTACCTCGCAAAAGCCCTGGGACTTAGGCAGAGCAGACAACTTCATGCAGGTTTAATGAAATTCCCAGTCTCTTAGATCGTGAATGGCAGAGCCAAAATTTATCTTGTAGTGTTTTCTCTTATACCCATCAGACAAATTGCAATAACCCATCATTCATTGAAATGATACCACTGGGCAAGTGAATTAAAAACATATAAGTATTTTGGTAATATGAATATATACATACATAAATTTGTTTATATAATAAGTTAAAGGAAATATGGAAAACATCCAAAAGTTTCTTATTGTGTATGGATGTCTTCTAATTTATAACTTAATATCCAAAATAAATCATATATGGAAAACAAAGGTGGAATAGACAGCCCTTTAAGTTCCTTATTACCCTATGAAAATCACCCTCATACTTTGAATTGTAGAAGTGTGGTTAAGTCCTGTGTCTACATAAGCCTGCAGCTTCCGGAATCCTGGATGTTTGATTAACAAAATAATAAAGCGCTCCAAAGAGAATTTTTAAATTTTGATTTGGAACACTATATCTCTTTGGACATTGTGTAATTTGGCCAGAAAAATGTTCCAATATTGTCCTGAAATTAATTGAACACTACATTTGGCATTTTGTCTGGTACAACTTTTTTTTAATATTTATTCAGCTCTTTTATAGTATTAATGCTGAAGACACTAAATACATATACATGGTATATGTATTACCCCACGTAATATAAATATAGAATCCTTTCAACGAACCAAGTGCAGTGTACTACATAAGAGCAAGGAATTGGACCTAGGATGCTTGGTTTCAGATCTCTGTTTATTTGGTGTGTGCTTTGTATAAGCAACGCAAAATAAAACCTGGATAATAAGGTTCTCATCCCCTAGGGTAACTTGAATTTTAGGATAACTTGTGTATTTTTACATAAAATATCTAAGTAATAATCAGTGAGTGATAAACTACTGTGCCCTTTTATATAAGGGACTTGGGTATTAGAATTTTGGTATTCACAAGTGGGAGGAGATCCTAGATCTAATACCCCGAGGATACCTACAGAATGATTATAATATGAATAACACGGAGAAAGCCCTAGGTATGGTTTTATTCTATATACACACAACTATATATGAAATATACGAAACACACAATTCATATTATTGTTCATTTGCTAAGTCGTGTCCGATTCTTTGTGAATCCACAGACTGCGGCACACTGGGCTTCCCTGTCCTTCACTATCTCCCGAAATTTGCTCAAAATCATTGCAATATTTTATGAATGTACTCATTTTGAATAACTTACCTTTATGTATTGTGTGTTTTGTCTTTGCCATATTCAGAAATTATATCTATACCTCCTTACTTAACTGTTTATTGAAACATACTGTAAATTTGTATAAGAGCAATTTGGTCTTTTAGTATGGGTTACACTAATAGTTCAGTGTATATCCACAGGGATGCTGTCAGGAGACACTTGGAAGTATTTGTACAAACCTATTGTCATTTTGACCATAAGGATTCATAAACAGAAGGTTGAACGGGAAACATTTGCTACTTGAAAAAAAGGCCCAGTTATAGGATCAGTTAACATCTTATGTTTAAGATTATGAGTTATGCACTCTGGTTGATCAGGGACACCCTAATCTGTGGGTCTAGGAAAATTGCCTGCATTTCAATGTTTTTGTTGTTTTTGAAGTTGATGTATTCATTGAAAGGGAAAAAAAGTGTTGATTTTTCAATTAAGATGCAACCTTTACAATGCAAAGCAATAATAATTATAGTGTTCACTCAGCCTGAAGAAAATATTTCACCAGTTAAATAGCAATAATCAAGATGAGAACTATATTAGAAGGGTGCTAATTTTATGATCATCTCTTATTTAAATAATAAAAATTAACCCCCAGGACCTTTGCTGTAACACACTGCTTGCAGTGAAAGCCATATCGGATTTAGATAAGGCCTGGGGAAGCACATTCAAAAGTTAATTGGTTGCTTAAGTTGTGAATAACCTAAGGTCCTCCTTATAAAATAGAATGAATGAATTAGCTAGGGAATGACTGAACTTCTACCAGTCCAGTAGTGTTTGACCCAGCAATCGGGCTCTGCGTGCTAAATTTAAGAAAAGTAGATTCTAGCTGTATTAAAAAAAAAAAAACCAAAACCTGAAATTATTAACATAAAATGATTTTCAAGCACTAAGTAAAGTAAACATCTTAAACAGTAGATGTAATTTCATAAGGTGACACCATGACTTTGAAGCCCAAATGTCTAGGTTCAAATCTTCAGTTGCACAGTTCAGTTCAGTCGCTCAGTCATGTCCGACTCCTTGCGACCCCATGAATTGCAGCATGTCAGGCCTCCCTGTCCATCACCAGCTCCCAGAATTTACCCAAACTCATTTCCATAGAGTCGGTGCTGCCATTCAGCCATCTCATTCTCTGTCGTCCCCTTCTCCTGCCCCCAGTCCCTCCCAGCATCAGGGTTTTTTTTTTTATCAAAGAGTCAACTCTTTGCATGAGGTGGCCAAAGTATTGGAGTTTCAGCTTCAACATCAGTCCTTCCAATGAATACCAAGGACTGATCTCCTTTAGGATGGACTAGTTGGACCTCCTTGCTGTCCAAGGGACTCTCAAGAGTCTTCTCCAATACCACAGTTCAAAAGCATCAATTCTTCGTCACTCAGCTTCCTTCACAGTCCAACTCTCACATCCATACATGACTACTGGAAAAAACATAGCCTTGACTAGACAGACCTTTGTTGGCAAAGTAATGTCTCTGCTTTTCAATATGCTATCTAGGTTGGTCATAACTTTCCTTCCAAAGATTAAGCATCTTTTAATTTCATCGCTGCAATCACCATCTGCAGTGATTTTGGAGCCCCAAAAAATAGTCTGCCACTGTTTCCACTGTTTCCCCATCTATTTCCCATGAAGTGATGGGACCAGATGCCATGATCTTCGTTTTCGTTTTCTGAATGTTGAGCTTTAAGCCACCTTTTTCACTCTCCACTTTCACTTTAATCAAGAGGCTTTTTAGTTCCTCTTCACTTTCTGCCATAAGGGTGGTGTCATCTGCATATCTGAGGTTATTGATATTTCTCCCGGCAATCTTGATTCCAGCTTGTGCTTCTTCCAGTCCAGCATTTCTCATGATGTACTCTGCATAGAAGTTAAATAAGCAGGGTGACAATATACAGCCTTGACGTACACCTTTTCCTATTTGGAGCTAGTCTGTTGTTCCATGTCCAGTTCTAACTGTTGCTTCCTGACCTGCATACAGGTTTCTCAAGAGGCAGGTCAGGTGTTCTGGTATTCCCATCTCAGAATTTTCCACAGTTTCTTGTGATCCACACATTCAAAGGCTTTGGCATAGTCAATAATGCAGAAATAGATGTTTTTCTGGAACTCTCTTGCTTTTTCCATGATCCAGCAGATGTTGGCAATTTGATCTCTGGTTCCTCTGCCTTTTCTAAAACCAGCTTGAACATCAGGGAGTTCACGGTTCACGTATTGCTGAAGCCTGGCTTGGAGAATTTTGAGCATTACTTTACTAGTGTGTGAGATGAGTACAATTGTGCGGTAGTCTGAGCATTCTTTGGCATTGCCTGTCTTTGGAATTGGAATGAAAACTGACCTTTTCCAGTCCTGTGGCCACTGCTGAGTTTTTCAAATTTGCTGGCACATTGAGTGCAGCACTTTCACAGCATCATGTTTCAGGATTTGAAACAACTCAACTGGAATTCCATCACCTCCACTAGCTTTGTTTGTAGTGATGCTTTCTAAGGCCCACTTGACTTCACATTCCAGGATGTCTGGCTCTAAGTGAGTGATCACACCATTGTGATTATCTGGGTCATGAAGATCTTTTTTGTACAGTTCTTCTGTGTATTCTTGCCACCTCTTCTTAATATCTTCTGCTTCTATTAGGTCCATACCATTTTTGTCCTTTATCGAGCCCATCTTTGCATGAAATGTTCCCTTGGTATCTCTAATTTTCTTGAAGAAATCTCTAGTCTTTCCCATTCTGTTATTTTCCTCTATTTATTTGCATTGATCACTGAGGAAGTTGCACAGTTTACCACATTTGGGATCTTGGGCCAGTTACCTTTTTTAAGCCTTGTATGTAAAGGGGAAAGTAAATGGATTGATGTAATAATTAAATGAGGTATCTTATATCAAGGTTTTGGTATACGGGTTAGTATTTGATAACTCACTATCTGTGTCGAAGGAAGACATTATCAGTGTCTATATTCTTTTGAGGCCAGAGGATTTCTTAAGCTACCAGTGACAGTTTCAGAATCGTAGGACTAATTATATAGTTAAAAATAATTAAAATGACTGCATTTGGTTGATCTAGTGGTGAAGAAATTTGGTTTGTTTCGTCATTCCTGCTGCCTACCACCTGCTGGTAATATACTTATCCTAGATAGAGACCATGAATAGATTGTTCTTTAAAAAGTAAAGATCTCACCCTTTTTTCCATTACCAACCCAGAAGGAGGGAGCACTACAGATGTAGCATTGTTATCTTACAAAATTGTGAAAGGTCCCGTACTTTCTCTCGTTTGTGTGGTAGGTTGTCTATGCCTAGTGCTTGAAGTATTTCTTCTAAGAAAGATAAACAGTGTATTTATGACTCTTAATTGGAAAAAAAAGTGGCGGGACAGATGAAACCATTTTTTTTCTTAATAGATTATTTTACTAAGGTATAGTTGACTTCTAATGTTGCAGGGACACAGCAAGGAGATTCAGTTATACATAAACACATACATTATTTTTGGAATTATTTTCCATCATAGGTTATTAAAGATATTGACTATAGTTCCCTGTGTGATACGTAGATGGAACCATTTTTAAACCGTGGTTAAGAGTCATCCTATTTTAGAAATCTTGTGAATTATTTGCACAGATATGGTGCCAAGATAAAGACAGACAAATATTTAAGTCTTTATTTATGTGGAATACAGTTTTTGTGCATATCAAGGTATGTTAAAAAAACAAAACAAAACTGTGATCCTTGAATTCAAAAAAACATACTAGGAAATTTGGAAGAAGAGGGTGAAATATGTCTGGGATGGTTAAGATACAGTACAGTGAGAAGTTAACATAGCCACGAAGAGTATACTGTAGGTTCTGGGATCCTAACTAGTTAGGCTCAGTACCTCAATCTACTACTTTTAGCTGAGTGACCTGGGCAAATCACTTAATCTCCCAATACTTCCACTCCAATGCTTCCTGGAGCTTACAAAAAGGCTCTCAGTGGCAAAGATGCTATAGATATGGAACAAGAATAAAACTAAACAGGGTATTCATAATTAACATCATTATTATTATAAAATTAAGAAAAGTCCTATATGACTAACAATGAAAAGAATGCTACATAAATTCTATAGCTTTTTTAAAAGTAAGAGATTATTGTAAATTGGAATAGTTAAGAATGCCTGCATGAAGAAAATGAAACGTGACCTGGAACTAGAAATCAGATCCTCAGAATAAAATGACCCATGAAATGCAGTGAACCTGGAGATTATCCACCCTTCACGGGGTGTAGTGAATACTTGCTCGGTGCTCCTTGTGTGCTGGGTACTTTTCTAAGCACTTTATATGTATATTCATGTATTATTCTATGTTTACAACAACCTTGTGTACTGTGAGCTATTAGCTCCTTTTATTCAGGTGGGAAAATTGAGGCACAGAGGGGTTAAGTGGCTTGTTTATCATCATAGAATGACCAGGTTACAGATCTGACTCTCAAGTTTACACCCATAACCACTTTCCTACACTGTTCCAGATAGAGCTTTGTGCCTGGACTAAGGTTACTGGGGCAAGAGAATTTGCCACGGTGACTAGAAGTTGATGCCCAAGTCGTTAGGCACTTAATCCTCCTTAGTGCCTAATTTTCAATATTTCTGTGCATCTAGCACCCCAGTTGGCTCTTCATGATGTGTATGATTTCCCCAGTCATTATGGGAGGACCCATTAGGTTAGATTAAGGCCAGGTGTTAATTTCTCTGCAGGAAATTTGAACATTCTCCATCCCTTGGGAAGAAAGGCAGTTGTATTTGGAGATTAGGTGTCATTGGATAGCAGGAGAGACGGAGTTTGAAGGTCAAAGTAAGGCAACATTTGTGAGGCAACAAAAATCAATCAGGTATATTTGGGGTTTATTCCTAAGGAAAAACAGGCCAACTTGGAAATTTCTAAGCATGCAATTAGATGTCACATTATTGAGGAAGAGAAAGTAGAAAGAAAAAGGCCAAGGGGCATGCACAATATATATATTTTGTACATATGTTTCAGCAGATAGGTACACTGTCATTAACCATATTTTAAAAACATACATACTAAGTAATGCACCTCTATCAGAACTGTTTTAATCCTATCAGTGGAATCTAATGTGGTAAATCTAAGAAATGTGCAGTGGCTAAGAATTTAAATGCAAGCATTGTAACAGGAGAGGGGAATCAAGCTTTATCTGACTTAATATTTATCCTCTGCACACCCTCAGTTTACAAGGCTCCTGTTAACTTCAAAGGGGTGAGGTGGAGAATGCAAACCAGGCCTGTTGTGTTTGTGATCATACAGTTGTTGTGCAGGTGGTGTCCATGTGTTTTTCCAAAGCTCATCTTTTCTATTTGCACACATGGAAAGAGTACTGAGTCCTCTTTGATCTGCATATTTTTGTAGTTTCTTAGAGCTATCCATTACAAAAAAGGGCTAGATAAATTCTTTGTGTGTTTTGGTGCTAATATAAGCTGCCAAATGTGTTAGCTGGTGACAGTATTTGACACACCTTATTGTCACTTTACACCTGCAGTTATAACAGATGCATTGACAGAGCTCTGTGTACCAAAGAATGAGGTTACATTTCAGAATACAACATAAAATGGAAATCTAAAAAAGAAGTTCATTCTGCTTGTGAGCTTCTTACATTGTATTATGTTGGTAAATAGTTCAGGGGCTTGAAAAAACATGCTGTTTGTTGTCAATGTTTGTCATCCTCTTTGATCACTCAGTGGTAGAGAAATGATCATTCTTGTATAATTTGTGATCAGCAGCAAACATTATAATATTCATTTATATTCACATGGGCTTGCTGTTAACATCTAAGTGTCTCAAAAGGCAAATTTTAAAGAGATGGTTCAGGGTGACATAGCAGCAGACATAGTTTTGACAGTTTTCAAAGAAAGCAGTTAAACATTAGAATATGTTGATTGTTCGGCTATACCACCTCATTTAAGCAAGGAGATACATTTATATGGATCTTACATCTTTAATTGTTAAAATCCACAAGGATTAGTAGATAATATTTAAGTGAAATTTATGGGAAAATTCAATCTAGTGGATAATTTATTAACTGGTTCGTGCATCTATATATTGTAACATAAAGACTTACATTGTGCGAGGATTAGTATGATTTGATATGTATTTTAATGATGTGCTTCCCTGGTGCCTCTAATGGTAAAGAATCTGCCTGCAGTGCAGAAGACCCAGGTTCAATCCTTGAGTTGGAGAGATCGATCCCCTGGAGAAGGGAATGACTACCCACTCCAGTATTATTGTCTGGAGAATTCCATGGACAAAGGAACCTGGTGGGCTACAGTCCATAGGGTTGCAAAGAGTCGGACATGACTGAGCAACTAACACTTTCATTTTTCTTTGATGTTACCACAGAATGCTTTGCCCAAAATAAATGTAAAAGGATTTTTAATATTGAAATATTATTGCTTCCATGCTATGATTTTCTATTTCCAATAATACCTGTATTATACTGCTGTCCAGTTATGCTCAACGTGTTATGTTTAAGATGATAATCTAATTTCCCCTTATTTGCAGTTAGCAAGTCAAACTAAAAAAATATAGATTGGAAAGTTGCCATGACATTATTGGCTCTGGAGCCAAATTTAGTAGCTGGTGAGAAATCTTGGTTCTGTCAGATGGGGTGGTTTCCTGAAGGACCAGAACAATCGTATTTCATGGCGTTTTCCCCTGTAATGTGGCCTCCAGGATGCACTTGTGGGGTCCTGCAGTAGAAAGGCTTTAGAGTAGGAAATAAAGGTACAGACATTCTTCGAGCTAGCAGCTGGGAAGTTATAGCAACAACTCTATGAAGTGTAATAAAAATTGGGGGATAATTTTCAACACATTTAAGAAGCTCTTCTGGAATACTGTGAAGAAGATGAAAATTAAGGAAATGTCTTAGGTGTTCAGCATGTGTAAATAGTTGCATAATGCTTGATTTCATAATTTTAGCTATTCTAACAATTGTATATTCCTGTATGTGTTAGTTGCTCAGTCGTGTCCAACTGTCTGTGACCCCATGGCCTCTGTCCATGGATTTCTCCAGGCAAGAATACTGGAGTGGGTTCCTATTTCCAGGGTATCTTCCCAACCCAGGGATCAAACCCAAGTCTCCTGCATTGCAAGCAGACTCTTTACTGTCTGAGCCACCAAGGAAGCTTCTTATATATCTCTAGATCATATCAACTAAGTCATATTTAATTGTAAATTTATATAAATATGTCTTAAAATAAATTGGGTTGTGGGACATAAAAATCAGATTTAAGAAATTGATATCCATGGATAAAGTCATTCTCAGTAACTGTTCATTGTGAAGACTGTGAAAGTGTACAAGAGTAACCTCTTAAACTCCTTATGTAATATTGTGTACTGACTTGGTTCATTTGTGATTCATAACTACCAACTGTTACACTGATTAAAAATTAAAGATGTGTTCCTCTAGGAAAAAAAATTATAATCTATCATGTAATACATTTTTGTAAGAAAAACATATTCAAAGGAAGTTATCTATAAAAAATGAGTATGTTAAAAAAATTACCGAAATCACTTATAAAATGCTAATATAATTCTGAAACTCTATTCCAATAACTGTTTTCTTGGGATTATATTCTGTATTTGTGGAAATGAGATATGTGTATATACTGATCCTTTACATTTGCTTCCTGCAACATTTGAAAGTAAAATCAGCTCCTCATATACAGTATTTTATGTGGTATCTCTTGATTATTTATTCCATGACCTAGGGTGAGCCTATCCAAGGCTTTCTTGGTTGGTTTTCTTTACTAGCCTTTGACTGGTTTGTTTATTATATTGATGAAGGCTGGGCCTGTGTCAGTAGAGACTTTTACAGTTATTGTTTTGATATCACTCTTACGCTACACACTTTTAAAAATTATTTAGTTTTCATCTCTGCTCTGCCGAGTCTTCGTTGCTGAGTGGGCTTTTCCCTAGTGGTGGCAGGTGGGGGCTACTCTTCACTGTGGTGTGCAGGCTTCTCATGGCAGTGGCCTCTCCTGTCGTGGAGCACAGGCTCTAGGGCACGTGGGTTCAGTAGTTGTGGCCCGTGGGTTTTAGTTGCTCCAAGGCATATGGAATTTGCCCACACCAGGGATCTGACCCATGTCCCCTGCATTGACAGGTGGCTTCTTATCTGCTGCACCCCCAGGGAAGTCTCTGTGCTATAGATTATTTTAAGGTGATATTTGTTGTTAAAAAATGGAAAAAAGGGCTTGATTGGCATCTAGAGATGCTGATGATCTTGTCACAGTTTTGAAAACAGACACTGCTACTTAGCTATGCTTCTTATTTTTAAAGAAAAATCTTCATGGATTTACATAAGGAAATTTGATCAACAATATTATCTGCTGTATGAAAAATAATATGTAGTTTTCTAAAGGTTTCTACGTAATAATTAAACAGTGTTTTCTTCCTAAAGATTATTTTGAGGTTAAAAAATGTGACTCCCAAATCCTGGTATTTCTTTTATCTCTCATGCATCTCCCTTTCTTGGGGAGCATTCTTAATCTGGTGCAGTTACATAAATATTTTTCACGGTAGGCAAGATAGTTTGAGTGCGAGCTTTTCTGTAAAAATGGTCATTTCTTATGCAAAATGCTCTAGAATACATTGAATTAAATATTACAGAGCAAGTTTAAAGAAAATCTCCAAATTTATTTTGGGGGAGAAGTTATAAAAATTTTGAGCTACATACTGGTTGGTTTAAGTAAAATGTGTCTGTGGGATTTACCCTCATTAGTATTAACAGCTATAACCATTGAGGCCAACTGACAGATGATTTCTTCCTAAGAAGGTGTTTATTGTCAGGAAAATTGCAAAGTTGCCTTTGTAATTACTCTATCTTTGTTATTTTGGCAGCCTGTAAGTTTTATTGGCATTTACTGAAAGGTAATTTTTTTTTGGCTCTAGCCAGCTGCCTTTCTTTTTTTGGGCAAACTTTCCTAGCTCTGGTATTCAGACCATATTTTCAACTTTTTCTGCCGATGGGGTCGTTTTGAACAAGGAGCCAAATGGCAAATAATGTCTGAATTGTTCTCAATCATGTTTTCAGGAGAGTGACATCAGAATACTGCAGGTGTACTTCAGTCATTTGAGTCTTGCCTCCTGCTTATCTGGTGTATCATTTTGGTACTGAAGTGGTCAATTTAAGACCATGCAAATTACAGACTCTGACTGTTTTCACATACAGCCTGGAGGAAAAGTATGTTGAAATTATGAATCAAAAGTGAGGATTCGCTAACTTGAAACAAAATCGAATCTTTCAAGCAATACAGGGTCATAAAATCAAAATGGAAAGATTCTTTTCAGGAGGTTAGTATTAGAAGTAAGGCCCAAACATTTGAAGAAACAGAGCTATGATATAATTTTTTAGACTTGTGGGTGTGAAATATAGGTTTGGAATTTCAGTTGTCTTCTTGGGGATATTCACTTTATAGATTGTGTACCACTTTTCATAACTCTGGGCTTATTTAAAGACTTTTCTAGTTCATATGATTACATGTGAGATGAATTCTAAATTTAGAATTATACTGCCCTAGTTTTGAAGACTATGATAATAAATTCATTTAAGCAAATCTTTGCATCACTAATTATTTATTTCATTGCTTAAAAAATACTGGAGAAAAGTGGTTATATCAACACTTAATTTCATAAAAGCTTATTTATTTGACTACATGTTCTTAGTGAGTAAAACTTACAAATTATGGAAAACTGCTGGTCTTTTTAGTAATTATTATTCTAAATTGATGACAGGCATATTAGTAATTGGCAGTCTTCTTTGGCAATGAAATACCATCTTACTTTTTTTTTTATGTTACTATGGTCTGTAGAGTAATTAATGTAAGTCGCTCAGTTGTGTCTGACTCTGTGCGACCCCATGGACTGTAGCCCACCAGGCTCCTCCATCCATGGGATTCTCCAGGCAAGAGTGCTGGGGTGGGGTGCCATTGCCTTCATTCTTTTCTATTGTCTATTGTCTGCTTCCTTTGTTTAATCAGTAGATTTCAAAGAATATATTAAGCCCATTTTGAACCACTTGTTAGAGATCTAGTCTGCAGGGGCTGGCACTCTGGGGGTTGTTCTGGAGAGATGGAGGAGGCAGCAGTGCAGGATGGAAAGAGCCCACCCTTTTCTGTCCCTCCTATGAGAAGGACCTGTCTTCATGATCGCACCGTAGTGAGGACAGAGCACCCTAGGCGTCTGGATATTCTGGCCATCTGTCATGACCACCCTCAGGACTTCTTCATGCTAGACTGAGAAACACCAGGTAGTGTGGGCATCTTCCAACTCAGCTAGGAATAATAATAGATCCTGCTCAGCCTTTTCCAAAAAAGTGTGGTCCATTATTTGAAAGAAATCACAGAATTACAAGGTAGGGAAGTAATATTTATTTTTGTGATTTTATAGGGCTTAATGAGTAACCATATCAAAGCATAGTGGAACAATTTCTGCACAAGAGGTATCCTCCATATTTATAAAGGTTTTAATTTGGTAATTGATGAAGGAGGGTGGTTTTTGAGGGGTGCAGGTTTGGGTGGCTATCTTGATTCAGAATGCCATTTCAATTTATTAGATCTGTTTCTCAAATAGCTGCAGCTTGTTCAGGTTTGATTCCTGCCAGCTGGATATGAAGTACTCTCTGTTTGGGCTCACTATATGGAATCTGTTTCCAAAAAAATAGTGTCGTGCTGCTTTCCATCTACTGGACCAGTAGGGGTAGGAAGGTCTGATTTGAAGCCAATGCAGAAAGCAAAACTGATTAGATTGTTCTAACAGGAGGCCTTCTTTTCCCTGTTCTTACCCTTTTCCAGATGGAAGAACCAGTTTCCTTCCAGGGCACTTTCTCCTGGCAATTAGACTATGAAGATGAGGTTCATTTAGCACTACTACTGCTCAAGTACTATTATCTTAGGATTAGGCTTTAAAATTTAGAGGAATGAATCAACGCTGTTTGTCTGAGCCTTGTTTGTCTTTAATTTTCAATTAATGGTGCTTGTAATGCTTTTAAATTAGGAATATAACTTTTTATCTTTTGATCCTGCTTTTTGTTTTATCAATATATTAATAATAGCGTTACTTTCCATCATCAGCTGGAAAGTAGGTGGTCCATGAAATGCCTTTTAAAGCACCAGGCTTTTTAAAATGTTAACCATATGTTCACCTTTCTAATGTGCATTATGTACCCTCCTTTGAATATAGTAGATTACACTCAATTTTGCTTTTTCATAGTGATTAAGGCCCATTATGAATTCCAGTGATCACCGTTTGCTAAAATGCAGTAATGCCCTCAGTTATTATTGAGGTACTTAGAGCTGTGTGGCCTCAGAATTTTATGCCCTCTGAATTCTTATATCAAATCTTTAGATTTTTCTTAGATATTAGTGAACAGTTACTTATATCCAGAGTTACATTTTAGAACTACAAGGTGGCTTAGTTTGATACTTTCATTTGGAGATTAGGAACTGAAGCTCAGAGAGGTTGCAAAGTCTGCCTGGAGTCACACAGCTAGCTAGCAGTGGGGTGGGAACTAGGTCCAGATTACTGGCTTCCTCATCCAGTGCTCATTCTACCAGGCCATGCTGTTTGCTTTTTCCTTCTCTCAAGGTACCTTCCTCACAGATTCTCCTCCATGTACACATTTTTGCACTTAGTGAGTGGTTGACTTAATGTGAAATGGAAGACAAGATGAAATAGAAAAAGTAGTGCAGTAACACTCTGATGGCTGAAGTCCTGCTCCTGTCATCAGTCACTTTACTTCCTTGAGTTTCAGTTTATCCTCTGTGAAAGGAAGTGGTTGGAGTCATAATGGTAATAACTAACATTTCCTGAGTGCCTACCATTGCCGGGTACTATTCGAAATTCTCCTGTGCATTACCTCATTGAATTCTCACACAAACTCCATGTAGCAGGTCTACGATTAGCCTCATATTACATAGGGAAAAACCAAATCTTGTAGTAGCTCCCTGGTTGACCAGAAGTCCTTCAACTAGTAAGTAGCAAAGCCAAGGTTCCACTCCATGC
Source organism: Ovis aries (assembly GCF_016772045.2). NCBI lineage: Eukaryota > Metazoa > Chordata > Mammalia > Artiodactyla > Bovidae > Ovis > Ovis aries. The sequence goes on along the minus strand of NC_056057.1, from coordinate 23,095,034 downwards.
TCTTGGCCACCGCTGCTATGTTTCCAGATGATCTACATGCTCTCTTAGCTGTCGTGCCTAAATATTCTGGGTTTGAATAATAACTATACCAATAGCAGATATTACTGAGTACTTAATGGCACCCCACTCCAGTACTCTTGCTTGGAAAATCCCATGGACGGAGGAGCCTGGTAGGCTGCAGTCCATGGGGTCGCTAAGAGTCAGACATGACTAAGCGCTTTCACTTTCACTTTTCACTTACACGCACTGGAGAAGGAAATGGCAACCCACTCCAGTGTTCTTGCCTGGAGAGTCCCAGGGACGGGGGAGCCTGCTGGGCTGCCGTCTATGGGGTCGCACAGAGTCGGACATGACTGAAGTGACTTCGCAGCAGTAGCAGTACACACACTGCACATACTGTGTCCTATTTATTTAATCCTATCAGCAACTCCACGAGTCAGTTGCTGTTATCATGCCCATTTTTTATAGGAGAGTAAAGTGAAGCTCAGAGAAGCTTGCTCAGTTTTACTACTGGTAAGTCAAAGTGGTGGCAAACTTTGAAACCTGACAGATTGAAGTACCTGCTGCCTTTGCTGCCATGCCTTATTGCCTGAGAAGGGTACTTGAGTACCTAAGCCTGAACGTGGTATGAGTTTTATATTATTTTTGCTGATTAGAGGTAATGCGTACGTGTCTGAGCACGTGCACATCCACATGTAGAAACACACTCACTAATGATTTCTTAGTTATGTGTTTGGTGAGGTGTAGAAAACACTCATGCCCAGTGTAGAAATGAGGGAAGTGAATTTAGTGCAGGAGATAATGGAGTGTGGAGTGGGAGCTATAGTGAGGACTGTGGCAAAGAGGAAAACACAGGTTCTGGCTGAAGAGGAAGCTGATAATGAGCTCAGTCAACTTTTGAGGCTGGAAAGTAGAATCAGTGTTGCTGGATATTGTATATTCTTTTTTTTCTAGAGAAGCCAGAGTTTTGGATTTTTAAACCAGAAAGAGATTTTGAAGCTGAGTTTTAAATGATCTCAACTAACTGAAATTATCGGAAGCTCCTATGTGAATCAAATAGAAACCCTCTGGTTTAGACCATTAGTACTGCTAGGTAGATGAGTGATCTTCAGGTGAGAGAAAGTTGACTGCATCACAGTATCACCACTAATTTTAGAAGAGAGGATGGGTCCCATATCAAGAATATTTGTCCATCTTCTTCTGTCTGTTAAAATGGCATGATGGTACACTGTGATGTAGAGAGAGTTGAATTATGAACTGCACTTCTAAGAAATAACTGTCTTGTGAGGCTGTGGAACCTTGTCAGAAGGCTTTACTTGGCAGACCCCCAGGATTCCTGGCTTCTGAGGATTCAGTCTATAAACACCACACCTGATTCTGGATGGGGCCTTGAGGTGTGTGGAATGGCTTCAGGGACTTTTATACACTCTGTCCTCTCTTTTGTTCAGATACGTACACCCCATGGCAGGACCATTTAGGAATCCCTGCAGTGGAGTGTGTAGTCCCTATAACTGCTTGGAGTTTGTATTTAGGGAAAAAAAAAAATCTGATTATTGTCCCCTTCTAAGAAATGTGTGGCTTCTCTGAGATTCAGTTCTGGTTTCCAAACTGCCCAGGAAGTTCCTTGCAGCTACTGAGTATTTACTTTCAGTAGCAATATAGGGATAGGTTAATGACTGTTTTCCTCCAGTGTGCTCCTCTTAGCACAGCGAGGCTTCTAGGTGATTTGCTCACTTCTTGTCTGTTACATTTTGGTAATTTTCATAATATTTCCAATGGTTTTTTAATTACTATATTTGTTATGGTGATCTGTGATCAGTGATCTTTGATGTTACTGTTGTAATTGCTTTGGCATTCTGTTTTTTAGCAAAAAAAAAAAAGTATTTTGTAATAAAAACGTAGGTCCTCTTTTTTTATCTTTTTACCCATTTTTGTTATTTAGTCACTAAGTTGTGTCCAGCTCTTTGTGACTCCATCGTCGGCAGCAAGCCAGGTTTCCCTGTCCTTTACTGGTTCCCAGAGTTTGCTCAGATTCATATCCATTGAGTCGATGATACTGTCTAACCATCTCATCTTCTGCCACCCTCTTCTCCTTTTGCCTTCAATCTTTCCCAGCATCAGGGTCTTTTCCAATGAATCAGCTGTTTGGAAAAAAGTCATACCCATTGGGCATTCACTTATGATTCCTTTAGCACAGAGGTTTCTGGTAGAAATATCAGCTCAGTCCCTAAAACTTGATCACATATAATGTTTTCAATTCAATAATTCTGGGATCCATAACAAGGGATGAAAATCTCCCTTAGTTCACCTTTGTGATTGTTACTGCCCAGAGTTCTGTGTGCTGCCAATAACATCAAAGGACCAACTAGATATGGTGTCTAACCCCACTGATAATATTCCTTTTTAAAAACAGAAAAAATACACATCAACTTGCTGTGCTATGGTCTAAATTTTTGTCTCGGAAGTATTATAGGTGAATCTATTTCCAGATGCTGCAAATAACGGAAAATAATGGAAAACGGGAATCAGGGTCTCTGTCCTTAAAATGTGTTTCAGTTTGCATTTTGATAGCGGTTTAGAAATGTTATCGCTTGTTTTGTCACAGACATAATTCACATCTTTCTTCGGGTACTGTAAACAAGAGAAATGGTTTAATGGCCCCATAAAGGCACTCTGCTGATAGCTGAGATTAGGCCCTTTAGTAATGGATGTCAGTGTGTGTATGTGTGAGTGGTATGTGTCCGCAGTGGGGGTAGGGCGAGCTTGAAAGAGGTAAATGTACTGGGAAAGAATCTATGAGAGGCTTAGATGCAGCCGAAGTGCCTGCCGATTTTCTGTAAGTCTTGGAAGATGGATTTATTAAGCATGTAACACTATTGTCTTTATTTGTACACAAACGTTCACCTTTGCTTCTGGAATTTAACCCTGTACTAATTGAGGTCATTGCCACCCATTTATCACTTGGAATTGGAGTGATATTAACTTAGAGTGAATGCTTTTCATCTGGTGAGTGTATTCCCAACTACATATATTTATATAAAAGGCTACATGCATTTTTCATGCCATACTTGTACCTGGCCTTAAATAACCTAATTTATGTATACCATTTACTTTTTCCCCTTTTTACAGAGACTTTTTAAAAATTCACTGCCATAACCAAGTGAAATTTTTTTACAAGTGCTTTAGTGTCCACAGAATGATTTGTTTTGACTTTCTCAGTTATATTTTGTAAACAAGTATAGAAAACTCTCTGCATTATACATAACCATGGTCTAAGTAAATGCTTTGAAATTCCTCAAAGCACATAAATTTCTAGTGTTTTAGAGCCTCAATAATATGTCATTTTTTTCACCATCATGTTTGTGTATATCCCTGTAAATTGGCCACACAGGGCTGTTTATCTGATTTGGAGAGTCAGAGTAAACACAGGGTTAATAAAGCAAACTCAAATGTCCCTTGTTAACTAACTTAGCGTACCCTAACACTAGGAGGTGTCACTATGCCATCCATCCACTTTTATATTTTCTTTTTTCTTTTTCTTTACAGACCATAATCTAGAAAAGGGGATCAGCAACTTTTTTTTTTTTCCTGTAAAGGATCAGATGGTAAATATTTTAGATTTGGTGGGTCAAAGGGTTTCTGTCACATTGTTACTCAATGTAGTCCTAGCCTCTACATAAATGAATGGGTAGAAAAGTGTTCCCATAAAACTTTATATTCCAGAACAGGTGGGAAACTGGATTGACCCATGGGCTGTGTGATTTGCCAACTCCTGTTCTAGAATACTGTTTTTGTCTTTCTGTTCAGTCGCCAAATTGTATCCAACTCTGCCACTTAAGCACACTGGGCCTCCCTGTCCTTCACTATCTCCTGGAGTTTGCCCAAGTTCAAGTCCATTGAATTGGTGATGCCATCCAACCATCTCATCCTTTATCACCCTCTTTTCCTTCTGCCTTCACTCTTTCCCAGCATCAGGGTCTTTTCCAATGAGTTGGCTCTTCACATCAGGTGCCCAAAGTATTGGAGCTTCAGCTTCAGTATCAGTCCTTCCAGTGAACACTCAGGGTTGATTTACTTTAAGATGGATTGGTTTGATCTCCTTGCTGTCTGAGGGACTCTCAAGAAATTTGTTCAGTAGATCATTCTAAAAGAGATTTTTTTGAGCAGCCCAGAAATCTCACCATCAAAATCAAGAGATTCTCATCAAGGCTCTAAACTCCCAGCTAATATTGATTCAAAAACTACAGATGTGATTCAAAGATGTAGTTTTATTTAGATAAGTATTTTAAAATGTGATGTGTTTCTCTTCCCAGGGTAATTGTGTTGTACTCACAGAAATTACTGCTGTATTTCACTTGCATCTATGATAAGAGTTGGGAGGAAAGCAAAGTGAAAGGTCACAGCTGAGACAACTTATCATTGTATTTGTGCTCACTGTCCACATAGAGAAGGGGACCCATCATTTGTGACATTTTGGTTATCAGAGTCACAGGGAAGCTTCAGTTGTTGGATAGCAATATTTTTCCTTCAGTGGAATATGAGTGGTGTGAATTTTTAAATGCCTTTGGTCCCAGCAATAAATTGAAAGTAGGCAGAATGCCTAAAAGCAAGCATGAATGCTCTGAGAATTGTTTTCATTGAGATGCAAGTGCCAAGAATATATTATTAAGGTTATGTATATAGAAATATGCATTGCATACACATGCATTAATCAAACTGGAAGACTGGCTAATATACTTATTAGAACTTTTCTTAAAATATAAAGCAACATTGTGAAGCTCTAATTGGACTTCTATGAGCTCTTGATGGTAGGACTTACTGTTCAACTTCTTCTGTAACACCACATGTCCTGTCCCTTAGCAAATGGCATAATGTCTAGGCCAGTAAATGGATGAATTAATGAAGAAATATATGGATAAAGAAACAACTGATATAATGTTACAATGGTTCTCATGCATGGTGGAAATCTTAAGTGTGCCTACACAAAGTAAATTTGAATTGTATAGTCAAGGGTTCAAGAGTTGCTGCCCAAAGCCCGAGGCTTTAATTCCTACCTGTAATAAATTAGTCCTAGGCTTTTAGTTAGGCATGAAGCATGCCTCTTTAAATTTTTTTTTCAAAATTGGAATGCTAATGTCCTTCTTGTCTTGAATGATGAGAATCCAGAGTTGTTGAAGATTCTTTGAAAACTTTATAATACTGTGTAAATTTGAGTTTTTTTAGGCTTTGTAAGAGTGTTTTCTCAGAGAAGGCAATGGCACCTCACTCCAGTACTCTTGCCTGGAAAATCCCATGGACGGAGGAGCCTGGTAGGCTGCAGTCTATGGGGTTGCTAAGGGTCAGACACGACTGAGCAACTTCACTTTCACTTTTCACTTTCATGCATTGGAGAAGGAAATGGCAACCCACTCCAGTGTTCTTGCCTGGAGAATCCCAGGGACAGGGGAGCCTGATGGGCTGCCATCTATGGGGTCGCACAGAGTCAGGCACAACTGAAGTGACTTAGCAGCAGCAGCAGCAGCAGCAGCAGGAGTGTTTTCTATCACTGTTCCAAACTCAATGAGAGTTCAATATATTAAGATTAACACCAAAGTTAAGCATATTATCTTTCTTAAATTTACTTAATGTTCACTATAGAAATATAAATAAAAACTGAATTTATAGATTTCATTGTTTATTGTCTGAACTAACATGAACCAGTCAATCATAACATGGTCTGTTTTCAGTGTAGTAGTACCAAAAAAAAAAAAAAATACTTCAGGGTCATGATTGTTTAGGAAATTATTCTTCTATGAGCACATAGTTAAATTCATTTTCTACATCAATATTGTAGATGTTCACATATGACTTATCATATGTCTACCCTGAACCAAGGGACTCCATGATGGCTTAGTGGTAAAGAATCCACCTGCCAATTCAGGAGACTCAGGTTCAGTCCCGGAGTCAGGAAAATCCCCTGGAGAAGGAAATAGCAACCCACTTGAGTATTCTTGTCTGGGAAATGCTATGGACAGAGAAGCCTGGTGGGCTTTACAGTCCCTGGGGTCACAAAAGGGTCGGACACAACTTTGTGACTAAAACAACACCCTGAACCAAAGACTTGGTTGTATGCCAGCATTGTTGCATTTGGAGAGCCAAGGGCCCCACATTCTGTGCTCCAGGAGAATGATGACAGGAGTGTGCCTCTGGTCTAAAATGTGGGCAGGAAAAAAAAATGGAAGCCAAGATGATGCCTCAGAGTACATTGTTCCAAAATGAAAACAATCGCTAATCTAGCAAATACTTTACGATGAATACCATAACCCCAAGTAAACTTTGTGAATTAAGAAGTGGTTAAGTTTATTTTGGAAGTGCATTTTTTAATGTCTTGGTATTTTGGAGCTCTTAAATTTAACCATTAGAGGAACTCAGTCATTGTAAGTCAGCCTTAAGATGTGGTTTTAAAGGTCAAGCCTCCATCAAAGCAAAAATGCAAGATGCATCTCTTGAGAGTTCTCTTGGCTTCTCCTCCTAAAAATCTGATTGTCCGGAGGAGTTGCAGGTCATAAAAGTTTGCATGGAAATGTGGTTGAGGAAGTCGGCAGATGAATGATATGAATTGTCTGAAGTCAGGGATACATTGGGAGCCATCACTGGTTTGTAAATGAAGTGAGGGAGTTAACTCTGTTGATGTGATACACTTGAAGAAGGAAAGATTCACTGTAATTAAAACTACAAACAATGATGATGCCTGTAGCCCTCTGTTGCCGACACAGGCAGGACAGTACAATAAGCGAGATGAAATGTACCTAGCAGCCTCGGCAGCAGGCTGGAGCCATGTTCAGCGAAAGTAATTTAATTAGTGTTGATCATGACTGCAGATGATGGTGATTTGATAAGGAATAATTTAGTACTTAACAGCCTTTTACATGCACCAACTCCATGTGGGAAGGTAAAGCAAATTGCACAAAATGAATGTGCTGCTTCCACTTGTGCCCGTGCCAATGAGCTGGAAAACTGCCTGTTCGCAGACTCTCCGACTCTCAGCCTTGCGGTGAAATACCCAAACCCGGTCTCCCCTCTGGAAGGAATCTCTGTACTACCCTTACAGAAGAATAAAGAAGTCATTTTTGAGATCTGAGATCTCCAGGAAGCAGAAGACTGAAAATGAGGAAAATAAAGTTGCTTTGGTTCTTGTGCAAAAGATTGAAGATCTCAGGTTGGCTTCTTTTTTCCTCCTCAATGCAGCAATTAAAAAAAAAAAAAAACAAACCCTAGCATTTGGCTTATGATTAGAATAAAAAGTCATGGTTCCAAGAGCCCACAGCGATTTAAGAGGCCCACACACGGAGAGAGTACAGGAGCCCTAAACCTCTTGGAGAACCTGTGAGAATCCTTGAGTGTTGGCATCTAACAAAAAGGAAGACATTGTTTGACTTCATTTTTTTAAAAATCTTTTCAAGTCTTGGACCTGTTTCAGGGCAGCGTACACTGGATCCAAGTGTTGCCAAGATCATTGTGGATCTGAAATTTGTCTGGTTATGAGAATCACCTAGGAAATTTTCAAAGATAATGCTGATTTGTATACCAGCTGTAGTGAAGCAGAGTTCCTGGGAACGGTGTATGAGTTTGCTAGAGTCACCGTTTTCGTTGTTGTTTAATCACTGAGTCATGTCTGATTCTTTTGTGACCCCATGGACTGTAGCCCACCAGGCTCCTCTGTCCATTGGATTTCCTAGGCAAGAATACTGGAGTGGGTTGCCATTTCCTATTCCTGGGGATCTTCCCGACCCAGAGATCAAACCTGCATCTCCTGCTGGGCAGGGAGATTCGTTTCCACTGAGCTCCCAGTGAAGCCCAGGGCTGCCATTACAAAGTATCATAAACTAGGTGGCTTAAAAAGTGGAAATTTATTGTCTCACAACTCTGGAAACCAGGAGTCTGAGATGAAAGTGTTTGCAGGGTTCTGATGGCTATGAGAGAGAGAGTGTTCTTTGCCTCTTTCCTAGATTATGGCAGTTTGCAGGCAATTTTGGCAATTCTTGGCTTGAAGAAGCATCAGTCTAAACTCTGCATTCATTTCGCATGGTATTTTCACTGTGTTTCTCTGTCCTAATGCCCTGTTTGTACGAGGACACCAGTAATGCTAGATTAGGTTCCACTCTAAGGACCTATCTTAACTAGTTTTCCAAATAAGGTCATGTCTGAGATAGGACTTCAAGTTAAAATTTGGAGGGGACACAGTTGAACTAATGACATATGGAATATTAGAATCCCTGTTTTTGTTTTGTTTTGTTTCAAAATTTCCCTGAGTACTTTGATGATTGGCCACCTTTGGGGACCCTCTGTTTAGGGATCAGCTTCCCTCTGAGTACATGTTGGGTGTCCTTACGTTCTTTCTTCTATGATCACTCCAAGAAGTTCTTGGAGCCAGCCTGAAAGCTCCAGATGATGTATCTACAAGGATGAGTTATGCTTTTTTGCTTCTAGGTTGATAGTAATGGACATTTTGATAGAAGGCTACTGTCCTGCTAGGAATCTTTCCTGATGGTACCCCAGAGTTATCATCCCTCCTCTGATTCATCTGGAATTATTTATCCTGTGAAGTTGAAGCACATTATCAGATGTCTCTACTGGAACAGGAGGCCAGGCATTTTCAAACACCTCAATTTGTAGAGCGTTGCTTGATGTTTCTCATATTTTTAAACCTTTTTCTGGAGCAAAACATTTATCTCAATGTAAAAATCGTAAGTGTATAACTTGGTGAATTTTGCATATGTATATACTCGTAATCACTGCACACAGCAAATATAAAATATTTACAGCTCTATAGAGAATCCACCTGCTAGAGCAGGAGATGCAGATTTAATTCCCAGGTGGGAGAGAACCCTGGAAAAGGAAATGGCAACCCACTCTAGTATTCTTTCCTGGAAAACTCCACGGACACAGGGGCCAGGCAGGATATATTCCATGGGGTTGAGAAGCAATCGGACATGACTTAGTGACTAAACATCAACATTAGATTACTAGATCCCTCTCCATCGTTAATACTCCCATCCACCAGCGGAAGATTCTTTCACTATCAGGGTGGTCTGTTCTTCAAATTCCTTTACTACCTACTCTTTTGTGCTTGTCTTCTTTTACTCAGCTTACCATCTGAGAGATGTTCTATGTGTCACCAGTGTGTTCCTTGTTATTCTTGCAGAGTATTTCACTGTATGAATAAGCCACACATTATTTATCCATTTTTCTGCTAATGAACTTTGGAATTTTTCCAGTTTTGATAGTATGAGTAAAGCTGCTATGAATATCCTTTTGGTGAACATATTCAGTCCTTTCTTTTTGATATCCACCTAAGAGAGTCATTACTAGATCATAGGGGAGGTTTATATAAAGACTTAGTTGATACTGCCAAAAAGTTTTCCAGAGTGTTTGTATGTGTGTACGTGTGAGTTTATACTCTCAGTAGCATATATTTAAAAGTTATTGCTTTAGGTCTTCTTCATGTCAATGTCAATGCGAATCTTTAGCCATCCTAGTCGGTATATAGTATAACCTGATGTGACTTTATTTGCAGTTCCTTGATGAGTAAAGATGAATACCTTTTCATATATGTTCATTTTGTTGCTCATTTATTTTGCTATTTGGATATCTTCTTTTACAAACTGCCTGTTTGAATCTTTTGCCCAATTTTAATTGAGTTGTTTCTTTTCTCTCTTTGTAACAATTTTTATTAGGTTGAGTATGATATCTTTGATCTTTCTATAGCAAGTAATTTCTTGGTGTGTGTAGCTTAGTGTCTTGAGGAAGAGAAGTTCTTAATTTCAATGACGCCTAACTCATAGATTATTTTCTTTTATGGTTAATGCCTTTGCATCCTGTTCACTAATCCTTTCCTACCTCGTGATCCCAAAGACTTTTAAAACATAGTAATGTTGAATATAGTAGTCTCTGGTAATGTCTGATATTTTGATAAATATGATCAACTTTGCATTGTACTGCTAATTTATTAGCTTTTGAGATCGTATCCATTTTATTCATACAAATTAGTTCTGATCTCTCAGGTATGATTTGAATTCCTTTGTTGGTACTGTTTTTTCTTAGGAAAATATAAAACCCAATACTTAATCTAAAGTGCTGAACTTAAGGTATACACATTTTGTTGTACATGTTCAAGTAAGTCACAAAGAGTTGAAAACTATTTGTTAAGAAGGAAGCAAATGCGTGATTAATATACTACAAGATTTCATTATGTAGTATGTATCATTCTAAGAAGTAGCATGCACACACACATACACATGCAGAGGGAAAAAAATTTCTTAAAGGATGCTACTTTAAATCCTTTGTGTTTTTGTTTGATAATTTAAAAACATTTTATCTTCTAAATTTAGAATTTAGATAAAAGTAAAGAGAATAATGTAATGAACTCCCACTGACCCATCAGTCTGCTTTTAACATTTATCTACATTTTTCTATTTGATTCTTCCCCTACACATCTTTTTCTAGATTATTTTAATGAAATTCCAAGACTTATTTTTTTATCTGTAAATATTTTATGAAGCTTTAGCTTTAAACCTTTTTTTTTTTTTTGGAACAACTGCCATTTCATTATCACAGTCAACAAAATTAACAATAATTTCTTACCTAGTCCACATTAAAATGTCTTACTCATTGGAAAGTTGTCTCTTTTAGTTGTTCAAATCAGAATCCAAGCAAGTCCTCATGTTATGAAGTGATTCCTGAGGTTGTTAAGGCTCTTTCATCCTAGCATTTTATAAATTATAACTTTCTAACTTGGTAAAGTTAATGAACAGATGTACCATTTGCATATGAAAACATACATAATTTTCCCTTTGTTTCTGTTCCTCTGACTCTCTACTCTGAGTAGGTATATTAGACACACATTAAATTAGAAAAAATACTTTGAAATAGATCACTCAGTGAAATAATTGTATTATTATTTATTAAGTTTTCCTTAGACAACTAATTTAGGTGACAAATTTGTTTTCCACAGTGCTTCAGATGTTTCTTTAATATCACTGAACATTTCAGTCAAAATTATGTGCTTATATTAACAAATTTATTTTCTTGGAGCTTGATAGTTCTTGATATCAATTTCTTATACTAAAATTATATGACGTTCAAGCTAGTACAAGTTTATAATGCTGTGATGTTATGATCAAGATTGAATGGCATCATAAACCACAGAGTTTCTCTTCTCTTTGTTTATAGTATAAGTACTTAATATTTTGTATTTTAATCTCAGGTTTTACAGAGTTGGGATAACTATCCACAGTGTGTCCTTCTTGGGCTTATCCTTGATTATTCATGCCTGTGTATATTGTATGAAACTAAAATTCATTCTCATGTCTGTTTTTCCTCTTATCTTTTAATTTATTTTGCCATTTTTACTAAAACTTCAGTTATTCTGGGGATCTCTAGTGTATTTTTTCAGCTTCATTTAAAATAACAAAAATATATATTTTTGTTTTTATTTTTATTTTAGTTTTTGGTTTGAGAGATATGATTCCAACCTAAATATACATGTTTCTGGATATTTCATGATATTATCTTTATATTATATTGAACAGTAATGACATGACAATGTCATATGAAAAAGAAAAAGCTATCATTTCATATAGAATAATTGCTTTATGGTCATAATATACAAAAATAACTTTAATGAATTTCTCACAATGTATCTTCACACTTCTCTTAAGTAGTTAGACAAGTACTTTTATCTGTAGTTTAATATATAAGCACTGGCCACAGAGATGTGGAGTTTTTATCCTTTTGTCCAAAGTATCATCAGTTACCCTAAGAACGGCAGCTGGGGTTTCTTTGTCATAGTTCAGTTTTTATTCCATTAAACCATTACTATTAATACACTTGAAATATTTTCCTTTCAGTTAATTCTTAAAATTATGCTCCTATTTTCGGTTAATTCTTGAATAATCAGTTGTGTGTGTGTGTGTATTTTTCCTGCTTGGTAAACTTGCTGAAATATTTTCAAGCTTATTTTCTGAAAACTGAACTTCTCATTTTGTTAGTGTCAGCTAAGCCAGTTACAAGTAGTTCATTTCACTTTAAGTAGTGAGAAAGTTTAAGCATGCATTTTGTTATACAATAAAAGCAAACAATGAGTATATGGAGAGTATATAAGATTCTCCAGAATCTTTTCTTGCATGAAATTTGTCCATTGTGATTTTTCTTATGTATGAGAGTTAATATGAAATGTTAGTAACATTTTAACCAAGAGGGATAGAACAGGTTAGTGTACTTAATTCCTAACAGGATTTCATTTTTGTGGGTATTTTTGTTTTGTTTTCTAGTGGCTTTTCATGGCCTCCCACTGAAAATCAAGAAAGAACCCCACAGTCCATGTTCAGAACTCGGCTCTGCCTGCAGTCAAGAACAGCCCTTTAAATTCAGCTATGGAGAAAAGTGCCTGTACAATGTCAGGTAAAGTAATTGAGTGTATAGCGAGCGCCTGATGGTTCTTACTGAAACACAAATTTACCATAATATAAAATCTCAAGTCGTAGTTTATAAGAGTTACATCTTCAGCATGTAACGAACTAATTAGGTCTCGTGTTGAGCAGAACTCAAAAGGACCATTTACTGTCTGATCATATACTTCTAGAATCATTTTAAAGCAGTAATTTTTATCCAGATCATGAGCTGCTTTTCCACAACTGTTAGGGGATGCATCTTGAGATTGTAAAAAGGGTGTTAGGTGGCATGAGCAGGTACCGAAAGTTCAGTTCTCATTAGAAAGAATGCATTATGCACTTTAGAGTTTGTAGGGGGAAAACAGTGAAGCATTTGGCAGGTCTGAACAGTACATTAGTTATCTGACAGGCTTTGCAGATGATCTGGAAGATGCATTCATGGACAGTTGCAGTAAACTTAGAATTTTATAAGGCTTAGCAGAGGCTATTATCTGTTTAAAACCCAGTTCTTCCTTCTGATGATAATAAAGGGTGGAGCAGTAGAAGTACATTGTTCCTCTGTTGGAAAATTTGATAACATGTATGTTCATTAAAAACCCTTCACAGTAAATTGCATTCTGCTACTTTTCATATTGGCCCCTAATTGCATAAGGAAAAAGTTGGCTCTGTATATTGTATGTTATTACTCTCAATTACAGTAGAGACTTAGTCCTTTAAAGGAGTTAGTTTAGAAACATATAAAAATGATTACAAGTATTTGCGGTCTTATAAATTATGTTGATTCAAGTTCATAATGCATTATGATTCAGAGGCGTCTTCTGTTTCCTCAGATGATTTTTTTTTTACCTATACTCTGTTGTTCCCTTCTGCAGGATAATTTTATTTTTTTTCCATTCTTTAAATCGAAGGATAGCTGAAGGTTAGAGGTGTACAATATAGTGATTCACAATATTTAAAGTTATTCTCCACTTATAGTTATTATAAAATACTGGCTACCCTGCCAGTGTTGTACAGTATGTTCTTATAGATTATTTTACTCCTAGTAATATGTACCTCTTAATCTCCTACCCTATATTGCTCTTCCTGCTTCCCTCTACCCACTGGAAAGCATTCACTTGTTCTTTGCATCTGTGAGTCTTCTTCCTTTTTGTTACATTCAGTAGTTTGTTTTTTAAGATATTTAAGATAAAAAAAACTTTGATTCGTATACAGTTTCATGGTACCTGACCAGTGCTTGGATATTTCATTACTGTTTGTTCTTGCAAACTTGTCTTCTACACCCTCTTTTCTAGATGGTTCACCAGAGTCTGAAATGATGACGGTGGTTCAATTGAACTGCAAGGCTTTTATAAGATATATCTCTTATAGAAGCCTACTATTAAAAGCATACTGAGTTCAGATAAAACAGTATTGATCAATCTGAGTTTTATTTTATCACACTTTTAATTTTTGCATTTTCCCCTTATGAATACTATGTATCCACAGAATAATTACTTAACGTATTAGAGAATTTTTAATTAATAAACCAAAAAGGTATAGAATTGTCATTGCATTTTAGCATTTATCAGAAGTGTGATTATAGAAGAACTACTGCTTTATAGACATATTTTAAAAAAACGACATCTGACTTTCATAAATTAATGGTAGAATTACCTGTATATTTTGAGATTCTTCTTGAAGGCCAGTAATTCCTGCAGTGATTTATTGGATTAATTCTGTTTTTTTCCATTTCTATATGAACAGTGTAACTCAGTATAGCATTTTATGAGAAAAAAGTAATATCCTAGGACAGAAGATGATTCCTTATTTTTCACATGGGAATGAGACAGGTGAACCATTTTATAACAGAAGTACATTCTCGTTCAGAAATATTGGTAAAGGAAACAGGTGGAACCAAATAGTGTGAGTTTGTGGACTTTGCTGTAAAGGAAGAAAGACTTATGGAGCCCATACTCCTCTACTTCTATAGTTTCATGCGTGGATGTAATTCTTTTGTATGGATGGAGCAACAGGAATTACATAAGTCAATTTTTTTTAAGTTTCTTTTTTAAAGAAAAAATATACTGGCAAATGCTTTTTATCTTAAAAGGAAACAGAGTATTTTAACCTAGATATTTTTTTGTTCAGAAACTTAAATATAATTTGTTTTCAATAAAGTATTTTTAGATTAGAAGAATTAGTTAAATCATATCCCTGAGAACCATGCTAAAGACTGGAACTTAAATTCATAATGTGTATAAAAACAAGCTTACTCATTTTATTCTTTTCTAATTATGTTTAGAAGTTAGACTGTGATAACAGGATTTTATTCTTAAGAACATTATCTTGTGCCTATTCTTATGCTCCAAGAAGGTTTAAATATATCAGAGACGTTTTAATTTGCCTCATAAATCTTTATTATCTCATGTGAGGAAGTTAATGCCAGGCATCATTTATTTTATACTTAAAGAATGAAAATAAGGCAAAAGCATTGGCTTCTTAGAATTCTACAACAAATAAAGGTGAGTCAGATATGATCTGCATCTCGTTAAACCGATACAACTTCTTATTCTAAAGTCTTCTGTATTGTAGAAGAATTATAATATCAGAAATATTTAATGATCTAGAAAAGATCTATGAAGCTTGCTTAAGGAGACATGGTAACAACAGATGGTAATAGGGACTTCCCTGATAGTTCCGTGGTTAAAACTCCACACTTCCAGTGCAGGGAGCATAAGTTTGATCCCTCGTAGGAGCCTGCATGTCTCACAGTGTGGTCAAAAACAACAACGAAGAATGGATGGAAATATTGTCACTGCTTTTGCTGACAGAGATTTTCCTTATGTTATGTTGTTTGTATATGTATTAAAAATAGATGTTTTATATTTATGCTGTTTCCAA
Organism: Ovis aries; assembly: GCF_016772045.2. Lineage (NCBI taxonomy): Eukaryota > Metazoa > Chordata > Mammalia > Artiodactyla > Bovidae > Ovis > Ovis aries. The sequence continues at coordinate 23,079,723 of NC_056057.1, read as the reverse complement.
GTGATACATTATCCTATTTTCTGTTTAAGTGTGTGGCTGTTTTGATGATTACATGTTTTCAAACTGCAAAAACCAAAAGCCATACCATTCTGAGCTTCCTTAGGACTTTAGCCTGAAATATTTTTTTCTTTCCTTGAACTGTTGGGCGGGGGGACGGAGTTTTAGTTTTTCCCAAGAAACACACGTTCTCTTTTCTCTTGTCTCCTGGGTAGTGCCTATGATCAGAAGCCACAAGTGGGAATGAGGCCCTCCAACCCCCCAACACCATCCAGCACTCCAGTGTCCCCCCTGCACCATGCATCTCCCAACTCAGCTCATGCTTCAAAGCCTGACCGCGCCTTCCCAGCTCACCTCCCTCCATCGCAGCCCATCCAAGACAGCAGCTACCCCATGGATCACAGGTAAAGTGCAAGTACCTTATAAAAAAAGTTTATTGAAATATAGTTGATTTACAATGTGTGTGTTAGTTTCTGCTATACAGCAAAGTGAATCAGTTATACGTATATCTACTCTTTTTTAGATTCTTTTCCCATATAGGTTACTACAGAATATTGAGTAGAGTTTCCTGTGCTATGAAATATATCCTTATTAGTTATCTATTTTGTCAATGGTAGTGTGCATATGTCAATCCCAATCTCCCAATTTATTCCTCCCTACCCCTTATCCCTTGGTAACAGGAAGTACCATTAAAAAAAAAAACAAAGCAAAACTGTTTTTAGCATTCTTGGAAGAAATTCCTTTTACTGCTTCCTAGAACCTATAGTAAATTCAAGGCGAGTGTATTAATTTTGCACATCTGTGCAAAATATTTTTAGAGTTTGCTCTGTCTTTAGCTATAAATAATTTGTGGAGAAGGTCATTTGTAAACATTCCTTTATAAACATTTAAATTGGTTGCTAAAATGGAAAATTAATCTATATACTGACATTTGAACATTTCCCTTTCTCTTTGCTTGAATTAAATTGCTTCACTTAAACTTTAAATCAGATCATCCCATTTTTATGAGCATATGTGTGTACTTGTAAAATAAAGTTAGGAGACTAATTTTAGTAGATGGCTTATGGAATTAGGTTCTTTACCTTAGACTGACTGGTTTAGCTGTACATAGTTTTGCAGAAGAGAACTTATATGATAGAACTCTCTTCCCTGCTTTCCGAGTGATGGATATTTAATGTCAGTAGACGCATGACCCTGAACACTGAGAATATAACATTAAAGTGATAGAGACTGAATTAGTATTACTTAGAAAGGAACAAGGCAAGACACAATGTAGAGCTAGAGAATATGCTATGTCAGGTAGTTCTCAACTCTTAGAGATGTAAAAATTTGTGTTTAAATAAAATATTGAAGGACCGTTAGAGGCCTTAATAATACAACTTAAAAACACAGTTCAGTTGTATATAGCATTTATTTTTTTCCTCTTCTACCCTGTACTTACGTTGAACGAGTGGTGTGTTGGTAAATGGTTAACAATAGGATCTATGGAAGAAAACCCAAAAGACTTTGATCTGTAGCATTTGATGAGTCTGTGATGTAAATATTGCCCCCATGGCAGATTCCAAGCTATCAATATGACCACCCTGAATGTGGAATTGGAAAGAGATGTATAGTAACATGCCATGAAATAGTAGTATTTCTACCAAACAGATAAAACAGGCATAATCTCAAGAGCATGATTAGTATGATGTTGTTCAGTTGCTCAGTTCTGTTTGACTCTTTGCGACCCCATGGGCTGCAGCACACCAGGTTCCTCTGTCCATGGAATTCTCCAGGCAAGAATACTGGAGTGGGTTGCCACTCCCTTTCCCAGGGGATCTTCCCAACCGAGGGGTCTAACCCAGGTCTCCTGCATTGCAGGCAGATTCTTTACCTTCTGAGCCACCAGAGAACCCCAAATTTAACAGTAAGCCTGTGCAAAGGGGTTCTGACACAGCATTTTAAAAATAATTCAGCCAAAGGAATCCTCCAGATCAGCAAAGAAAACCCAAAGATGGGCCACTGGCAACTTTCTGAAAATAACGGAATCCTCAGATCTGCTTTTTATAGACTATTTAATGGGACTCAATCTCAAATTCAGTCACTCTTCTGATATGGAAGGATAAGATGAAAGCATTCTTTCCAGCATGAAACCAAGTAATAATGTTTCTACCTTGGTTTCCATCCCTGTGTCCTCTTGTGCTTTGGTTATGAAACACTGTCCATTATCTTTTGCTTCTCACCCTGTGGACCTGAGACTTTCTCAGAGTGTAATGGTATGAGCATCTGTGTAAACAGTTTTGTAAATACAGATGAAAGAAATCTTATTGCCGGGTGGGCCATTAAACAGATGCACATTGTGTAGGACTGATGGGGGGATAGAGAGGACGATGCAGAAAAAAGCAAGTTTTGTTTTGTCTACTTCTGGAGACTTCCCAGAGTTCTTGGTACCAAGCCTCTCACCCCTCAGACGAGGGTCAGAATTAGAGGCGGTACGGTTGGCGCTCTCTGAAGTTCTCTCTTACGGAAGGCGACTGCTGAACAAGCAGTGTGGCTGTTTTTAGGTGACCTAACTAGAGATGCCATAGCCAAATCCATTTGAGTTTCTCTACTTGAAGTCAAATATTTGAGACTGTGAACAGCCGGCCCGGAACTAGGAGAGGGAAGCTCAGGTCTTTTCCCAGTGTCCCCCGCGGAGCGTGGAGGCCAGTACCAGCTGGCCCATCCCAGGAAAATCTCTGAAGCCGTATGTTTCTGAGGAGGATTTCTTGGAGAGCTCTCGCCAACAAATGACAGTCCCTCAGTTATAAATGGCAAATTTGCTCTGGGAACAGATCCTGTCCCCAAATAGCCCCCTCCAGCCCAGCACCCAACCTCTCTCAGGGAACGCTTCATGGCCAACTGGGCTGCACCCCGCTTCCTCTCCTCAGCCTCTCTCTGCTCCTCAGTCCAGCCCTTTGGCACGTTTCCCTGAACCCACTGTGCAGGAGTCCTGTCTCTTTTTCTCTGTTTCCCACCACTTAGACACTGTTTTTCTATACCCAAGAGTTCATCAGCGTGCTCTCCTTACCCATGCACTCTCTTCCAGAAGCTTCTGAGTCCGTTTCTCTTTACCATCAGTCATAAGAATGTCGCCACAAACTTGTAGTTTCTTAGGAAGCATATGTGTGTTGATATACACATGGTCCTCAGTGAGTACCAACTGGAATCTTGTTGACTTCTGCAAACAAATGGCTTGACTTTTTTTAAAACAAAGCTTTTAGCAGAAGTATTATTAACTTCCTTGTATGGCTTCCCAAGTGAGCAAGAGTTCTTATTTTAACTTCAAGTTACAATTTTCTGATTCACTCCTTGACAGTTCTTAATGATAATTTCTGTTTCTTTTTTTGGCTAATGAAATAAGCAAGAGAAGGGAAATGAACGCAGTGCCCGTCAGCCTAACTGTTTGGCGATATCTGAGTTTCTGAGTTGGTTTTCTGCAGGTGTAGTTGGAATTTCAGTGCTTTTCCCGGCAGCTGGTGAGGGTAGAGTTAAATCCCAGGGTGGAGTGTTCTGAGAAACACTGAAGCAATCGCTCCGCCATTCTTTTGCTCTTCCCTTGTTTTCATTTAACGTTACCAAAATTAAATGTTAACTCTCCAAATTAAAGTCACAGGAATGCTTTTAGAAGGGTGCAAGGGAATTAATAGGCATACATTTGCTCATAGAAATGTCGGATAGGTTATTTTTAAGCACTCCTGGGCATTTTAGAGCACTTTAAAATCTTTAATTAATCCACATCTTTGTGGTGGGTCAATGGTATTAGGATGAATCACGCAGAACTGAATGAAGATGTGATGAGCCGGTCAGTACAGTAGATAACCAAGAAGGAAGGAGTGTAGAAACTCACCGTCAGCCTCTGCCAAGGCCTCAGAGCTTCCACGTGACCTAACATCCTGACGTGTTGCAATGCTACGTGATGCATGCATGTTCTTTCCATCTTCAGAGGGCTGCTGTAATATTTTATGCTTATTTTTATCAACCTGATATTTTGTCTGAAGCTCTCGGAAGCCAGTGTGTTCTGTGTTGCTGTTTTGACAGTAAAGAAGTGGTCTAAAAACTAGGTTGGATTTCATTCTCTATAATATTGCCCAGTTTAATTTCTCATTAGAATACAGTGTTCTTTAGGACATTGTTGAAGATGTAAGAGTCCCACCCATTTGAAAAGAAAGCCATTCCTTTCTTCTTTCCTCAGTAGCTGATGATAAGAAACGGAAAACCATTAAGAAGGTTTTTATTTGGTTGATTCTTTGTTGATTAGCTTGATAACGATTGAAAGAAAGAGGATGCAGTTTGAGATTAGATTCTTTCCAGAGTCTCTGTTTTGCTTTTTTCCCCTTGTCTATAATTATTTGAACTCACTTCATAAGGAAATTTGGTGAGCATTCGAGTTGATTTCTCACTGGGCATTTTAACTGTCAGGGTATGTATTTCTTGCAAATGCTACATTGCTCTCCTTAGCCTTACTTAAGGGACACCTTTAACTTCTTGTAATATACTGAAATGGTGCTGAATGGAACTAATTAGAAGAGGAACACAAGGTGCATTATGATTGGAAAGTATATTGCTACTGACCCAGGAAGGAGAAATCTCATCTTCATTGAAGATTTACACTTTGCGTCAGTCAGCTGGTGTCACGTTCAGTAACTAAGCGGTTAAAAATTGTGCCAGTATTTTTAAAGGGTATTTCTTGTTACCTTTTTATTTGAAATATGCTCTCTTATTTCCCAGATTTCGCCGCCAACTTTCTGAACCCTGTAATTCCTTTCCTCCTTTGCCAACAATGCCAAGGGAAGGACGTCCCATGTACCAACGGCAGATGTCTGAGCCAAACATCCCCTTCCCACCTCAAGGCTTTAAGCAGGAGTACCACGACCCAGTGTATGAACACAACACCATGGTTGGTGGTGCAGCCAGCCAAAGCTTCCCCCCTCCTCTGATGATTAAACAGGAGCCCAGAGATTTTGCATATGATTCAGGTAGGCCTATGCTTTAAGTTACATTTATGATATCTTTTCACTTGCTTATCGCTTTCGGTAGTGTTGACTGCAGGTTAGGTGGCTCCTGACTATTTTTTGGTGGAAACTTTCTGATTTATTCCTTCTTTGAATCTTTCTCTTTATGTGAAGCGTTGGACTATCAAACCATTTTGGCATGAGTCGATGGTTGAAATAATGTCTAGAAATGAAACTTGTTTGAGGAAAAGTACAATTTGTAAAATTAAGCTCTCCTATCTCAGGCCAGGAGAGTAACAAGGTTGTTCTTTTCTAAATTCTGGGCTTTTTTTTCCATTTGCTCCTGTGGCATTATTTACAATTATTTACAGTGTGACAATATTTACAGAAAGTAATATTCTATACTAACTTATTGCTTATTAACTATTTTTTTTCTTTATTGGTATGGCAAGATTCCAAGGGTTCATAAATAAGAATTCTTCCATATTGGACAAAGAATAGCAAAAATAGCAATAATAGAGCTTAGCTGTTATCTCACTGAGCCAAAAAGGCCCTGCTAAGTATGTCAAGGTAGAGAATTGGGTTACCTGGAAATAAAGAGCATTTTTGTCTATTGTCAATGTTGCCAAAAACTTTGCCAATATTCAACCTTGAGAACTCAGAAAAATTACTTAATCTGTGTTCATTTTATTTTACAAAATGAATTGAATACATTCAAAATGAATCACACTCAAAATACACTTACGGAATGAATTGTCTTACATTCAAACAAAATGAATTTGTTTTACAAAATGAATACATTTTTCAAAATCAAGACACCTGCCTTTTAGAAATCTTGGAAACTTTGAAAAATAGTGTGAAATAAAAGCTAATGCTTCTAAGAATGGCACCAGGCAAAAAAATTGCTAACATTATTGTAAGCATAATCAATAGATGGTTGTAGACTTAAAAATATTGGAAAGCAAAGTGACTTCCTTTCATGTGGATAAAAGTTTTATGGATATTCTTTATGAAGGAACAATTGCTTCTCTAGGCATAACTCTGCTGAGTTTTTCTATCAGTTCTACTTGATGAAGGAAAACTGTCTCCTGGTCTTGCTTCCTTGTCTTAAGTTAACTTGTATAAAGTTACCTGTTTTATTATAAACTGATCTTAAAGGTCAGCAAGAAGGAGCCCTACTGAGAGCCTCCTTCTGGCTATCCTTTCTCATTGGACAACAAGTTCAAGGAACTAAGAGGAATTTCTGCTGAGAGACTCGGACTCTACTTCTAGACGGTACACTAGCTACCCAGGACCCATGCCTTCCCTGCCCAGTCAGCCCTGAGTCAGCTTCCAGGACTGGAGCAAGTTCATCCCAGGCCTGGTTTTCCAGGCAGAGCACATTGCTCCTGTGTATACCTCTGAAGTCCAAGGAGGTAGCCAAGGGGCAGCTGTTTGTGAGAGGATGAGGATGGAGCCTGGTTGTACCCATAGGTTTGGTGTGTGAGGCTCCTGTGGTATGGAACCGTGAGGGCTTGAGGGATATAGGAAGTGAGGCAGGAAATGGGGTGGGCTGGGGTCTGAACACTGAAAACTGGCTCCATACCATTTTCTCTTTCAATTCTCCTCCTAGAAATTTCCCCAAAGTCTAGGTTTGACCTGGCCTTCCAAGTTGCTATGTTATCACATTTTCAAATAGGAGGAGAGAACATATTTATTTATAAGTTTGTTTGATTCATAGTTTTAGATTTCTTTTTAAAGATGTTTTTGATATGGACCATTTTTAAAATCTCTTTTGAATTTGTTACAAGATTGCTTTTGTTTCATGTTTTGGTTTCTTGGCTGCTAGGCATCTGGGATCTTAGTTCCCCAACCAGGGATCAAACCTGTACCCGTTGCACTGAAAGGCAAAGTCTTAACCATTGGACCACCAGGGAAATCCCCATATAGTTCTAAAAATTTAAACATATGGTGTGAAGGACTTTATTTGAATGCTTGTCCCAGACCATGTAATTTTAAGACCATCCTAAAATGTACCATAGTGGTTATAGTTTAGAGCCTTTTATATTTGTCCATGATTTATGTGCATAATTAAGAACCCTCCACGGCTGCTGCTGCTGCTGCTAAGTCACTTCAGTCGTGTCCGACTGTGTGCTATCCCATAGACAGCAGCCCACCAGGCTCTGCCGTCACTGGGATTCTCCAGGCAAGAGTACTGGAGTGGGTTGCCATTGCCTTCTCCAAAATCATTTAAACTAACCCAAATAATTGGTTCAGAAGGAACTGCAGGGCATAGCATTTTTAGAAATTTCTTCATGTTTTCTAGAAATGATTTTATATTTCAGAAAGATTATAATTGGAATCATTTTCTTGATTCTTTGGTTTTCCATATATTTATATTATTATATATAAATATGCATATATTTATATTAATACAACATTCTCCTTATATTTATATCATATATAAAATCATATATAACATGGTATTGAGAATGTGTAACTTTTCTTAAGAAGATGTGAACCAAATAAAAAGATTTAAGTAATCCAATGAGAAAAAAAAAAAAAGAACTGATACTGTGAGGTTTAATTGCTTTAGTTTTGGGCCATATGTAATAGAGTTCTAAGTCAGTTGCTGTCTGGCCCTCAGAGGCACAGATTCAGTTACTTATAACCAAAAAAGGATAGTCCATGCTTTAGCTCAGCCTGCTATAATCAGATACCATCAATTGGAAAGCTTAAACAGCAGACATTTAACTCTCACAGTTCTATAGGCTGGAAAGTCCAAGATCAAAACTGCCAGCAGATTCATTTCCTGATGAGTCTTCTCTTCCTGGCTTGCAGATTGCTACTTACTCACTGTGTCATCATGTAACAGAGAAAGACAGAGCTATCCTCTCTTTCTCTACTTATGATGATACTAATTCCACCATGAGGGCCCCACCCTCAGGACCTGGTCTTATTCTAATTACCTCTCAAAGCTGTCCTCTCCAAATACCGTCATGTTAAGCATTAAGGCTTCACAATGAATTTTAGAGGACTTGATCATTCGGTCCATAAAGAGTGTAGTATCCTATTTTAAAGGTACATAGGGCATCTTTTTTGTAAGTTACCATATACTTTGCCAATGACTTGTGGAATATTTAAGAAGTTGTTAATGTATGTTACTTCTCCTCTCTAAATTATATTTCAAGTTGTTAAAGTTGGATGGTACCTTTGAATTCTAATTTCAGTATTGCCAATAAGATATAGTTCAGTTTTGCTTGAATAGTTAAATAGTAAAGTTACATATTCTGAATGGATGAGGTCTAAAGAACTGTAGTAACTGTGTAACCAGGGCTGATGAAAAATTAACCTGTGCATTTCAAAATGTTATGCTGACCACCCACTTGCTGCAATTAGGTTGACACATCTGCCTATGTCCTTCATGCTGTCACAAGTATGATCTCCAGATATTTTGTTTCATTGTCTTGAGTTCTTTCGTCCTTGCTGTCAATTTATTAATCTTTTTTTAGAAAATATAATGTGTTTATCACGGAATCATTGAGTGCTTAGTTCACTTAGTGATGTTGAACAAATAGCACATTAGAAAATACTTTATGTGATCTAAAGACAATGCGAGAAACATTTCATAATCCTTTTATTCAGCATCTATGATCCACAGATTGTCCTTTAAGAAGGCCTCTAGAACTCTTCATTGCTTAATTCAATATAACATAAATGTTGTGAAAATAAAAGAAGCTTTGTAAGTGAAAAGGCAACATGATTATGCTCTAATAAAGCCTGACATTAATTATGACATGGGAAATGGAAGGTCTATTAGTCATAATTATAATTACAGGAATGCAATTTCAACTGCTGAGTATTTAAGCTAAAAATTACAAAATATTATGTTAGTCAAGTAGAAATTTTTTAAAACTTAGATCAGAGGACTCTGAAAAGATAAAAAACAATTGATGTTTAGGGCCAGTGTGGTGAACCAGTACAATATGATCATGATTATAATATTAAGTTCTCAACAGTCCAGTACAATAATAGATGTAATTATCTATTATTATTGTTTTCTTTCTCTGTTTCTCTAGCCTAATATTGCTGCACAAAGCAGGGACACAGGCTTTTTTGTTGGTTGCTTGGGTTTTACTGAATCCAATCTGATTTCTTCCTTTTTTGCCTCTGTGGCCAAGTTCAAAAGAATTGAATAAGCCCTGTGTGCTTCATATGGGTACAGTGCTCTATTTAAATAAAACTGTGGCTGTTTTCCCGTTTTCATACTCACAAATGAGGTTTTGCAGATTCTGAATGCCCAATGAGGTAAATAGTTTAGATATTCGCAACACATATTTTGCTAGAATTTATGTGTTCATTGATTGGTCTTTTGGTTTGGTTTTGGATAGCTAAGGGTATTTTTAGGATAGTGGTGAACACATGAAACTAAAGTTTAACTCAAGAAAATATCAGCACAAAATGCTCACACACTTTGATCAAGTATTTTCACTGTCAGAAAGTTATCTTAGGGAAGGGGAGACCCATGATGAATATTTAGTGGTGGAGGAATATCATAGAGTAATTGGTAATGTAAGTTATGGCTATCAATAGCAAATATTATGCAGTCATTAGAAGTCAGACTTCTAATACTATTTAATGAAATGAGACTACTGAGTAAAAAAATTATACATGTCAAGTGTGGCTCAGGCAAAAATAAGACCCAGTATAGAAACACTGTAGGGCTATATATGCTGTGATATTATAGTCAGTACCTACTTTGCCTATAAAGTGCTTTGTCTTTTAATTGTGCTTAGTACAGCTTTTCTAATCAGATAGGGTAAGTATTAAATTGTCAAGTATCAACCAATTTAGAGTTGAAGAAAAGTGTCCAGGTTAATCACATCAGTCCTATAAGTAAAAAGAACAGTAAATAAAGAAGGACATAGTCTCATTTGTTGCAAACCTGGCTTTGTATTCCTTTGTTTCCAGGGCTGCCTTAGAGAGGGAGGAGAATGAATATGATACTTGGTCCATTTCAGGTTCCTCCCTGCACTGTACTTGCAGCCCCATTATTTAATGCTGTTATGTTACTTTGCATTTGGGGGTGGTTTTAAAAATCTTAACCCAGTAGTTGATTGAAGAGGTGATACATTAATAAAGTGTTTTTAACACTCAGGGCCTATTCTGTTGCCTTAATTAATTTGAAAAGCTGCCTCCCCACCATGTGGTGGAGCAGTTTTAGCCAGGAGCTGGGAATGAAGAAGGGAAAGAACTTTCAGAGACATGAAGAAGTGTTTCTGAAATAAGAAAATGGGGGAAAGTGCATGCTTATAGCTGTAGGAGGGAAGGAAGTAGTTCTAAAGGGTAGGGGGAAAAGCTGGGATCGTGTTTCCTAAAGAAAATGTTTCTGTATTTTGTCATTGTTTTTTAGGGTCATTGTGTTTTTTAGGGTCATTCTTTCTGGTACTGATGAGGCCTTCTTTCAGTTTGGAGGCATGTCACATGTATGTGTTGGCAAATGCAGCATTATTTTCAATTGGGAAATTGACACAAATAGCTGTTTCATAGAATCATAAGTCTTTAAGCTCATGAAAGCTCTTGGGGATCACCTCATTGAAATTCCTTCTTTACACTCCACTGTAGAGATAAATGTCCAAGGCTCATTCAAGTTAACTTGCCATCAGTTGCACAGTTCTGTGAAATAGCCAAAACTAGAACTATGGTTTTCTTATTCTTAGTGTACAGTTCACAGTCTTTCTATATAATTGTCCAAAGTAAAATTCTTTAATTCATAATTTGTTAGATGCATTATTTATTCTTTTCTCTAATTGTAGCCTGAATATTTGCAAATGATTTTATAAAGCTCTACATGATGCAGGGCAATGAAAGCATTTGCATTAAAACCTAAGGTATGCTTTTTCTAATTTGAAGGTATTCATTTCATGTTAGACAGTCCTCAAATTTTATTCTGATTATTAGGTACTCACTGTTGTAAGACAGGAAAATATAAAACCTCAAATGATATTTTGGATTAAAATGTGTTCTGTCTTCTTTTTAAAAATACACCGTAAACATTATCAAAATTTGAGATTGTCAGATAAGTGACTTTTCCTAATAGTTCTTCTGAAAAAGGATGAATGATAATTAGAAGGAAAAGTAACAAATCAGTGTCATAGCCAGCTCTAAAATTCTTTGATTATGTAAACTTTGAGTTTGTCTGAGTCTTCTTTCTTATTGCACTTCACTCTTTGTTAAAAACACTTGATCACTTGATGGCTTAAAATACAAGAGTCATTTTCAAACTGGTGTCAGCTCAATCTATTTTTTTAGTAGAAAACTTATGAAGAACTGCAATATGTAAAGAAAGCTTACATTTGGAAAAGTAAGATGGGCCTTTTCTCACTTTCATTTTTAAATCCAAGCAACCCTTTCTACGTTCTCCATATAGATTTCTTCATCATCTAAGGACTTTAATGAAGGCCAGTAGACAAACCTTCAAATTTAGAGAATAATTATATGTTCTTAGCATGTAGAAAAATTATATGTAGGCAGAGAAATGATAAAATAAAAATATTTAGCTCATGTTAAATATGTTAAAAACTAGAAATGTGTTTAACTTTCAACTGTCAGAACTGACAAATATATCTGGTACTCACATAGGCTCAAGCTGGCACTGCAGTCATCAGAGTTAAATAGTCTTGGGTTTCTGAAATGGTGAGAGAAAATTTTTATGTTGTAAATGTTATTCTATGTTTTGCTGTGTTGATGGGTACACATCTTAAATAGCAAAGAAATTAGTGAAGTAATTCTTAACACTGCTCTTAGTGAGCATTCTTGGAATTTTTCTTGTAAAATTTAGAATATGATTTTAAATTTATGGGATGAAATCAATAGCTAGTAGAGCAAGAAAAAGATAATTATTTTCTGCAGCTACATAGAAATATGAGTATACATAGTGCTTTATTTTGGGTTGAAGATGATTTGTCAGGGCCTCATCAGCTGGTTCAACTTGCTCAAAATTAAAAACAGACAATTCAGAAGGCTAAATTTACTCAGTATTTTATTTCTAAATTATTACTATTATGATTGTTACTACTACTACACTACTGCTGCTGCTGCTGCTGCTAAGTCGCTTCAGTTGTGTCTGACTCTGTGCAACCCCATAGACGGCAGCCCACCAGGCTTCCCCGTCCCTGGGATTCTCCAGGCAAGAACACTGGAGTGGATTGCCATTTCCTTCTCCAATGCATGAAGGTGAAAAGTGAAAGTGAAGTTGCTCAGTCGTGTCTGACTCTTCGCGACCCCATGGACTGCAGCCTTCCAGGCTCCTCCACCCATTGGATTTTCTAGGCAAGAGTACTGGAGTGGGGTACCATTGGCTTCTCTGACTACTACTACTGTAGTAATATCTCAGGAATTCTGTCATCAGGATATCTTTTTCATTTTTAAATGATTCTTTATTATTTACTTTGTAAGAGGAGATATACATTTTAGGGAAATTGGCCTCGTATATGTGTTACGACAAATATTCTTACATGCTTAATGAACAGTTGATCCATATGTAAGTAAACAACCAAAAATATTATTCAAGAGATAACAAGGAGTGGAGTGAAGGCAAAAGAAAACTGTTGAATATGCTAATTAGGTTTCGATGGAACAGTGAAAATAGAAGTAAGAGCTCCTGATACTTATTTTACACGTTCAGGTCTGCCATAAAGCTTTGTCATTTCCAAAATGGAAGGCCTCAAGACAGATAATTATAATTTTAATTTTTAAAAATATGAAATATGACATTTGTAAATATTCAGCTTTACTTCATCATTTTTACTTACCTATCTTTGAACCACCATGAAAACTAGTTCTAGATACTGAAGTTTTTTTTAAGCCTTGAAAAAAGAATGTTATTCAAGAATTAGTAATTGAATATATACTGACTCTTCAGCAGTCTTGTTCTGTTCTGTATTTTCTGTGGATGACATGTTGTAGGTTTCCTTATCACCTCTCCTCCTGGCTATGTTAAGTATTCTAATTTTAGTTCAAAGTTAAATATGCTGGTAACTTTATTTTCTGTCCTTTTATTTGGTAGATATTAGAAATTAGAAGAGAAATATTAAATTATTATGAAATCATATTAGCAAATCGTGCACACATTTAAAACCAAAGACCATGCATTTTTCGTGTTTCTTCTCTCTTCTTCTGTAAGCATAGTGAAGATTCCTTGAGAAATCAGTTAAAGATCTATTCAGGGATTGTTGACTGCAATCATTTCGTAAGATGGCTTCAGGTCACTGGAAGAAAGAAGTATTTTCTTCCCTTCAGGGTCAAGGACCAAGTTACAGATGGCTGGTAAAACCCATGATATGTTTTGACAGTATTTGGTAGTGGACTGAGTCTTTACAAACTGTTCCCATAATTGCTCATAAATAGCTTTTTTCCCTCCTAAAAACTCTAGATATTTTTAAGTATTACCATCTTTAGTAATTTCCAGTGTAGTGATGATTATGGTTCCATGAACTTTGGCTTTTTGTACCTGATATTTAACACTCCCAAAGGCCAAGCCTTGGCCCTACTCCATGACAGAGCATCGTTTGCTTATGGTCACATTTTCTCCTGAAACAAAGCAACTGATTTTTTTTCCTCTTAACATTAAAATTGTCACTTGAAGAATCAGAGAATCACTTGGGAATTTAAAGGAATGAGTTACTGAATCGTTCAGAAAATGGTAACATCTTTCTTACCTGTTTCTCTGACATCCAAAGATAATTGTCTTTTATTCAGCCAGTAATTTGTGGATTAGTAGGTCACATAATCTCTGATTTTTAGGTGCTTCAAATGTGAAAAGTCATGGTGATGTCTTCCTAATTGAGCTTGTTATTATAAGAGAGGCCATGGATTGGCCTTACAACTTGACATTGCCTTTTTCTGCTTATCAGATCTCGTATGAGTTTTCCTATTTCAGTTCTCAGTGAAAATAGCAAATCTATCCAAGATTTGGTCCACTCTGTCAGTTTTTCTAAGAAATACTTCAATATGCTCTAAATCTACAGTTACAGTAAGTGGCATTGGCTAGTGATTCGATTTGAGAATTGAGACCATGGTCTGGATTTACTCTTTATGCATTAACACAGGTCAAATGGACAGGGACTGCATTTTAAGTCAGTAATGGAAGGCTGAAGGCTGTTTTAAACCAATCATATCAGTTTTACCCATGACTGATTGATCCCTAGAGGCACAGCCCTGTAAGCATTTCTCCTACATGAATGGACTCTATAGAGCCTGGAGTTTCATTCATAAAATGGAGACTGAAAGGAAAAACATACAGACACACACACACATACACACTCTGACTCTCTGGAATGTCCATTTATACAGAGCTGAAGGGTGTAGTGTTCCATCAGCTGCTGCTTTTGCCAGTTGACTGGAAGTAATGATTAATGCTCATTGGTCCTGCCTGCATGTAACCTGACACTATTTATGGCCGTGCAGTGTTCATAATGTATAGTGAACGGAGAAGACAGCATTCTCAAATCAGAAACATAAACAGGAACTGGTGGGTCTGAATTCCATTCAAATATGTCATTTCAGCCACACAGTGTTTGTCTAACTTGGATTTTACAGGCAGGAAAGGGGGAAGGGAGGGATAGTTGGCTTGTGAGCTGTACTAGCATGAAAAAAGGGAATTAGAATGGGGAGGGGAGTGCACTTTTTTAGGGTGGGATTTTTAGTTTCTTTTTCAAGAAAATGACCACGATGCTTAGGCCCAGAAATGCTTATTCCAAGTGGGTGAAATGAATATACAACTGTCTTCATGTGTGCAACTTAAGATTTGCAATTAAATGAGACAGTTGAAGGATGTACATTTGAATCTCTCCCTGTGTGTGTGCTTCCTAAAAGTGAATAAGGGAGGGAAGATAAATATTATTTTTTTACAAGTGTATGTATCTGAGTACATATTTTTAGGTTTAGAATATTGTTATAGAATTTTTTATACTCTATCCTTTAGGGACTTAATTACTTAATAGTTTAGAGAAAAAGGAGACTTTATATTTCATAAAATATTTTTACCTAACGTGTGTGACTTAATGGAAATGTTTTCAAGGAATTTTTGTCAAATTAAATAGCTGATTATTTTTGTTATCTTGTGTGTGCATTTTCTATTGAATTGCTTCTAATACCATCTTGGAAATTTTACAAAGACAGCCATTCAAAGGCACATGTGAAAAACAGAGCAAGGCAAAACTAAAAACAGAGCATGTCACAATGACATGCATGTGTCACTGTGATGGATTTAGTGTTCTCTGAAGTTTAGAAAAGTATCCTTAAATGTTCCATTCTGCTAACACTTCCACTCAGTGTGGGCGCTCACAGCTCACTGTTTTCATTCACTTGTTTTTATTATTCTTAGTGTTAAAAAATAAAGCCACCCACTTTGTATGACACTGGAAACATTATACGAAACCCTGGCCCTGTTAGCTGTTTACTGCTGGTGTCATTTTGTTACCTCCTTTGTCCTCAGTTGCGTCATTCATAGAAAGGGACAAATGATCCCTATACCTTTTGTGTTTTTGTGCAGCAGTCCATGGGGCCGCAAAGAGTTGAGCGACTGAGCGACTGAACTGAACTGACTGAAGGATTCAATATGACTATGCTTGTAAAACGTTAAACTATTAAGGGTCCAGGCAATTATAATAAGGATTTCTATTGGTATGATTTTTATCTTCTAGAGATTTCCTCAAAGATTGTTGCTAGTTCTTGAATGAAATGCCACTGTTATATGTAACATTTACAAATACACTTTGGTGCTAAAGGATAAGACAGAAGAGATGTTCTTATGTTAAAACAATCATGTTGTGTATGGCCAGTAAGATACTG
Source organism: Ovis aries (assembly GCF_016772045.2). NCBI lineage: Eukaryota > Metazoa > Chordata > Mammalia > Artiodactyla > Bovidae > Ovis > Ovis aries. The sequence goes on along the minus strand of NC_056057.1, from coordinate 23,063,920 downwards.
TAGTATTAGGGTGTTTCTAATATAGTGAAACAGTCCTACTCAACTTATTACTAGGACTACCTGTGTTCAAAGCAAATAGACAAAATCATCTGAATATTGTGATGATCCAAGGAGAAATGAAAGTGAGAGGACAATTCATGGTGTATTTGTTTCAGATCACGTGGATTCCAGAAAGGGAACAATTCAGTATTGAAGCTCATCATAAAAAATTCCCTCACCTCAGAAACTTTTTTGTGGCTTGTTTGGGCAACTAATGGTATCTTTTCTTTTAAACTTCTACTAGTTGTCAGAGTACAGTAATATATAATATTATAAATAGTCAAAGTTAAAATTGTACTTATTTTATGTAACTGTATTTCCTATCATTTCAGCTTTATTTTCAACTCTTAGCAACGAAAGCTCCACAGGCTTGTAAAACTTGTAAAACAGTGAGCCAACTAAATCACAATAAGCCAATCCTGTTTGAACGTGGTTGTTATTTGTGTAGGATATTGTCTTCACCCTAAAATCAGGTGCTTCCAAGAGAAGTTGGTGGTAAAAGTCTATGCTGTTATTTAAGATTATGTTGTTATTGTTCAGTCACTCAATCACGTCCTACTCTTTGCGACCCCATGGACTGCAGCATACCAGGCTTCCCTGTCCTTTAGTTCTTTTAAATCATGTAGCCTTTAAGTTTTAAAAGCATCTGACTGCAGATAACTGCTTTATGCTTTTTTTTTTTCTTTTTTAAAGCTTTGCAAACACTATTCTGGGCATACAAAGACTGACATAGTTCTCTTTCTGTCCTCAAAGTATGTCATCAGTAGATTCAATACATCTGAACTGTGACAAAAGAAATATCTCTGCAGATTTTACAGTATTTATTTTTACAGTTTACTAAAAATCCTAATGACAAATTTCCCATCTAAGAGTGAATGAAAACTCCAGCTTTTCTGCCTTCTTCGCATGAGTTTCAGTGACTAAGTTGTTACATTCACATACAGATTTTGTGAGTGACAACAGATACCTCTTATAAAACTTGACTTTCTAGCCATCACACTTGATTTCGCCATACTTTAATTCAAACATACTGATACTGGGCCTTATTTTTAGAACTAATTATTTTCAGGTTTGTTCCATAATAGAAAGATTGTATGGGTGTAAAAAAAAAAAATTCTCACATTAGCATCTTTTTCAGGGAACTTCATAAAATATGGTTTCTTGATCACCTATAAAAATCTATTCATGTGCAAGTGGATATGCAGAGTCAAAGGATGATACACTAGTATGTATGTGAATAGTTTTGCTTTTAAATACATCCTTACGAAGTTTATGTTATTTACGTATCCTGGAAAACCTTTGGATTTTAAATGTTAAACTGTGAGTTTGCCAGGAAATGAGTAGAAACAAAAAAATTAAATTTAAGACAGACAAAACGTAGGCAAGATCTGTCATAATACTTATGTTTCTTGAATGAAATCGATGCCATTAGTTCTTGGTACAACTCAATATTTTTTTGGTAAATGTTTTTACAAAACTTATTTGAACTCCTATGTTTACATTGAAATACGCACACACGCAAACATATTTCTCACCAAGTACCTGTTAATTTCTGATGTATGTCAATGCACTCATTTTGGCCCTTTGCTTTTAATGTGCCAAATTTTCCACTGTCATCATTATACATTAGACAAATTTAGGTGGACTTGATTTTCTCACACCACCTCCTCAAGGAGTTAGTTAGTTAAGTGTGTAAACAATCCATCCTTGCATTGCACACTGAAATGAAAGTAAAAATCACATTAAAATATAAGATCCAATGTATTCCTATTTTACTGAGATTTCTCATTTACTCTTTGAGATTTGTATGCTTAATTAAGTCATCACACCAATTATTTTTTTCAGGAATTTAACCACAAGCATCAAATGAAAGCAAGGTGCTTTCTCCTCTTAAATAGAATTTGCAATCTGGAGTGTTTTCAGGTTTGTACACTGCTGCTGCTGCTGCTAAGTCACTTCAGTCGTGTCCGACTCTGTGTGACCCCATAGATGGCAGCCCACCAGGCTCGCCTATCCCATTGATTCTCCAGACAAGAACACTGGAGTGGGTTGCCATTTCCTTCTCCAATGCATACACTATTTGATAACAAACAGTTTCAACACATTGTAGGGATATCTCATACAAATGTGGCAGATAGTTGCTCTCTGATCTGGCCTGTTCAGCTCCTAGAAATTTTAGGCAAACCATGCCCTGAAGAGGAAGCTTCATTCTGGACTACAGGGTAGCACTTAGGCAAACCAGAAAAGTGCCTGGCAAATGCCAACTGCACTTTGCGAGCAGGTCTTCGGCAAAGCCTCCCAAATCAGTATTATATTTCCCACTACAGCTGTAAAATGCAAGTCAAGAAACAGAAACAGAGTTTTTAGTTTCGTACCTTTGCATCTTTATTAAAGGAAATTTTGCCAGTATTAATAAAGGGGAAGATTAATCAAATGAGGTAGTTTAGGGTGTTAGTTTACTCTTAACTTCCCCCCCACAGTGTTTAGGGCATTAAAATAACAACCGTGTTTTGCTGCTTTGAGTTTTTGCAGCATATTAGATCAGCTTTCATCACCATGAACTCATCTGTGACAAATTTTAAGCAGTTTAGTTTCTGCAAGCTGATTTGGCTATGTCTTTATGACATGCTCTTTGATCCATAAGTTTCAAAATTTTAAAAAATTATTTATCCTAAATTAAGTAGACATGATTCAATTTACAGACTGAATTTAAAATTTTTTAAATGAAAGTCCAAATGTAGCAACAAATATTGGGGTATAATACTGTAAAAAGGAAGCTTAAAAGAAGTACCTCCAAATATTTTGAAAATATAATGGAGCATCTCACGTAAACCTTATACATCATAAATTTATAATGAATTTAAATCAATATTTTAAATATCATAGGTTAATATATTTATGAAGAGTATTATGAGTAAGCATATGAATAAGCAGTGTCAGCCATCTCAGTAGATACCTTCTATAAGAATAGAAAATTAAGATACAAAAATAATTTTGATACATAATTACTTTTTGTTGTAAGTACTGTGGTTCCCATACTTTAAATACTTATGAGAGTCACTTAAAAATAGATTCTGTTAATAATAAGTACCTTGTATTAAATTCTTAGTGTTCTCAGAAACTGGGCATAATGTTACCCATGTTGCTGCTGCTAAGTCGCTTCAGTCGTGTCCGACTCTGTGCGACCCCATAAATGGCAGCCCACCAGGCTCCGCCATCCCTGGGATTCTCCAGGCAAGAACACTGGAGTGGGTTGCCATTTCTTCCTCTAATGCGGGAAAGTGAAAAGTGAAAGTGAAGTCACTGAGTCATGTCCAACTCTCAGCGACCCCATGGACTGCAGCACACCAGGCTCCTCCGTCCGTCCGTGGGATTTTCCAGGCAAGAGTACTGGAGTGGGATGCCATTGCCTTCTCCTAATGTTACCCATGGCTTGTTCCATATAGTTTTATCTTTGAAGGAAATCACTGTGATTCCCATTTTACAGATGTGGAGGTTGAGAGAGATGTTAAATAACTAACAAAATGTTTTGCTCCCACAAAACATCAGAACTGAGATTTCAAAACCAGGTCTCTTAGATGACAAGGTATATGTTTGTAATCACTGCCATACTAATGGTCCTAAGATTATAATTATAGATGCATATCAAGACAGTGTAAATATGCAGTCGTCTTAACATTTGTGTATAGGCTAAACTGCAGCTTATGATTGTCACTGAATTATAGAAGTTTTATTTCATGAATAAATATAAATGAATATGTATGAAATGCCTCCATTCCCTGCTACAAAACATTTGCCTTTGAAGTCGCCACTTGGCTAGTTTGGATCTGAGTTGAGCATTTAGCAAAAGTTAAAATGTAATGCCAAACTTCATTGGTTGGATTTTTTATTAGATAAGGTAGAAATGAAAGCAGCAGGCAATTTAATTAGCAGTAATTTTTCTGGGCAAGTCATTACTTTGATGAACTTCAGAGCAATGTTTATGGCTCCTAATTAACCATGTTAGTCATTTGATTGAATAATCACTTTGGAAATGTTTCTACAATTTGATTAGAGTCTGACCCACTCTGATGGTCATAAATTAACTGATATCACTTTAGGATAACATGACTTTAGTTACTTTAGGGAAATAAACTCCTCTTAACCATATATTTTCAGGCTTCTCTTTTCTGTATAAAGGATGCTGAATTTAAAGACAGACTGAATTTAGACATTGCAGCCAAGTGTCTCAATTTCAAGAGCTAGATGTTAATTTTATTTACCCTGAGGTGTAATAAATAGTATAAGAACTGGCATAAACACAAATATATTCTTACAGATACATTTTTTTTCTAAATTGCTGTTTGATGCTTTTTTTTAGAACTTAGATTATAAGTTGAGCCTTTGGAAATGTAATGGAAGCCTGGCATCAGGTGTATTTTATATCATTAATTTATGGTGAATTTTAAATTAGTATACTTTAAACATCATATATTAATAAGGAGAATTTATGAAGAATATTAAAGCACAGCAGAAAACAATAAATTGTCCAGTTCGGTAAATACCTGAGTGTTAGTGAAATTACACATTGAATCCTATCTTTGATGTCCAATGTCTAGTTTTCCAGAATATGCTTATTTTGTGTGATATTGGAGTACTTTTATAAACTGGCCTTTCAACTTTCTCAGAAATGCTTGAACTTCTTTTCTCCCCCTCTGGGGAGGAAGGGCTACATTTAATCCCTCTTATATATAATAGAGTTTAACCTGTATGTTTTCTAGCTGCCTCCAGAGCCAGCCAGCTGTTTTGCAGCCACACTCCAGCTGTGCAGCAGTCAGTAAAAGTATTTTGTGGCAGGGTGTCAACATCAGTTCAACAAAATGCTTGCCTCTAAGCAGCTGCTGAACTGATGGCAGAGTCATTAACACAGTCCCTTCCAGGCCCAGCTGCATGAGGGACCTTATGCCTTGGCAATAAATCAAAATAACATTAAACATTAATTTGAAGTACCATTGGTTAAGAAGTTGGGATAAAATGGATTGCTAATTATTTGGTGACCCAGAAGATCAGCTCCATTGCAACTCTATTATAAGCACTGATATCAGAAAACAAGGTTTAACCTTGCCTTTTATAGGGTTGGAACTATAAACTACATAATACTTTAAAGAAGGCACAGCACAATAAAATGTTTGAAAATGAGTTTGACACTATTTTCAGCTTGTAAACTATTGATTGCTAGATGCTTTTCAATGTTATTGCTATTAGGGATCGCCATTAAGATGTTTTTGACTAAGATCTTATAATGTATGCTTTTTTTCTGTGAAATGATATCTCATATTTTGGTTGACATTTATCACCAGGCAAATTTTTAGAAAATCAGATAGACTTTACAAATGGAACATTCCAGACCTAAAAAGAATGACATGTGGGCTAAATAATAGTCATTATCTATTATAGCATGAAAGTTTATAGACTGATAAGAGCCTTTATATTCCAATTCACTTAAATGCTATTACTTGTTCAGAATTACTACAAGGGGTGGACGGTTGTATTCTTATATTAAATAGCAACCTGTCATATATTTTAAACATCTAATTTTGTATGTGCTTAGTTGCTCTGTCATGTCTGACTATTTGTGACCCCATGGACTGTAGCCCGCCAGGCTCTTCTGTCCATGGGGATTCTCCAAGTAAGAATCCTGGAGTGGGTTGCCATGCCCTCCTCCAGGGGGTCTTCCCAACCCAGGGATAGAACTCGGGTCTCCCACATTGCAGGCAGAGCCACGAGGGAAGCCCCCCCTTTTTGTATATGTTTATTTTTGTAGATGTTGCTTTAAAATCTTTAGTAATTCATACAGAAGATAGAATCAATGTAATCATGTTTATGCATTTCTATGGAAACTGTATATGTTATATTCAGATTTGGACCCAGGTTTTAGGTACCTAAAGACTTATAAAATGTGGAACCTGAAAGAAAAAGTAAATGAAATGGCATATACAAAATTAGGTTTACGGTCTCAGCAGTACTTTTGCACGTGGAGGGTCTTGAGGTTGAACCTTCAGTCTTCACCCTGAACTGACCTCTGTTTATGTGAGTGAGCTTCCAAATTCAGAGTCAAAGAAGAGCAGACTCAGATAACATGTGACCCAGCCCTCTATTTTATATAAACTTAGAAAATGGCTCATCTAAAGTCATATAGCTTTATTAGTAGTGAATGAAGGACCTGAATTTTTATCTTTTGTCTCTTAAATCTGTATTTCTTTCCTTTTCTCCATATCTAGGCTGCTAAACACATTAGATACACAGCCATCACTATGACTCAAGTTTAACCATTAACCAAATTTTATTTTCTCAGGAATGAATTAAGTTGGTCATACAAGTAAGGCCTCGCTCTTAAGATAGCAATGGTGTTTGCTGTTGGATTTCTGCTGTTTGATTTGTTGCTGTTGAATTTGTTGCTGTTGGATTTCTCTTTTATAGCCTCACTGGCTTTGAATATGGCCTGTGGGCTTAACAAAATGAAAAGTCAATCTTGTTTTTGTCTGAAGAAAAAAAAAATAGCAGTCATCTTACTAGGCTGAAGTAATTATAAGAGACATAACAATTTTGTCTTTTCATCGTGATTTCTAGCCAATGTTCATGAAATACACTAGGAACGAGTCTTTTATTGATCTTTGCTTTGGTTGCCAATGGGTGAGCAAATTTATCCCATACATATCCTGAAATGTCTTTTAACTCATGACGCTATTTGTTTTGAGGACTCCATCACATTTACGTGCTGTTGCACAGCCAACCTTTAGTTTAGTCAGGCTGGTGTGGGTAAAACTTCGAATTCACACACCTGTTCAGGAGAATCACTGTTCACCATGGTTCTCAACCTTTATGTCTCTTACGCAGGCCCCACCTGCAATGTTAACTATGTGTTGACAAGTTCCCCTCAGGAGACTCGTGTCTGTTTCTGTTACTTTCCTATCTGCACTCTGTCCACTGATAACATGTTTTCAGCTCCAGACTTCTCTTTGACCGATGTTGTTTCCTCTTTCAGAAGTGCCTAGCTGCCACTCCATTTATATGAGGCAAGAAGGCTTCCTGACTCATCCCAGCAGAACAGAAGTTAAGTTTTTCATTATTGAAATTCTTGTAAATACTTGTCAACATAATCAGCCATCCTCAGGATGCTGTCACATTATCATGGCATACGGGAAAAATCACTTAGGCCCACTAAACCATTGTTGTAAAATTTTTGAAGTAAAAGGAGGATTTTTCGGGTCATGATCTCTTATATTTTGTTAACATGAGTCATGTGCATATAAACAGCTGATAAATGAATTTCTCTGTTCTTTTTTTGCCAACAACCATATCCTTTTAAAATAGAACATGTGCTTTATAGATCACCCACCTTACTGCTGTCTGCCGAAATGTATCTTCAAGGAATTTTCAGTTTTGCTTGAGAGAGCTAAGTCATTGTGTTGAGATAAAATGCAGTTGATTTAAATACATTCACATTTAAATGTCCTGGATTTTACATTTTGGGACAAGTAATTGTTAAGCCTCACATAAGAGGCTTAGAAAAGGTGTTTTTCTCATGGATGTGTTATAGTAACTGCGGTGGGATAGTGTTGTTCTAATGGGCATGATATTTGCAAGATCATGTATGAAAGTTCTTTTATCGGGATAGACTAACCTTTAAAGTATTTCCTGAATTATGTGCACAGTCCTTGATGTCAACAGTCTGTGTTTTCAGTGAAATGACTTGGATCCATCTTCTAGGTTGAGTCTAACATTGTTTGTTTAGCATAAGTGATATCAATAGAAGTTAACCGCTGTGTTTAAAGGATAGTAAAATGAGATGGAAAATCCAGAATATATGAGACCAAACTTTTTCACAAATGCAATTTAATTGTTGTTGTTGTGAATATTATGTACCTACCACAGAGACCAATACTTATGAGAAATAAAACTGTGACTAAATTATGTGAAATTTCTTCCTAGTAATTAAAGATAATAGCAATTAAATGAAAGTCCCACAGTCAAGGATATTTGGGGGAGAAAATGATTGTAGAAAGCCATCAATTTATTTTGCATTTTTCCTAAGGATTTAGCAATAAAGGAAAATTCTTTTTTTTTTTTTTTTAAATCTGACTTGTCTATTGAAGATGAAATCATGAGAAGGTTAATGCAACTAAATATTTCTGTAAAGGAGTGAGGGGGTAAACTGTATTTGTTTCAGTTCATCAGGGTCATAATGCAATATAAATGTCAGTAATTCTCATCTGTTTGAATAAGGAAACTTGAAAGAAAACAAAAAAGAAGATAATCTGTTTTACATAGCAGGTTTGCCAGTGTTTACATGAGCATTATTGGGTTAGTAATAATATATATAGCTAACTTTCATGTATTACCATGTGCCAGTCACTGTTCTAAAGTTGCATATATTGAACCATTCAATCCTTACAACAGCCCTATAAGATAGGTGGTTTATTATCATTCCCATTTTATAGATGAGGAAACTGAGGCACAGAGGTTAAATAATCTGTCCAAGGTCACAGAGTGGAAAAGCGGAGAAGTCCTTTTCTGCCTCCATTTTTGCATTTGTGGTTATATTTTGAATTGTTTGTGAGTTTTATTTCTGTTATGAATAAATGTATCCCATTTCCCCTCCACAGGCTGCATGTTTGAAAAGGGCCCCAGGCAGTTTTATGATGATACCTGTGTCGTCCCAGAGAAATTCGATGGTAGGTTTTTCGTCGTGTATCAAGTTTTGATTTCTGTAAGAGGCTGTGGAGAGATCACCCTCGCCTCTCCTGAAAGCAGTCAACATCGCTACTTAAAGATTTTCATGCTCATCACTTACAGTGCACTCAAGTCTCGCTAAACTTTACCTCTTATAAATTCCCTTTCCTTTTCCCATTAAGAAGCTTTTCTCTTTTGTCCTATGAGAGATCCCATTTTTAAAGACAGAGTATCGTTCTTGCTGAGCTTTATGTAGAATAAGAGAGGGCCCTTTCCATTGCCCGACTGAGTACATGCAGCTTGTTGTTTGAGATGTATTGAAAGCTGATCCTGTAATTAACAAAGCGGAGCAGAAAGCTTGCTACTGTGGACGCACAGATGACTAATGTAGCCTCTTGCCTTTTATTGTTCATGAAAAGATGCATTATGGAACACAGGAGCAACATAGCTGCCCATTTAGTTAGTGATTGTGCATCCTCTTTTTTTTTTTCCTTTGGAAGATGTTCATTACTAATGCGACATTAGTTTGTAATTGCTCCAAATGGATTTAGGAAAGCACTACCTTTTTAATATCACTTGCTGTGGCAATGAAAATGAAAACATCACCCCCACATGTTAGAAAGGGGTATGGGGTGTCAAGTTAGAGATACTCTTCTTCTCTTGACAAAGCGCAACAGTCAGCATCTAGAAGGAGGCTTGGGTAAAAAGCGAACAGTTGATTGACTTAGTGGTTCTTCGGAGTGGTCCCATATTTCCTGCTTTGATTGTTTAACAGGAAATGAGCAGGGGCCTTCTGATTAGCTGATTGCACAAACTTTCAGGATCATGGCTGTAATGACTTGGTAGCTCTTGGGAGTTTTAATTGTCATTATTTAAACAGCAAAGGGTATGCACAGATTGCTCCTCTATCTCTAATTAGTTGCTTGAAGGCTACTTTGTTCTTGATGCTTTTGCTACTTTTAGACTTATTAGACAGAATGACCAGTCTTGGGAATATCTGTTTTCTTAGCCTCCCTTTAAACTGCTAAATTCATGCCAAGGTCATGGGTTAAATGGATCACCTTTTCAGTCTTATTCTATAATAAATGTTAGTTTTAACCTTTGAGTTTCAGAGGTTTGATGTGGGTTATTGTATTTAGCACCATTAGCAGAGTATCAGAATGCTTAAAATCTAGTTTTTTCCTCTTGAAATAAAGCAGAAAGTCTATTTTTTGGAATGACCTTCATCAGTTCCTTTCATAGTTAACTTTTTAAGAAATGACGATAATTAGTATGGGCATGTAAGGAAGAAAAACAGTTCAAAATATAGACAAGATCAGGGTATAATCTAACAGGGCAAAGACAGAGTCACACTTGTGTTTGGGAAAGCTAATTGTCTTGATTATTTTTCCCCTTTGATTTTTAAATACTTCTCAGCTTTATACTAAGAAAATATTTTGGGCATAATAGTGTATTGGGCTTACATTTTATAAGGAACAGAGAACGAGAAGAAAGAAAATCAAATTATTTTTTTTCCTTGTGCAGGGCGAATATGATCAGTCAGTTTTATAGGCAGAAGCAATCTAAAGGTTAGAACATTTGACAGTGTTTCATTCCATCTACAAAATTATTGATTCGCCCCCATGAAAATTTCTAAATCTCAGAAGGAAAAACTAAGATAAATAAAACTATCACTGAACAATATGAAGAGACACTTCCATATTCTATAGCTTAGACCAAAATAGCATAATGATTTTTAGCAGCTATTGAGTGAAAAATTTTACTTTGATTTTTTTAAAGTATTTTTTTTCTATCATAATTTCAAGAGGTGTATTTCTGTCTTCTGACCAAAGGAAAGTTTTAAAAAGCTTGTGATTTGGGCTGTTCTATAATTCACTCTTCGGGTTAGTATACCACCTTAAATATATTCTGTCTAAATTGTTTCTAAGCAATTTCCCTCTGCATGAAGGAGAGAAATTCATGCATTAATAGTGATATGCTTATAGGGCCTTAGACATTCAATTCCCAATGTGACTGGTTCCACATATTTTTGAGACAGTTTGCTGGAGCTGGAAGTGTATAATAAGTAGTCATGAAACTGAGTTGTGTTTGTGTTTTCTTTTGTTCGTTTGTTTGCTTTTGGTAAAACCAAAATATCTGACCAGATTTATACCAAAGAATTGGAAACTGACACCTTTATTGCTGTAATCTATTTAATAGACTTTAACAGTTTGTATGTAGCACAAACAATCCTTTCTTGTTTAAAAATACAGATTTACAGAAAACTCTGGTGTGTTGGTTTTTATGTGTATATGCATTTTTGAATTGGAGTTTCAGAAAAAGAATAACAAGCTAAACTCCAATAAGTGCAATGTAAACAAGAGATAAGGAAAAATGAGAGAATTTTCATTTGCTGCCAGCTGAGAAAAGCATGGTGGCAATATGAAGGTGTAGAAAGACGGCATGATGGTAATCCAGTATGCCTTGCATTACCCATGATATTTTCCTGAGTTTTACTTAGCTCACAGAGTTTAAGCTGCTATTAAATTTGCTTTGAAACATTTGCATTTAAATTTTCAATAGTTTGTCACATGCAAATCAATTAGGTATTTATAAATTGTAGTTTGCAAATTTTAATTTGTATAAATAAAGTGCCTGGAGCTTAAAATTGATTACTCCCTCTCCACTGTTGCTTAGAGTAGTGTGTGTGTGTGTGTGTGTGTGTGTGTGTTAGTTGCTCAGTCATGTCCGATTCTGCGACTTCATGGACTGTATAGCCTGCCAGGCTTCTCTGTCCATGGACTTTACTAGGCAAGAATACTGGAGTGGGTAGCCATTCCCTTCTCCAGGGGATCTTCCTGTCTCAGGAACTGAACCTGGATCTCCCACATTACAGGCAGATTCTTTACCATCTGAGCCTCCAGGGAAGCCCTGCTTAGAGTAGTAAGAGATGGCATTAGCAGTGAAGTAAAGAAGTAGGTTTAGGTACTATCGTTTTTAAAATGTATCTGAAGAAAAAAAAGATACAGCCTTTTTATAAGTCAGTGACATCTGTGCATTTATTTTGCCCTGTGTGCATTTATATTGACCTATGTGTAGTTAACTGTAAGTTTGCAGATTCCTGGTTTATTTTCAACCATTTAACTGCTAAATCCCTATTTCAGTTCAGTTCAGTCGCTCAGCCGTGTCCGACTCTTTGTGACCCCGTAAATTGCAGCATGCCAGGCCTCCCTGTCCATCACCAACTCCCGGAGTTCACTCAAATTCACGTCCATGAGTCAGTGATGCCATCCAGCCATCTCATCGTCTGTTGTCCCCTCTCCTCCTTCCCCCAATCCCTCCCAGCATCAGAGACTTTTCCAGTGAGTCAACTCTTCACATGAGGTGGCCAAAGTACTGGAGTTTCAGCTTTAGCATCATTCCTTCCAAAGAAATCCCAGATCTCCTTCAGAATGGACTGGTTGGATCTCCTTGCAGTCCAAGGGACTCTTAAGAGTCTTCTCCAACACCACAGTTCAAAAGCATCAATTCTTCGGAACTCAGCTTTCTTCACAGTCCAACTCTCACACCCATACATAACCACTGGAAAAACCATAGCCTTGACTAGACAGATCTTAGTCGGCAAAGTAATGTGTCTGCTTTTCAATATGCTATCTAGGTTGGTCATAACTTTCCTTCCAAGGAATAAGCGTCTTTTACTTTCATGGCTGCAGTCACCATCTGCAGTGATTTTGGAGCCCCCCAAAATAAAGTCTGACGCTGTTTCCCCATCTATTTCCCATGAAGTGATGGGACCAGATGCCATGATCTTCATTTTCGGAATGTTGAGCTTTAAGCCAACTTTTTCACTCTCCTCTTTCACTGTCATCAAGAGGCTCTTTAGTTCTTCTTCACTTTCTGCCATAAGGGTGGTGTCATCTGCATATCTGAGGTTATTGATATTTCTCCCAGCAATCTTGATTCTAGCTTGTGCTTCTTCCAGCCCAGCGTTTCTCATGATGTACTCTGCATATAAATTAAATAAGCAGGGTGACAATATACAGCCTTGATGTACTCCTTTTCCTATTTGGTATTTCATAGAAACTCTTTTAGTTGTGGTTTAATCATGTTTAGTGATTATTTTAATATAAATTTTATATTAATGTCATAATAATGCTAATCATAGGAACTTAAAATGTTTTTAATTTAGGAGACATAAAACAAGAGCCAGGGATGTATCGGGAAGGACCCACATACCAGCGGCGGGGATCACTTCAGCTCTGGCAGTTTTTGGTAGCTCTTCTAGACGACCCTTCAAATTCCCATTTTATTGCCTGGACTGGGAGAGGCATGGAATTTAAACTGATTGAGCCTGAAGAGGTGAGTTTCATAGGTTCTATTTAGGGAAATCAGCTATGTCAGAATAGAAAGATATACTTGATTAATATACCAAAAATTCATTTTTTAATTTTAAAACTTTAAGGGAACATTTTGAATGAAAAGGTAGTCCAAAGGAAAAAAAAAAAAAAAAAGCAGGTATACATGTAAAATAAGACATGAACATGTTCCAGGCTTGTTCCAGTTGAATACCATCATATAGAATTGATGTTGAAGAAAATCAACAAGAACTCTACTGTGCATGCGTGCTAAGTCACTTCATTTGTATCTGACTCTGTAGGGCAGGGCCTGGGCCTTCTCTAAAGGTGCATCTGAGTTGGGCATGTTGGATGGTCTTTGAGAAAGAGAAGAATGTGCATCAAGTTCAACTCGTTTTAGGGAGAAAGGAACTGTTCTTGAGATTTAGAAGTTATTAATTCGACAATCTTGATTTTTGGTAGGAGGGTCGGAGAGAAACATTTAGAGAACTAAGTCATGTGTAAGAGGGTTGTAGGGGAGACACAGCTGTGGGAATAAAGGCACTCAAAGGTCACAGTGGGAAATTCTCACTCCTTAGGTGTCTCTTAGGAGACACAGACCTATAGGAATATTGTTTCCCTTTGATTAATGGTGATACCTGTTTCAGATCAGCTGGGCAGTGTACACTCCATTGGAAGGTAAGAATAAAGTTTAAAATGTCACCATGATACCTAAGAAATTGCCAAAATGAGAGGACTCTGGATATACTATGGGTAAATGGAATTTCTTTCACTCTGTTCAGTTGTCTTACCCCCTTCTAACCTGCCCTTGTGTACATACAAATGGAGTATTTTCCTATAAAACTTCTCAGTTCAATGTTTATTCTTCCTGGGAGTAGCTTTAAATTTAAGCCTACTATTATTGTTACAGTGTAACCTACCAAATAGCATTTGGACCTCAAGAGAAAGGTGACATTTTATATTTATTTACACGTTTTTTTTCTTTCTCTCTCTTTTTTTTTTTTTTTAATTTTACTTTATTTTACTTTATAACACTGTGTTGATTTTGCCATACACTTTTAAAAGAATTTTGTCTGTGCTGGGTCTTGGTAGCAGTGCAAGTCTTCTCATGTGGTAGCTTGTCTTGTTGTGGAGCAGGGTCTCTAAAGCACAGGATCAGTGGTTGTTTGTGACACGCTGGCTTTAGCTGTCCCTCAGCAGGTAGAATCTTCCCGGACCAGGAATCGAACCCAGGTGCCCCACATTGGCAGGCAGACTCTCAACCACTATGCCAGCAGGGAAGTGTGAAGGGCAAAGATGCTTTCTCTCTTTACATTAGCTGAGAAAGCATTGGGAGACTTTAAGCTAACATGGCTATGACGCATATTGGCTGTTGTATCTAAACACCCCAGAAAAGTAAAACAAAATTCAGAGATATCTATTTTTTTAAAAAAATTAGTTCGTTTCATGTAGATTTGACATCTACAACCTAGGCTAATGGACCTATATACATCTTACATTATCTGTGTGTCTGTGTATTCAGTTATAATCAGATAATATGTCCTAATTTGATATCCAGAAGATAAGATGATATACTTGTAAAGATTTAAGGGATTATCTGATTTGAATATGGATTGAACAAAGTATGAAATGAGAAGAACTGATGAGCACAATTAAGTCTACTCCAGGTTTTATCAATGAGAGGTTATGTTTGCATTTTCTTTAGCCCCACACCAAGTATACACAGATACATGCATACATACCTACCCACATACAGAGGGCTCAGGTTCAAAACCGTAAGTATCCATTATCAAGGATGGGCTAAATGTTTGGGTAGTTGAATTTTGTATTGTGTCTAAAACTTAATTTGGCTGTCAAAGGAAATTCATTTTTATGTAGATGTACTTAAATAATGTAGGTGAAAGAACCACAAAAATGTGAAGCAGTAAAGATTGAGGCTAGAATCACTTAACGTAAAGTAATTTGAAAGCCCGTTAAGTAATGATGAGAATATGAGCTCTTCATCTCATGAAAGATGTTAATAATCACTGCAAGAGTTGGTTCATACTAGACCTTAAGGATATCCAGCAGGGATTTATATCAGTTACTTCTGTCCATCTGTGATTAAAGTGAGCAGAAACAGAATTTTTTTATTGTTACCATGGGCTTCCCTGATAGCTCAGTTGGTAAAGAATCTGCCTTAAATGCAGGAGACCACAGTTCGATTCCTGGGTCAGGAAGATCCCCTGGAGAAGGGAAAGGCTACTCACTCCAATATTCTGGCCTGGAGAATTCCATGGACTGTATTGTCCATGAGGTTGCAAAGAGTCGGATGGCCTTCACTTCCACTTTCATTTGTTAGGATAGGGGTATGACTGAATTACATCATACTGATCCACTTAGAAGTGTAAAAATTCTTAGGCAAGTGATTAAATTATGTGTAGATTTTTAAGCTGATCGTGTCGGAACAACTAGCATAGGAGACTTGACGAGGGGACCATTATGTTACATCAGCTTGTGAATAATCTCTGTGACTTTTTAATTTTTTTAGCCTAGAAGGAATACAATTATATCTGTTCTTATGACAAACTAACATTTAGATACCTTTTCTAAGCAGACTCTGAAAGTAAAAAAAGAGCTGAGGAATTCAGTGTCGGCAGACCATTTCCAAATAGTAACTAACTCCCTGGTAATAGCTAAGTAAGCACTGAACGTCTCCGAAGGCCTTTTGTTCAAAATGAAACATTCCATTTCTGATTGCTGCATTGCTCTCTGCTACAATTGCTTCCATCAGGCAATGACTCTGCTGTTTATGTTTAAATTTCTTCTTTGGGAAGTGTTTGTGAAATTCCTTTAGTCTCCGTGGCCCCCGGTCACCCTCTTCTTTCAATCACACAGCAGTTCTTTGAGGGTCTGTGACAGCGCAGCTCATGAAAGGTGGCTGTGAAACCATCCTTGTTGGAATTACTTTAAGTTCCACTTCTGTGTATTCCATCTTGCAGTTTATAATGATACCGAGTGAGACTTCAGTCTTGCACTGATCATCTGCTCCATGTGTTTAGGATAACTTCACCAAGCGTATAAATTTTACCTTCTCTCTCTTTGAGATATTTGAAATTATGGGACCTTATTTTCGAATTAATCATGGGTGTCTGACTCTTTGCAACCCCATGAACTATAGCCTACCAGGCTACCTTGTCCATGGGGATTCTGCAGGCAAGAATACTGAAGTGGGTTGCCATTTCCTCCTCTGGGGGACCTTCCTGACCCAGAGATCAAACCCATGTCTCTTACATCTCCTTTATTCACAGGTGGTTTTTTACTACTAATGCCACCTAAGTAGAAGTCTTGGTAATATTCAAGATTGTTGAGCTGGAAGACTTAGAGAAGTCTGATAGCCAGGCCCAGGTTGTGGTTTCTAGGTTTACTGTTGCATATTCAAGCATGATTTTTAAAAATAAATTGAATAATATTAATAATTGAACAATAACATTGTCCTATTTAATTCATTTGACAATAAGGGTAACTGCTATAGTGCTACAGAGGTCTTTCCACTCTCCTCATTGACAGCCAATGTTTTCATTTGAAAGAATGTTATAAAAAAGTTACTAAAAGTATTGTCATCATTGTACACGCTCCATGTTGAAAATGGTCCTTTGGCTGGATGTAGTGGTGATTGTGATGGGTCATTCGTGAGGGCTGGATGGACTTTCTTAGTTGTTGGATGGTCTAACCTGTCCTGGAAGTTTTTATGTTATCTGTTCATTTTAAGTTTCAGTCTTTTAAAACAATTTTATTATGATAGGAACACAACACGGGATGTATCTTCTTATCCAGTTTTTAAGTGCTTGGTCCAATATTGTAAACTAGAGGCACAGTGTTAAAGCAGATTTCTAGATCTCATTTCTTTATCTCCCATAACGTGTCTGCATCTCCTAGGCATATGGGTATGTCTCATTTTCTTCAACTTTATGATAAATGTGATATCGAAATAGCTCTAAAAATAAATTTGATTGTTTTAATATGTCTACTGATACCCACAGTGCTGTGAATTAGCTGGCATCATAAAAGTCAAACTCTGCTTATGATATTTAAAAAAAGACATCTTTTTCTCCCTAAAGACTTCCTTTGGGGAGAGAGAAAGTTATTGTTAAGTTTGTTGTTGTTAAGTTTGCCGCAGGTTATTCTGCTTTCTAGGTACATCCTGGTGAGCGTCTAGAAAAAAATTATTAACAAATGCCAAAGTATTCAGAAATTGTTGTTCAGTTTAAGGAGATACTGATAATTTATTTTCACATCCCCTTCAGGTTCGCGGGCTCTTCAGTTGTCCTGTCTGTTAAAGATTCACTGATGTCCATTGTTAGCTGTTTAAAAGATGTTTTATTTAGAAAGTATTTCTTTCACTTATTATTGCCACTTGCCCATCACACTATTGCTCCCAACATTTACATTAAAATTAAGTTTATCTTAGTTAATGAAATTAATGGGTTGATTAATATTAATGGAATCCATTAGTTAGTTAATCCATTAATTAATGGAATATTAATGTGTGCCTATCACTGTGACTTTCTATTTGGGGATACATAGTCATAGGGATTTGACATCACATATTTTGCTTTTAACTGATGTATGTGACTAAATTACATTGTATCTTCATTCAGGAAATAGAAATTAGTGAGAGAGAAAATAGAAAAGATCATTGTTTTTTAAAGAAAAAAAAACAGAGAAAGGTTATTGCTAACAAAATAGAGTATTTCTGCAAAGCATTCTGTAAGATCTTGGTATATGACACACAACAACAACTTGGAATCCTGTGAACTTGAAGGAGAATGCTAACCCTATTAGAAAATGCTCTCTCCAGGTTGCCAAGGTATACACGGGAGCTGCAATTTTTGCTCAGATGAAGCAAAAGTGGAAATCAATGAGGATGTGACTTTGACTGGGGTCACAAAAGCAGGCCACCCTGCCCTGGATCCTCTACAGCTAGCGCAGGGTAGTGGGGAGGGAGGGGATACCGATTCGTTGAGGAAGGAAGTTTTACTAAAGCTCTGTTGAAGAACTTTGTCTTTGCCAGAAAAGTTGCGCTTCCAAAGCTGTATTATAAAAAGCTCAGAGATTGTTCACGAAACCACCAAGTGGATATTCTGCTTTAGAGATTTTTGTTTGTGGACTCATATACATGGTGACCTTTTTTGCTTCCTTCTTATTTTTAGCATCCAATCACTGTTCTTTAAATGAATGCTTAATTCCACCAGTTTAGTATCGACTGTACTTTTTTTATTTTCTGATGCTGCTTCAGGCAATAAAAATTATGTACAGTTCAGCTTACTAATTTGTGCACACTATGCCACTTGTCTTCTAGCCAGTGTGTTTTAGCCAGTGTCAAGCAAGGTGTCTTTTTTCCTTTGATTTATCATAACCTCAAAAACACCTTTACCAAGAGATCTTTATTTATAGATAAAGTTGCTCTTGATCTTTAGTTTTTAAAATCTGAAAAAGAAATAAGGAAAAAGCAGAAAGGGGACCTCAGAATGGGAAATATGCCTCATTTTGGTGAATTGCAGCCTTTTCATTCCTGTTGTAAACACATTCCCTTATTTCCATTTAATTTTGTATCCAAAACAATAGTGACAATGAATTCTATTGTGATGTTTCAGAATGATCACTTAGTGCCTGGTTGAAAAAGCAAACCAAGACCCAGGAAATACAGATCATGATAGCTTTTGCCTCCTGTATGTATGCCATCAATTTGGATATGTTTTAGATGGTTTGGAAGTAATTAATGAATTAACTTAATTTTTATGAAATATAAAGATAATACTTAACACAACAATGTGATTCTGTCTCAATGGCAGGTGGCCAGGCGTTGGGGCATTCAGAAAAACAGGCCAGCTATGAACTATGATAAACTTAGCCGTTCACTCCGCTATTATTATGAGAAAGGAATCATGCAAAAGGTGAGCAGCTAACACAGCATTAAAATTTATTGAAATGTTTCGTATTCATTCGCATGTCATACTTGAAAGCCACATATCATTACATTGCTGAAGCAAGGTTTTTGCTCACTTTAACGTATGCTTAGCTGTTGGTTTTCCTATTACAAGACCTCTGTTTATAAATTTATGAACATTATAGGCAAATGTGTAATACAACATTGGAGATCTTCTCGAAGTCCCCACTTTGCTGTGTTTCGTAAAAAAAAATCCTGCTTTGGTACTAATATGGCAATATATGTCCCCAAAAGTTGTTGACATTTTGCTCATTCTCCACAATTATACAATTTTGAATATTAGCTGAATGTTTCCTTGTCCCCTCTTTTTCTGATTCTTAAAACATTCAGAGCATTTCTTGTTCTCATTCTGAAAAACATCTTTTCTTGGCTGATTTCATTACTTGACAGTTTAACATCTTAAACAGTTGATTTGAAATGAGTATTTAATCTTATCTTGTTGGCGTAATGATATTAAATATGCTTTATTTCAAATGAGTGTGTCTTAATATTTCAAGGTAGCTTGTTTAAAAAGTGTGAGATAAAACAAATGAATTGCACTTGGGACAAAATCTAATATTTTTGAAGAAGCTAATGAATAAATAAAGATAAAACATTTGGGTATTTGTTATTATTAACATCCTTCAGCCTTGCATGTGTATTCAATCTATTAGTCTTGACAGTGAACGGAGTTTTAGCCTTTATACATTGTGAGTGTTACATTATAGTTTCATTATGTGTCCTTTGTTCATTTGTGGAGACATGAACATAGTTACATATTACAGACTATAGCATAGTTTTATGTTATGCCAAGAAAAACTATACCAGTTGGTCCATGACAATGGTAAAAGAAGAGGGGGAAATAGCTTCATTTGGGCTTTCTAGACCAAAGGCAATCTGCTGTCTGGTTAGCCAGCCAGTAAGTTAGGACTTCAAAGAACCTTAAAAGATAAGGCTGAATTGGATTCTTAATTGCTTCCTGTTTCCCTGAATCTCACCCTCGAATTGTAAAGTTACTATCTGCTCTGTCTTCTCCATCTCAGTCCTGGAGTCTTTTTTTAATTCTTTCCTTTCATTCACCAACCACTCCCGTTTACAGCCAGCCTTTTCAGATACATACCATTCTTTCAGTTTTCATCACTGTCTTCGTAGTCAGGCATAGCAAGTAAACTGGCGCAGTAGGTCCTCTGCAGGCCCCCTGAGCAGTGTTACACAGCAGTAACAAAGGCAGTCATGACTTTGGTTTGCAGGTTAGCATCGTGTTACATTACTGTTTTTGAACAGATTCTTCTGCTAGTAAGAAGCAATATTCTTTCCTCATGAAGCTGCTGTGAGCGTTAAATGAAATAATATACTTGAGACACTTGCCTTGTACCTGGTGCAGTGAAAGTCTTCAGCAGATGGTATCTGTGAATAAATCTTGCACCTTGAAGCCAAGACATATATAGCTTGTATATCTTGACTAGTAAGCCCCTTACTAAAGGGAGCAGTCACAGAAAGCTAAAAAGTATCTCAAAATATCTAATCATACCTCAACTTTTACACAGTGTTTAAAAGGGTATCTGCAGGATGTTATGTCTGGTCTTAGATATTCTCAAAGGTATTCAAACTTATGCTTATTACTGATATCATTACTACCATATTCCCATTTATTTATCCAGTTATCACACATCCCATTTGTACACCTCTTATATTAAGAAAATAATAAGGCAAGATGCTTTCAAATGATCAAATGATAGCATAGATGTTGGAATACAGAGAAAAATGTTGTGGCTCCTCAAATTTTCCCTATTAGGCTGTAATTGCCAAGATAAACTGTTAGCAACTATTTATCAGCCAATAAAGGATAGCAAAATGTGTACTTAACAGGCCTTTTGGGGTATCACATATGATATAAGGAAGAATAGGTCGTTTAAAGGTGAAAATGCAAAAGTTGAAGTGTACTTATAACTAGCACGACAATTAAGACTTTTGACAGGTTTTGCAAACATAACATATTTACTCCTCATTACACGTGTTGAGCCAGTCTGCTTGCTACCCTCTGATACACCTGTGGCTTTCTCATTGCTTCATTTTCTCCCTGATAACATAATGGATAAGTAAGTCCTAATGTAATCATTCAGAGGAAAACTGTGCAGTCCTTTAAAAAACATATGAGGTAGAATTAGATATTTTAATGTGTAGGGGAAAATGTTTATCTGATGATGCTTGTATATGAACTTAAAACTCTGTATATGTAGTGTATGTCAAAGAATATTAAGTGAAAAAATTAAAAAATACAACCAAAGTATATCAAAACATGAAAGAAACCCTGATTATTTCAGTAGCGATGAAGGAAGAAATGGTGAAGTAATGATTATTATACATTATAGATGATACATGTATATGCTTTTACTTCAAAATTTAGAAGTGCCTAAATAAAAGTATTTATAGACATATAAGTATTGGTTATTTCTGAATGATATAATCAAATTATTATTTCTTTTGGCTTAATCTGTAATTTCAAGTTTTCCTCCAATATTACTGTACTATTTTTGAAGTTTTAAGAGTTAACACATAATTTAAATAGCTAGCCTTTCAAAGCACAGTTCAAAAGATAACCTCCTTGTTTAATTCTGATTCATCTCTCTTGCAAAATTAATGTTTTACCTAAGCATTACTATTTATATATACTCAATGTATAACATCCATATTGTAATTGTATTACTAATAAGAGGATTCATTATCTTCCTTGGTTGTTTATCAGTCCTTGTTCTAAACTCTGTGGCATTTAACATAATCCAATAAATAGAGTAGTAGCTCTAAATATGTTTACTGAAAGAAAAAGTAAAACAGTGTATCAAGGCAGGGTGCTTAAGAGATTTTATAATGCTGATTGCATATCATACATTTTAATTCCCCACAATGATTTATTAAATAATTTATAATTATAACCAATAGCAACAGGTTATACATTCCAGTAGTCTAAAGCAAAGCAAATGCCTCCTTCTCAGTGGCCACAAACAAAACAAAGCCAGTTATTAAATGCTCTGAGATATGCTGGCCAATTACTTCATTTTTTTCTCAAAATACTTTGAACAAAGGAACGTGAAAACTGGGATTTAGTATTGTTGAGCTTTGTTTTTGATAGGGCCTATTTTTACTTTTATGGCAGTTTCACCATTTCACCTTTATGAACTTAATTTCCTTTTTATAAAGGGCTAAAGTGAATAAACTTATTCCAGACTCCTCTGTTTGCATGCCCTGTGCTAGAAACTTCCATCTCAGTCTTGCAACAGGCTTTCCAAGAAGCCATCCCTGCTTCCATTTCATCAAAAAAGAAAAAGGGGGGGGAACTGAGAGCGGTTTAAGAAACTTGTCCGAAACCTAAGTGTTGGCTGTTTTCAAGCCTAAGGATATTCACAGTATTTGAATTCTCTTGAATTCTCTAAATTGGTTTCATTTAGAGGGTAAAAAAAAAAAAAAATCCAGGGCAAAAAAACATTCTAAATCTGAGTCTAGAACAACAGTGCTTGCTCTTTGGTAGTTTTTTTCCCACAAACATGCACAGATAGTTTATAAACCATGAATTCACTATTCCCGCATGGTACAAAGCAACTAGTAGAGGTGTTGAGTAATTTTCACCTTTCTAAAATTACCGAACTCAACATACACACAAAAAGTTAGCATCAAACTTAATACAAAGAACTGTATTCATCCACTCCCACCCCCTACCCCCAACCCTCTGGGGTTTTGAGAAGCTCAGCATTGTCTATTAATGGCAGCGGGGGAGGGCTGTATTTTTTTCTGCTCAATTGTTTATAATTTCCTAGAGAAGCATTACTCTTAAAAATTTAAGTTTGGGACGTGTCATTTCCTACAAATTAGGCTACTTCTCCTTTATTTCAGGCAGCTGTCACATTTCTTTTTCTCATTTCCTCCCTATGTATTGTATATTTTAAATTCCTTCCACTTTTTTTACACCTCTTAATTCAATTTGACACTATATACACCTCCTTAACGTCTGTCTAAGGCATCTTGCTTTCATTTTTAAAAGTGATGTACCCAGGATAATACTGCCCTGTTGATCCATCCTTCATTTAAATAAGGCTATGCATCTTTCTTTTTTCAGATGAGAATATACGGTGCAAAAGAAAAAAATTAAAGGAAAGAAAAAGAATAGTTCACCCCGCGAATCAGTGAAGCACTAGTCAGTCTAGTCTTATTAGAAACACAATGCATTTTTTTTTTCTTTTAAGGTTTGAAAGTTTAGCTTTTCTACAATTTCAGAAATATAATGTTAAGAGGGAAACACTACATTTTAAAGGTCTTGTTATTTTATAAGTACAAAAGCTATTACCTTTTCAAACAGAGGGGAAAATAATTTAATGTGAGATGCCTGGATGAAATCATTGATTTTTTTTCCCCAAATAATAATGTAAGTTTATATTTATATTAAAACAACAAACTGCTTTGTTTCTAGTTTTATCTAAAATGAATGTAATTATCACTCAAGGTCAGCATTTTGCATTTCCCTAGCTTGAACTGTAATTTATCCCACAAAGTGAGGAATTTTTTTTTTTCCTATATGTATCTGTTAATACTCGATTGCCTTTTCTTTTGTTATCCATCCTTTCTGGAGCATTAAACCATGTTTTGTTCATTTCTCTCCCTGCATTCCCCATTTGGGAATGGTGAAGATGAGGTGGTGTTTTTTGTGTGTGTGTTTTAATTGAGGTGTAATTGACGTAACAACCTTGTGTTAGCTTCCAGTGTAAAATATAATGATTGGATATTTGTATCTCTTGCAAAACGCTCAGTGCTCTAAGTTTAGGTACCATCCCGACATCCCACATAAGGATGGGCTTTTTCTTCCATGTTTCCCTCAGGTGGCTGGAGAGAGATATGTCTACAAATTTGTGTGTGATCCAGAAGCCCTCTTCTCCATGGCCTTTCCGGATAATCAGCGCCCACTGCTGAAGACAGACATGGAACGTCACATCAATGAAGAGGACACGGTGCCTCTGTCCCACTTTGACGAGAGCATGGCCTACATGCCGGAAGGGGGCTGCTGCAACCCCCACCCCTATAATGAAGGCTACGTGTATTAACACAGTGACAGTCAAGGGCCTCCTCACGCTTCTGCTCTTTTGCAAGATGAAGAGAATTTCTGAATTCTCTTCAATATTTGATTTTTGTCATTTGTATTTTATTTTTAAATAATAATACACAACAAGGGGCTTTCCTGTTGCATTATTCGATGGTCTGCAATGGACTGCGCACTTTATTTGAGGGTGGGTGGGGGTAATCTAAACATTTATTCTGTGTAACAGGAAGATAATGGGTGAATGGGAGGGGGGATTGGGGTATTACTTTTTACTTAGGCTTGGGATGGGGTCCTACAAGTTTTAAGTATGATGAAGCTATATCATGTTGATTTGATTTCATAACAACCTAGAAAATGTTCATTTCCTCTGGGTATCTATGGTACAGTTAATTCACATTGTGTAAATATCCACTTGGAGACTATCTGCCTTGGGCATTTTTCCCTATCATTTCTGCGTCTCTGCAAGGTGTACAAAAAAAAAAAAAAAAAAGAAAGAAACTACTGTAAAAGGCAGTTTAATTGTTAGAAATGACTGTTTTTGCACCTCTTGTAAAAAGTTATGTAGAGATTGCATTTACTGTTTTTTTGTTTTGTTTTGCTTTATGTATGACTCACAGAGGAAAACCATACAATGGGTATTCTCTCTGAAGCTGAGTATCACCATGACTGTAAATGAGGGGCACAATTTTGGACTCTGGCTCCAAACTGAGTCACAGGCCAGTAGCAGTATAAGTATTTGGTGCCACCTTGCTATTTAGATACGAATAATACTGTCCTTTAAATATTTTGAAACCCATTTCAGTTACATGATATTTTTCATGGTCTTTTGAGATCTTCATTTAAATGTTAAATCTGGGATCGCAATGAAGCAAAAAATATCTGTCTCCATTCACTTCCTTCAGTACATAAAAACATTATTTAATCAATAAGAATTAACTGTACTAAATCACATAATATGCTGTTCTAGATACAGCAAGCACTTCTTAAAAAAAAATATCCAATACACTAAATAGGTACTATAGTAATTTTTAGACATGGTACCCATTGATATGCATTTAAACCTTTTACTGCTGTGTTATGTTGATAACATATATAAATATTAGATAATGCTAATGCTTCTGCTGCTGTCTTTTCTGTAATATTCTCTTTCATGCTGAATTTACTATGACCATTTATAAGCAATGCAGTTAACTACAGATAGCATTTCAGGACAAAATAGATGACTCAAACCATTTATTGCTTAAAAAATAGCTTCTGCCATGCTATGCTATAAGCAGCTTTTATGCACATTGACAAAATGAAGAGTAAGCTTCAGCTTGCTAAGGGAAATTGTGGAAACTTTTGGTGAAATGGAAAATTATTTACAAACTGTTAAAGAATATGATGAAGTTGCTGTATGACAGAGTGCTGGCACTGATATTATCCATCGTCTTGTTTTGGACACTTGTGTAAATGTGATTGGATTGTTTGAAAGAAGACTTAAAGATTTAAAGTTTCAAAGGTTTTTGTTTTGGTTTCGTTTTGCATTTGGAGGAAACAGAGAAAGCAGGGTATGTTCTGTTTACCTTGACAAAACCATAAGTAAGTGGTGTTATAGTACCTCTGATTAGGTTGCTAAAATGATTCAAGCAAAAAACATAAATTTTGTTCACTATCTCAGAGGAAAAAAAATTTTAGAGAGTCAATACCAAAATTTTTTTTTAAAAAAGTCCTAAACACAAAGCCAAAATCAACTTACAAAAGATTTTCATGATGAACACAGGAAAAATTGTTGAAAGATGATCTGCTGGCTGCCCATTTTCCAACGTGACATTGATCATAGTTCATGTCTCTAAACTCAACAGTTATTGGGAAACCCACATAACATAACCTATACTACTCACATTTATTCCTACCCAAAAAATTCTAATTTCAACATATCTATGTAACCCGTGATTTCAATGGTTGTTCTACATTTACATTATATATCATTAGGCCCATTTTGGGTTAACAAATATGCCTTAAAAATCAGAATTCCCCCCCACCCACTATCCTCATGTGGCCATTTACAGTACTTAGAATAAAAATGGATCTTGAAATATTCAGCTAAAATTTTATTGGAAAGAGAATTGACACATTTGGAGAAATTGAAAGTGGGTCTTTAAAATATGATCCAAGTGAAAATTATATTGAGGATACTTTTTCTTTTTTCTCTCATTTTCTTTTATTCTTTTAAAAATTCTAGTTTGATAGTGAAAAAGAATCGGACTATGAGCTATTTTAAAGAATCAAAGAAGAATTGGTATTGATTATATAGTATTTAAGGACAAATTATATATTTTGCTGTTTATGGTAGTAACTCACTGAATAAGTAATTGGCCAACATTAAGTATATTTCCAACACAGAAGGGTTCAAAACATTGCATTATAAACTCTTTTGGGAAATGTATCTAAAGGGTTTTTTTTTTAAGTTCTGTTCTTATTCTACTTTTTATTTGGCTGTATTTTTATTTTCAGATAGATTAATAAATCTGGCAGCTGATTTCTGCAAGATTCTTGTGTTTTGAATTTCTAATTGAATTGGCTGTTCAAACATAGAAATCAATAATGTAACATTTTCCTTCCTCTTGGTAAAAGAAACTAAAGAAATATCTTCCTTCATGTTTGCTGCCTCTCGATGCCAATACTCAAGGGGCTAATTACAATAAAGAATGGTACCTCTCCAATAAGTAATGAAAAGTGACTTCCCTTAAGTTATGTGTATAAAAATGCATAAAAATAAAAATTCACTCAGCTGACAGTGCAGAGCAGTTTCCTCAAATTATAAAAAGATCTTGGAGGTCATATACTTGAAGCTCCTTTTTTACAGATTTTATCAGTTTCATGTTGATGTCATAACAAATTGCCACAAATTTAATTACTCAAAGCAACCCAGATTTATCCTCTTATCGTTCTAGAGATCAGAAGTCCACAGTGAGTCTAATGGGGCTATAGAAAGATTCAGGGGACAACCCCACCCTGTTGTCATTTCTGTCTTCTGGCTTTGTCACTCCAGTTTCTGCTTTTGTGGTGACACTTCTTTCTCCTCTGCTGTAGTCAAATCTCCCTCAGCCTATCTCTTGTAAGGACACCTGTGATTACATTTAAGGTCCACCCAGACAACCCAGGGTTATCTCCCTATCTCAAGATCTTTAACTGAATCACATTTTTTCAAATCCCTTTTGCCAGGTAAGTTATTCACAGGGATCAAGGGGCAGATAAGGGATATGAGGGGAAAAGGTGGCTGTTATTCACTTTACTACACAGAAGAAGACATGGTGTATTAAAAATACTGATTGACAACATATGGACAAAAATGTTTTATTGATGGATCTAGGATTAGAAATTACTAAAGATCATTGTTTTTTTTTTTTTTACCATTGAGATAGTCTCACTATACTCTTCATAAAAGATAATGAGGACATCTTAGGTTAAAGTTCACCTACTCTACTAAAGTGTCTGGTAATCACATAGAGCTTTTAGATTATTTAATCCCCTCTTGTGTAAACATGTAATGAGAAAGAAAAATTAAAAAGTGATAATTACAGAGTCATAGCAGAATGAATTAGATTGCCCAAGCCAGATCATATTTTTTAATATAAACTTCTTTTGGTGAGATTATGAGTTATTACTGTACAATCTTAACATTTACAAGTAATTACTGTTTAAGAAAGAATAATATGTAGAATATATCTATTACTCAAAAGGCCAATTCTAAAATATGAGTCAACTAATGTTTATTTGACAAGGAAGAAAATCTATTTACCTGGTGTATAGCCTTTGGCCAGATCATAGATGTTTCTAAAATGCATGTCCTTATCAGGCAGCATTTTCAGAGCTTATAATGACAAAACATTACAGAAAGGAAGACCACTTGAATGTTTCTTGGTATCTTAAAAGAGAAAAACTTGAATTTGAAAATAAGTTGCAGTTTGATATGAGGAAGGGGAAAAACAGAATTGTAAGAAAAAAGAAAAGGTTAAAAATAATAAAAGGAAGTTAAAAAAGGCGAATGAACATATTAAGCAATTGTGATAAGAATTGCATAAAAACTAAGTTTTCCTAAGACACCAGTGTTGGACATGATACTGAGGAATTTGGTTCAATTTATTCAGAACTTAACTAGTACTTGTAGGACTTAGCTGGTTTTTTTTTTTCTTTAATGTGAGATTACTTTAGAAAAATGTATTTATTTTAAAAACCCAGTTTATAGAAAAATATAGTTTAAGAAAAGGAGAATTTGAACAGGGTAGTGGATGCCTGTATAGCAAAAAAAAAAAAAAAAATTGATGATTTTAGAATGTTCTATTAAAAGTACATATAAAATAGCTATGGTTTATAAACCCATGTAAAATAGGATTGTTTTCTGTTTTTGCATATAGACTCCAATATTCTTATTTAGTTCTATTCTAAAATCATGTTTCTATGGAGAAGAAAATTTTAATTCACTTGGGTGTATTAAAATTACACGTACAGCTTGAGAAAACATTCTATGAAATTTATGTGATTATAGCAAATAAATGTGCTCAAATTTTAAGTCTAAAATAAAAGCCCAGAAACTGAAAATATTGCACTATCGTGATCACTCTGGAAGGTGGCATATGTAAAACTGATAAATATCATCTACATGTTTGACTTGCTTTTGAATCATTTTAATCATTTAATTTATGGCCACGACACTGGAATTCTGTAGCTTCAGTTCTGTCCAACTCTTTGCAACCCCATGGACTATAGCCCATCAGGCTCCTCAGTCAGTGGAGTTTCCCAGGCAAGAATACTGGAGTGGGTTGTTATTTCCTCCTGCAGGGGATCTTCCCCACCCAGGGGTTGAGGCAGATTCTCCTGCATCTCTTGCATTGCAGGTGGAGACCAGGGAAGCCCTTAGGTCCTAGGACACCTGATAAATCTTTTTCTGGTACTGTGTTCTATCTCTTTAAATGCATTTTTTTTCTCTAAATCTGTTCAACTATATCAGGAAGAAATTCCTGAAAAGGAGCTATCTAAATTATTTCAGTGACTCTCATGTGCCAACCAGCATACATGCATGACACATGTTACAGCTTTCATGACATTGGCTTTGTCTGAGAAGCTGAGGCTAACGACAAAACCAGAGTCTTTGTGTTAAGACAAGGCAAGTGATCACAGGCAAGTTTATAAACCCTTCTTTCTTCTGTAATCTTTTAACCTAGCTACTTTCTTGATTTAAACTTTAAATAACAAAAACGTATGTAACAATGATTCACATTTTGCTGAAACAGGTTTATTTAAAATGTATTTCATAAAATATTTTTCATTAGTCTTCATAGAAAATCTGAAAAAGAAGTCAAGTACTACTTAAACAATAGCAATATCGAAACATGAATTTTTTTTGAGTCTTTAAGCATTTAGAAATCAAAATGATTGAAGTATCACTTTGGTTTTTCCACTGGAGAAGGATACAGCTTAATGATTCCAAAAGAGACAGGTCAACTTCTTCATAATGTTGTAAACACTGCCCCCATGACTAATGCTGTTAGACATAACTTCTGAAAGTAATAAATCTCCCAGAAAGGTAAAAGTCATGTGATTTGGAGTCATGTGATTCAGAAGAAGCAACAAATGAGTGGAATGAATTGGGAGCTTGAGACTGTAACATACACAATACTATGCATAAAATAGATAACTAATGAGAACCTACTGTATAGCACAGGGAACTCTACTCATTGCTCAACACTGGACTAAACAGAAAGGAAAGCCAAGAAGCAGGGGATATCCGTATAGGTATGGCTGGCTTGCTTTGCTGTACAATAGAAACTAGCATAACACTGTAAGGCAACTATGAGAAATGAAAGTGTTAATCGCTTAGTCCTGTCTGACTCTTTGTGACCCCATGGACACCCCTGCCAAGTTCCTCTGTCCATGGAATTCTTCAGGCATGAATACTGGAGTGAGTAGCCATTCCCTTCTCCAGGGGATCTTTCCAACCCAGGGATCAAACTCGGGTCTCCTGCATTGCAGGCTGATTCTTTACCATCTGAGGCACCACAGAAGCCTTAGACTCCAATAAAAACAAAATAAAGTAAATCAATACAACACAATTAAAAAAATTATATATAAAGTAGAACTGAAATCACAGCAACCGTTTTTTCAAAGAAATCTGAATTTTTAAAAACTATCATATTGTTTCAGAGGGGCCTATGACATCTTATGTGTGTTTAAATTTTATGACCAGCCCATGAAACTGTTTGTCCTGTAGAAAATGTTATGTGAATTTAATTGAAAGAAGAAAAATATGGCATCAAAAAAATGTGGAGAAAATAAGGTAGTACCTGTGGTATTACAGTTTAAACTGAAAAATGCTATCTAATTCTCAAGAAATACTTAGAAAATATTTTAAAATTTAAAAATTTTTTTAACTTTTCCCATTTAAAAAAGTTATAGTAAAATATATGTAACATAAAATTGACCATTTTGAGTATCCACTTCAGTGATATTAATTGCATTCACAGTGTTGTGCAATCATCACCGCTAGTATTTCCAATCCATTTAGGTTATTTTATTCCTAAAACATTTTTAAAAACTATAGGAAATACTTTGTTAAAAATGTAAAAATGCAATCTTATGCTTTCTAATAATTTACATGTTATAGTTCTTTTATTAATATGTTGGCCTTGATTTCATACTGTGGTTTAATTATTTAAAAAAATGTATGTATAAAGACTATTTCTAGTAGCCAGGACATGGAAGCAACCTAAATGTCCATCAACAGAGGAATTGATAAAGAAGATGGAATGAAGAGGGGATAAATGTATACACCTAGCTGATTCACTTTGCTGTAGAGCAGAAACTAATACAACATTGTAAATAAATATATTCCAATAAAAAATACTATGTCTACAAATTCTCTATGATTTCAGGGAAAAAAAGTTCACTTAGATACTGAGTTTACTAAGTGTTTGAAAATAACTCAATAATTTATCTCTATATTAACAAGTAAAACAGCCCAGCATTTTAAAACAAACCACATCAAACAGAACTGACAGGTTGCACTCAAGTTTCTTTAGTTTGAATGGACAGATCTGATTAACATCATAAAAACACAAAGATACAAAAGTTACACTTAAACTCTTTAATACAGTAATAGTTACAGATAACAATTTTTAAGGAAAAAAATCCCAAACAGAAACATGATAGATTTAATAAAAATGTATTTTATTAATGTAAAATCAGACTAAAACAATACATTGGGCACCATGCCACCATCCTTCATAATATTTTTAGTATAAACACTAAGAACTTGCTAAATTAAAATGGAAATTGAATATTTTTCTGTGACTTTTCAAATCTCATAGATTCCTTTCTTATCCTCTGAAATATGGTACTTAATCACAAGATGACTTGTTTAGAATCATTCACTTATGGAGTAAATTTTGGTTTATTATTGAAAGGACAGCATCTGAAGAGATAAGATTCTATTATTCATTTTTTCTCAGATATATAATATCAGGCCCAAATGTGATAACATTCCAAATTTGTTTGTTGATTTTTGTTTCCTGAAGAGCTTGCCTTGCTGATTTATTCATTGAGTGAATATTCATTCATTAGAACAGATTTTGAGTTATTCATTTCAATTTGTTCTTTGTTGGGAAATATATTGATTTAATCCCTCAAAATTACCAACTATGAATCTTCTACAAATTGATATTAAACATTGCTATCAAATCAGTCGGGCTTCCCCGGTGGCTCAGTGTTAAAGAATCCACCTGCCAGCGCAGAAGACACAGGTTCAATCCCTGGCGGAGGAAATGGCACCCCGCTCCAGTATTCTTGCTGGGAGAATCCCATGGCTACAGCCCATGGGGTCACAAAGAGTCAGACTCAATTGAACAGACATGCACACATAAAATCAGCTGGTTTCCTCCTTTGTCGTTATGGTTATTCAGTGGTTAAGTCTTGTCCGACTCTTTGTGACTGCATGGACTGAAGCACACCAGGCTTCCCTGTCCTTCACTGTTTCCTGGAGTTTGCTCAGACTCATGTCCATTGTGTCAGTGGTGCCATCCAACCATCTCATTTTCTACCACATGCAATTTAGGTATACCTCCCCACAGGAAGACTCTATAGAAGATATAGTAGGTTTATAAAAGTGATCCTTTACCTCAAACTAAATAAGACTAACCCATGTGAATCCAACGCATCCTTAGAGAACTGCATACGGTGTATCAGTTAAGCTTAAATAAACCCCTATTTAATGCCTACACTCTATGGAAAAGGAGTATGATAAAAAAAAAGTGAACTTAAGAATGCTAGTGACAGTAGCAGCAGGTTTACTTTTATTCAAACATAATGTGTGCAAGCATGCATGCTAAGTCACTTCAGTGGTATCCGACTCTGCGACTCTGTGGACTGTAACCCCACCAAGGTTCTCTGTCCACAGGAATCTCCAGGCGAGAACACTGGAGCGAGTTGCTATACCCTCCTCCGGAGGCTCTTCCCGACCCAGGAATCAAACCCGTGTCTCCTGTAGCTCCTGCACTGCAAGCAGATTCTTTACCACTGAGCCACTGGGGAAGCCCAAAATATAATGAGTGTTTCAGGTCAATAGCTCCTGTTACTATAAAATGAAGCATGCAATTACTCATAGACTTGCATGCAGTCTGTGTGGCCCATCATGGAGAAGAATACTGAACATTTAACGAAAACCAAGGCAGACCAGACAACTGATTTCATTAACTTCTGGGCTTCCTTGACGCTGAACATCTTGATTAACAGCCTTTATTATCAAATGCCCACTTGCTGTTTTATGTGTACATTCCTAGTAGCAAGAAATAATCATCAATCTATTCAGGTCACCAGTGCTAAAATCCATGATTACCAACTGTCTTTCCATTCCTGCATTACTTTACCCAAGATTCAGAGTCCAGGAGAGTGCAAGGGTTTGCCCTTGGATTGCGTCCTCACTCCTTGCCTATAAATGGGCATAGATCATACAGTTCCATCAAGCCCCTGAATGCTGGATGAGAAGTAAGACCCTCAAGTAACTGGCAACTTAAGGAGTGAAATTGCCTACTGGTGTCGTCTTTCTCAAAGTCCCCCAAAATAATATTATCATCCATCTTCAGAATGAGAAAACTGCTGAATATAGATTGTCCTTTTTGTTCTTCCATTTCCTTCAAGAGTATTTTGATTCCTATGTGTCTTGTACTTTGGCCACCTCATGCGAAGAGTTGACTCATTGGAAAAGACTGATGCTGGGAGGGATTGGGGGCAGGAGGAGAAGGGGATGACAGAGGATGAGATGGCTGGTTGGCATCACCGACTCAATGGACGTGAGTTTGAGTGAACTCCGGGAGTTGGTGATGGACAGGGAGGACTGGCGTACTGGGATTCATGGGGTCGCAAATAGTTGGACATGGCTGAGCGACTGAACTGAACTGAACTGATGGGTCTTTAAAGCCTGCTGACATGGTAATGTGCATAAAAACAATGAGTAACAGTTACTGGATGTCTTTACCAACTTCTATAAGAGTATACTCTAAGAGGAATAATGATGAGAGCAAAACAATATGAGTTTAGGATGGGTACTAGTTTACTGGAGCCACCTGAACAAAGTATTTATTACCAACAGGGTGGTTTAAAGTGCAGAAACCTATTGTCTCAAGTTCTGAGGCTAGACGTCCCAAATCAAGGGTTTTTGCAGGATTGGTACCTAGGGCTCAGTCTGTTCCAGGTCCCTTTCCTTGGCTTGTAGCTGTTCTTCTTTTTCCCATTTTTCTTAATCTTTCCTTTGAATCTACCTCTGTGTTCGCTTTCTCCTTTTTCAGAAGGATACTGATCACATTGAGTTAGGGCTAACCCCGACGACCTTATTACTTACCTCTGTAAAGACCCTGAAACCATGATTAAATCCATTTTACCTTCCTTCACCAATCAAGGTTCATTTTTAAATTTGCATGTTCTCCAAGCTGCATGTGGCCTAAACAATAAGATGTGTTCCCGAGTTGTTACCTAGGAACTTGGAGTCAGCTCTCCCTAGATCAAACTGCTTCTGTTAAAGCCTGACCCTGACCCTACAACTAGGCATGCGCTAGCAGCAGACGCCTTAGCTTAGTTACACCTGTGCAGAACCACACACCTTTCCTCCAATCACCTCTCCTTGCTTCCCTGTAGGGCCTCAAACCATCCTGATTTCTTATTTGTTATCCTCTCAGTACCCAGGACCCCTTGTGTTGGGGAAGGTGGCTTTGATACTTTTATCCTGCCTCCTCACTGGGCTGCCTTGCACGTAAGTCCTCTCTTACCTGCAAACCTGGGCGTCTCCCCTGCTTTGACTTGACAGGAAAGGCAAGCCTGGGTCAGCAGCAACCTCATCCAAATAAGGTCACTTTCTGAGCTGTTGCAGTTAGGACTTCAGGTATCTTTTTCGGGGAAGACACAGTTAAACCCATAGCAGGTACTTAAGTTAGGCTCAAAGGAAAGAATCCATTAAAATGAAATGATTATTATCCATTACGTGTGAGATTTAAGCTTGAGAGAAATTACAACTGTATGTGTCTTATATTACATGACTAATGTAGACAAAGATATTGCATAAATATAACTGAGGCATTGCCCTTTATTCTTAACGATAATGTTTAAAATACATTTTATTCTCATAGTCCTCTTCCTTCTACCAGTGAACACTTTTCCTAAAAAGATGTTAGAGGGAAATAGAAATGAAGGGGTTACTCACATAATATAATGAAAATCTAATCAGGGATTGTAGGGATAATAAATGGGAAAAAGAAATCATATAAAAACAAAAAGAAAATGTGGCAACCCTAATAATATCAGTACACTGTTTCTGGTCTCTGTCTTTTAGGACCTATGAACTTCCTATGTGCTAGGAGAAAAATCCATGAACAAAAACACTATAGGCTTTTCTGAGCTAAAATGAGAAGTTAGATGAGGAAATTTGCATTGAGCACTACTTATCATTTAAGCACCATTGAGCAATAAGCAGCCTGGGTTTACAAAGAACAAATCATGCCAAACAAACCTGATTGCTTTTTTTTATTGAATTACAAGATTAGTGGATGAATGCAATGTGGGAGATGTAATACATTTGGGTTTTAGAAAAACATTTGATAGAGTATCTCATGAACTCTAAAATGGATTTAAAGAGTCAGGAATATTAACACCACGATAAGGAATGGAAATTAATGAAGGATTGCGAAGAAAAAGAAGTAATAATCAACCATGAAATAGCAGCCTGGGAACACATCATCATAAGGTGCTACAGTGATCACAGGATTTATTCAGGCCCTATTAACATTCACACAGCTTTCTCAGGCTTGATGAAAAGAAATGGAATGAAGAATTCAGAATGCACCTTGTGGTTTCAGGCTGTATATAAAGTCAATGCAGATTTAGGGGAAGGAGAAGAGAGACTAGAACTCACGTATTTTCGATGGCTTTAAAAATATGTCACTGGATCATTGAATTCACTTTGTGCTCTGAGATTTTGTCATGATGCTGTTCTTTGATCTTTTTTCTGTGTCTCAAGACTAGCCCATTTTTTATGTCATCCATCTTCTTATATGGGGTAAATCATACTATAATTTACTGTAAGTCTGCCTGGCCTTATACTAAAGATCACTGAAGACAACACAAGCTCTCAGTTGCCCAACTTTTTAGTGTTCAAGTGACTTGAATCCCACCACTCTGTCTGGACTTCTTGGTAGATACTGCCCTTAAGGTGCAAGCTCAAAGGATACCTATTAAATAAATAGAAAGTAGTAGAAGCATTCCCTCTTCCTGTGGGAAGCTGGCTGGTTGGTCTACAGGGTATGATTCTTGCCTGAGACGAGAGGTCCCAGGTTCAGGTCCCAGATGAGCCCTTTTCTTTGGGGCTTCCCTGGTGGCTCAGACAGTGAAGAATCTGCCTGCAATGCAAGAGACCTAGGTTTGGTCCCTGGGTTGGGAAGATCCCTTGGCAGAGGGCAGGGCAACCCACTCCAGTATTCTTGCCTGGAGAATTCCAGGGACAGGTGACCCTGGAGGCTACTGCCCATGGGGTTGCAAAGAGTCCAACTCATCCAAGTGAGTAACATGGGGCCTAGCAGTAAAGAACCAACCTGCCAATGCAGGAGACAGAAGAGACGCATGTTGGATCCCTGGGTCAGGAATATCCCCTGGAGAAGGAAATGCAACTCACTCCAGTATTCTTTCCTGAAAAATCCCATGGACAAAGGAGCCTGACAGGCTGCAGTCCACAGGGTTGCAAAGAGTCGGACACGACTGAGTGACTTAGCACACACAGAAACATTCCAATAAAATCCGCAGTTGATACTAAATCGGGAGGTGCTGCTAAAAAGCAGTAAGACCAGTAAAATCATGACTGGTGCCCTGGCACAACTGAGAAATGTATATGTCAAATGCAAAGTGCAAGAGTCACCTGGAAAGGAGAAAGACATTCAGCAGTGAGCCAGAGGATGCCAGGAGGCAACAGGAAACAGCAACTTGCATGTGAGTTTACAATATCGGATACCACCCAAGAGACGTAACAGGATGTTTGATCTACTAGATGAGCTTATAAAAGATCCATCAGTTTCTAAGACAATGCTCAAGTCCCTTCTGGAAGACTGAGTTTATTCCCTTTGGAAACATCCTTTCCAGAGTAAAAAAAAGGTACAGAGAGAAGTCAGAACACAGCAACAAAAAACTGATTATGAAGTGGAGGATGGCCTCACAATGAAAGAAAAAAATATATATATAGCATTATTGAAAGGGAGAGGAATTATATATGTATAACAGATGTAGCAAAAGAGTGTTTTCTAAAGAGAAAGAAGAACATTCAACTGAAAAAACTTAGAATTAGTGAGTATATAGCCACATTAATAAAAAATAAAATTCTGAGAAAGGGAGATACTATGTGTCTGAGAAAGTCTTCAGATTTTTACCCTTTGATTAAATAATTGACTTGAGAATGTACCAAAATTCAATGGCTTTCTTTTCTGTTAATGATTTTTCAATTTGAAGTATAGTTGATTTACAGTGTTGTTAATTTCTGCTGTATAGCAAACTGATTCAGCAATACCTATATAATAAATGTATATACATTGTTTTTTTTCTTATTCTTTTTCATTATGGTTTATCATAGGATACTGAACATAGTTCTCTGTGCTATGTGGCAGGACCTTGTTGTTCAGCCATTCCACACATAATAGTTTACATCTGCTAACCCCACCTTCCTACTCCATCCATCCCCTAGCCCCCTCCCCTTTGGCAGTCACAAGTCTGTTCTTTATATACTTGATTCTGTTTCACAGACAGGTTCGTTTGTGTCGTATTTTAGGGTCCACATGTAAGTGATATCACATGGTATTTGTCCCTTTCTGACTTCACTTAGTATGATCATCTCTAGTTGCATCCATGTTGCTGCAAATGGCATTATGTCTTTTTTATGGCTGAGTAATATTCCATTGTGTATGTGTATCACAGCACCTCTTCTCTAAGTATTCCTCTGTTGATGGGTATTTAGGTTGTTTCCATGTCTTGGCTATTGTGAATAGTGCTGCTATGAATGTAGAAGTGCATGCATATTTTTGGATTAGAGCTTTGTATATATGCCCAGGAGTGGGATTTCTCGATCATCTGAAATTCTGCGTTTGGTTTGTTCTGTTCTGTTTTCTGTAGTGGCTGCATCAACTTACATTCTCACCAACAGTATAAAAGAGTTCCCTTTTCTCCACATCCTCGCCAGCATTTGTTATTTGTAGAGGTTTTAATGATGACCATTCAGCCTTGTGTGAGGTGGTACCTCACTGTAGTTTTGATTTGCATTTCTCTAATAATTAGTGACGTTGAGCATTTTGTCTTTCTTCTTTGAAGAAATGCCTATTTACATCTGCCTATTTTTCCATTGGGTTGTTTGTTTTTGTTGTTCTTGAGCTGTATGAACTGTTTGTGTATTTTGGAAATTAAGCTCTTGTTGGTCACAACATTTGCAAATATTTTTTCCCATTCTGTAGGCTGTCTTTTCATTTTGCTTATGATCTCCTTTGCTGTGCAAAAACTTATAAGTTTGATTAGGTCTAATTTGTTTATTTTAATTTTTATTTCTCTTGCCTTGGGAGACTGATCTAAGAAAACAGTGGTACGATATGTGTCAGAGTATGTTTCACTTCTGTGGTCTTGGAAGAGTTTTATGGTGTCATATCTAAGTCATTTGGGGTTAATTTTTGTGTATGGTGTGTTCTAAGTTCACTGATTTACATGTGGCTGTCCAACTTTCCCCAACACCACCTACTGAAGAGACTGTCTTTTCTCTATTGTGTATTCTTGTCTTCTTTGTCTAAGATTAATTGATGGTAAGTGTGTGCATTTGTTTCTGAGTTCTGTATTCTGTTCCATTGATCCATGTCTGTTTTTGTGCCAATACCACGCTGTTTTGATTGCTGTAGAGAAATGCAATGGCTTTCTGAACAAAGGTTTGCCAAGAACTTAAGAATCTTCTTGACAAACTGATATATTCAATAATTTATTTGAATAGAAATTCAAATCCCAGTACTTTATATATCCATTATGACCATAACTGTTGGATCTACATGCCCCTTCCTTCCTTCATTCCTTTTTTTTTTTGTATGGTTAACCTGCATGTTTCTCAGTGGTGTGTGTGGTCCAGTGTTTTGCTAGCAGAACAGGTGGCATTTGGGCCAGACAATTCTTGAACAAGATTCTTGTGCTTTGTAAAATGTATGGCATCTGCAGGTCCCAGACATTACATGCCAGGATGTCCTCTAGTAACAATAACAGTCAAACCCTTACATACACATACACACAATTTCTAACTGCCCTTAACATCACTCTCTTCCCCAGAAAGTTTAAAAAATAGTTTTAAAACACACTCACCATAGAAATCTCAGTAACTAAGTTTTCCATATTTAGGGGTTTTGTCATACTTGCTTGGAGAATTCAAGAGTCTAGTGTCACAGGAATCTTGCATCAGTCAAGATAAATTAGCTTGTGTTGAGTGACTTATAAAAACAAAGTCTATTTTTCTGTTCAGCTGCAGTCTCATCCCAGACTTTTTTTGATGGTGCTTTGATGGTGCAGTCTTAAGGCAGAACATTGATGGTTCTTATAGGGAAGAAGAACATGGCTCTTGGAGCTTCTGCTATGAAGTTACACTATCATTTCTGTTCATACTCAGGCAAAGAATGTCACTTCCCTAAGTTTGAAGTTCCAAGGAGTAAGAATGTACAACATTTCTGCTAGGGGAGGGAGGGCATTTAATATGAGTAAACAAACTTTCTTTGGCTCTTAATATTCGTTTTGAATTTCAAGGAAAATACCATTGGAATTCATCATAAAATTTCCCAATGGGAAAATGACATCTTTAAATAATGTGATGGTTGCTACACTGATATTCATAGTAAAAATTTTAGGGAGTCATGGAATAGAACTGCTTTGCATCTGGCCACACAGAGTTTTCTAGAGATGAGAGGGTCAAAATTGCCATACTAGAACTGGTCTCACTGACTTCCTTACTACTCTTACCTGAGATATTTGGTTTGTTGTGTCCATAAAACAAGAATTCTTAATTACTTCAACATATATTTATTGAATAAGCTCTGAAAATGACAAAAAGAAAGAAGCTTCCTCTCTTGAGGAATTCAGTCTTGCAAGCAAGAAAGACACAGATCACTGACTATAATTCAGTGTGGGAAATTTTGTATATGACTATCTAATAAGTATCTGAGTACAGTTATGAGAGCAGTTAATCTTGCTTGAATGTGGATATGGAGACATCTTTATAGATGAAATGATATACAGCCCAAGCTTATAAATTTGGTGGAAAATTTCACGATAACAGGGACTGGCAAGTGAGAAGAAAGAGAAAATCTGGGAATGTCAGAATCTTCTGGGAAACTTTCCTAAGCCATGCACCCCCATCCCCCAACTCCCACTGACGCACAGAAAAAAAGCAGAAGACTTGCTTGTGCTGATAAAATTTCAAAGATAATTCTAGCACAACTCATACAAACACCACCACCACTCAGTACTTTGCTCTACTCTCCAGTAGGACAACCACCTACACAACTGAGTTCTTTAACACTGGAGTCCTTGGGACCTTGATTTTAAATAAAGATTCCTGAGTTTCAGATTCAGTAAGACTGGGATTCTTGTTGTTCAGTTACTAAGTTGTGTCTGACTCTTTGAGATCCCATGGACTGTAGCACACCAGACTTCCCTGTCCTTCACTATCTCCTGGAGTTTGCTCAAATTCATGTCCATTGAATCAATGATGCTATTGAACCATCTCATCTGTTGCCACACTCTTCTCCTTTTGCCTTCCATCTTTCCCAGCATGAGAGTCTTTTCCAATGAATCTTAATCCCATGTGATTCTACTGTACAAGATCCATCAACCTCACTTATATGGGATGGAAAATATGAGGAAGTGTGCCTAGAGTTGAGGTTATTGGGAGAGGCTGAAACTAGAGCTTGAAATTCTCCTGTGGAAAGATAAGGGTTCATGCAGTCTGTAAGTATGGGGGTCTACTATTCTGCCTACCACAACATGTAGGCATTGAGCTACATAAAATTCATATATTTACAAACCAGTAGGAAAGTTTTTAATTATACTGTATGTTAATTTAATTCATAAAATATCAGTCAAATTAAGAGGCTCAAGTGATTCTTTTTTTAATGGATTAAAAAAAAAACATTTATTTATTTGGCTGTGCTAAGTCTTTGCTGTGGCACACAGGATCTTTTTTTAGTTGTGGCATGTAGGATCTAGTTCTCCTACCAGGGATCAAACCCAGGGCCACTGTATTGGGAGTTCAGAGTCTTAGCCACTGGACCACCAAAGAAGGCCTCATATGATTGTTAATATAAAGCAAATTTTAGAAACTCAGCTTTTAGCCAAAGTGAGCCATAAGAGTCCCTAAGCATAAGTATAAAGAGGTTACTTTTGTTTAAAAAAATGTTCTTTTGTAGATATGTGCAGATATATTGGAGGATACAGCATGGAGACAAGCTCATCAATTAGAATGCAGCTAGCTGAGTCAAGAGATAGGTGAGGATCATAATTAGACCCTAGAAGCTCATTTTCTAGGGACTGTGAGCTCCTCTGGGAAGAACAAAAGAGAAGGGTGCTGGGTTTATCTTCTCCCTTTCCCCTACCCAACAGTTGTGTCTGCTCTCCATGTTAAAATCACAAGAAAATTGTGAAGAATACAAAGTTATCATCTTCACATCTGTTCACGAGAAGCTTAAAATTTGGCATTCCCAAATGATAAAAGAAATAAACCTAGAAAGAAAGGGTGCAGTGGAATGGAGGTGAAGAAAGGGTGTGGGAACAGTGATATCCTGCTGTGGAGAGGTTGCTTTTAAATATTCAGTACTTTACAGATAATCTTGGGGAGGTCAGCATCACGCTCACATCTGCACAAGTTGGTTGGAAGGTCTTTTAAATTCTGCCCCAAATTGCAGCTCATTAGTAGCGTCCTGCCTCATTTATAAATGACAGAAGAGACTAAAGGAACAGGTCTATCTGAACAATTTTTCAGTGTTGCCACTTGCTACAGAGTACTGTGTGAGCTTCAAGATTGGAAACTGAATGGCTGTCTAACCCTTCAAAATTCCAGGGTGGGGTTTTGGGGCTTCCAGCTTGAGAAAGATGGACTTTTATGCATTACTGATTGAGTGTCTTTGAATGTACTTGAATATATATGTATTTAGGCTAGTGAATCAACCTGGCTTCTATTACCAATGCTCCCAGTCATAGGTGATAAAAAGCAAAAGATTGAAAACAGTTAAAAGAGCAAAAATAGCTCTGTCTAGCTCAGGCCTCCATCACTTAGGGCTTGTTAGAACAATTGGCACTGAGAAACAGAGGGTAGTTGAAAACTTTTGATGCCAGTAGAAGCCACAGAATAGGCAGACTCTGGTCTGGTAGCATCACAGCGTGAACAGGGGTGGGTGGGGACTGGTCAAGGGCTGAAAGAAAGTGAAAGAATAGCTGGTCAAGGCCCATCTTCATGGTGCATGCTAAGTCACTCAGTTGTATTCACCTTTTCGAGACTCTACATACAGTAGCCTGCCAGGCCCCTCTGTCCATGGGATTCTCCAGAAAGATTATTGGAATGGATTGCCATGCCCTCCTTCAGGGAGTCTTTGCAACCCAGAAATCAAACTGGTGTCTCTTATGTCTCCCACATAGGCAAGCGGGTTCTTTACCACTATTACCGCCTGGGAAGCCCTGTCTTCAGGTGGCCAGAAACCAATTCTATAGGAAGGATCTTAACAGGACCTAAAAGGTTGAAAAATACAGCCAGAGTCAACACACATATCAATAGGTAGCCTACACCAAGGAAACCTGGAAGGAACCTTCTTACATACACTAGATTCTTCTGATCAGAAGGGGTGGTTCCTCCTGTGCATATTATAGTGAAAATAATGCTAGTATTTATAGAAATTTGAGTTCTAGGTTGTCTTGTAGGGGATTTAGAGACAAATAAAGCCTTTTATTGATAGTAACACTTGGCCACTTTCTCTGTCTTTAAGACATTTCCAGGTATCGTTCTGTCTTGCCTTTGTGGTCACGCCTGTCAGTTGCTAGTGTGTTCTTCTTGCTCTACTAGCATGCTTTGCCATTTTCTAGTCTCATTTTGTGGATTCTCCCTGGATTCTCTCTTTGAAGCCTATAGTTCCTATCACTGCTTATTCTGATGTATTCTAGAAATCTAATTCACAACTCCAGCTCCAGATCTTAATTTCAAATTTACTACTGGACATCTCAACCTGGATATTCCACAACACTCTTGAATGGAATGTGTCCCAAACCAGCCCAACAACTATCTTGTCACAGCCCTTTGCTCTCCTGCTGTGGTCCCTCAGCTCACCCTATAAATGTTAATTCTGGAAACTCTAAACTCACCCTCCAACTGTATCTCCTCGCTTAGTCTATGTATGGTTTGCATTAATGTCTTATGGCTAATTGAAGTAGTATGTTGTTTAAATTTGACCTTGTATGACTTGTTCAGTTCAGTTGCTCAGTCATGTCTGACTCTTTGCAACCCCATGGACTGCCACACACCAGGCTTCCCTGTCCATCACCAACTTCCAGAGCTTACTCAAACTCATGTCCATCAAGTCTGTGATGCCATGCAAAACCATTCCATCCTCTGTCCCCTTATCCTCCTGCCTTCAATCTTTCCAAGCATTAGAATCTTTACCAATGAGTCAGTTCTTTACATCAGGTGGCCAAAGTATTGGAGTTTCAGCTTCAGCATCAGTCCTACCAATGAATATTCAGGACTGTTTTCCTTTAGGATGGACTGGTTGGATCTCCTTGCAGTCCAAGGGACTCTCAAGAGTCTTCTCTAACAACGCAGTTCAAAATCATCAATTCTTTGGTGCTCAGCTTTCTTTATGGTCCAACTCTCACATCCATACATGACTACTGGAAAAACCATAGCTTTGAGTAGACAGACCTTTGTTAGCAAATGCTGTTTAGGTTGGCCATAACTTTTCTTTCAGGGAGCAAGCATCTTTCAATTTCATGGCTGTAGTCACCATCTTCAGTGACTTTGGAGCCCAATAATTAAACAAACACTGAATCAATGGGCCTAACTGCTGGTTTGATAAATACTGCAAGGACAATGGGGCAATGGAATTCCAAATATCTTATATCCACAAATGAAGATAACCCATGGATATTAATGAGCTGGGCAGTCTGCTAATGAGCGGGCAAGAAGCCGCTTGCCTACATGGGAGACATAAAAGACACCAGTTTGATTTCTGGGTTGGAAAGACTCCCTGAAGGAGGGCATGGCAATCCATTCCAATAATCTTTTGGCTCTTCTAGAGCCAAACTGGACCCCATGTGATCCAGCAGGGCACTGTCCTCTGTCTCTGTCCTCTAGAAACAGAAGATAGAAGCCATAAAGGTCATGTGCAGAATCATACTGGACTGTGTTGACTGGGTGTGTCAGAGCCAGAGTAAGAAATCTATATAAACTCAAGTTTTCCTAGCGAATCTGGGAATAATCCTAGAATAATAAGTTTATAACTTGGTTTATTGAACTGGTTGACTTTCTGTTTCTTGAGTATAGCT
Source organism: Ovis aries (assembly GCF_016772045.2). Taxonomy (NCBI): domain Eukaryota; kingdom Metazoa; phylum Chordata; class Mammalia; order Artiodactyla; family Bovidae; genus Ovis; species Ovis aries. Next base: position 23,019,678 of record NC_056057.1, on the reverse strand, counting down.
GTCCATAATAGCTTTTTAGTTATGCTTAATTGTAGGAGCAACCCCACGTCCAAGGAGCGGTGGCTGTGTGGGCGCAAGAGAGCCGAGAGGAGCTACTCCACATTCAAGGACAGGAGGGGCGGCCATGAGGAGATACCCCTAGTCCAAGGTAAGGAGCAGTGGCTACACTTTGCTGGAGCAGCCATGAAGAGATACCCCACGTCCAAGGTAAGAGAAACCCAAGTAAGATGGTAGGTATTGTGAGAGGGTATCAGAGGGCAGACAAACTGAAACAATAATCACAGAAAACTAGTCAATCTAATCACACTAGGACCACAGCCTTGTCTAACTCAATGAAACTAAGCCATGCCATGTGGGGCCACCCAAGATGGATGGGTCATGTTGGAGAAGTCTGACAGAATGCGGTCCACTGGAGAAGGGAATGGCAAACCACTTCTGTATTCTTGCCTTGAGAACCCCATGAACAGTATGAAAAGGCAAAAGATAAGACACTGAAAGAGGAACTCCCCAGGTCAGTAAGTGCCCAATATGCTACTGGAGATCAGTGGAGAAATAACTCCAGAAAGAATGAAGAGATGGAGCCAAAAGCAAAAACAATACCCAGCTGTGGATGTGACTGGTAGTAGAAGCAAGGTCCAATGCTGTAAAGGGCAATATTGCATAGGAACCTGGAATGTCAGGTCCATGAATCAAGGCAAATTGGAAGTGGTCAAACAGGAGGTGGCAAGAGTGAACAGTAGTAGACATGAATTTCATCTGAGTTAAATTCTAGGAATCAGTGAACTAAAATGGACTGGAGTGGGTGAATTTAACTCAGATTAAAATTATATCTACTACTATGGGCAGGAATCCCTTAGAAGAAATGGACTAGCCATCATGGTCAACAAAAGATTCCAAAATGCCGTACTTGGATGCAATATCAAAAATGACAGAATGATCTCTGTTCATTTCCAAGGCAAACCATTCAATATCATGGTAATCCAAGCCTTTGCCCAAACCAATAATGCTGAAGAAGCTGAAGTTGAACATTTCTATGAAGACCTACAAGACCTTTTAGACCTAACACCCCAAAAAGATATCCTTGGAATGGCAACCCACTCCAGTACCCCTGCATGGAAAATTCTGTGGATGGAGGAGCCTGATAGGCTATAGTCCATGGGGTCGCAAAGAGTCGGACATGACTGAGCGACTTCACTTCACTTCACTTCACTTCACTTTCATTATAGGGGGCTGGAATGCAAAAGTAGGAAGGCAAGAAATACCTGGAGTAACAGGCAAATTTGGCCTTGGAATACGGAATGAAGCAGGGCAAAAGCTAATGGAGTTTTGCCAAGAGAAAGCGCTGGTCATAGCAAACACCCTCTTCCAACAATACAAGAGAAGACTCTGCACATGGACATCACCAGATGGTCAACACCGAAATCAGATTGATTATATTCTTTGCACCCAAAGATGGAGAAGCTCTATACAGTCAGCAAAAACAAGACCGGGAACTGACTGTGGCTCAGATCATTAACTCCTTATTGCCAAATTCAGACTTAAATTGAAGAAAGTAAGGGAAACCACTAGACCATTCAGGTATGACCAATAACAAATCCCTTATAATTATACAGTGGAAGTGAGAAATAGATTTAAAGGACTAGATCTGATGGAGTGCCTGATGAACTATGGACGGAGGTACATGATCTTGTACAAGAGACAGGGATCAAGACCATCCCCATGGAAAAGAAATGCAAAAAAGCAAAATGGCTGTCTGAGGAGGCCTTACAAGTAGCTGTGAATAGAAGAGAAACAAAAAACAAAAGAGAAAAGGAAAGATATTCCCATTTGAATGCAGAGTACCAAAGAATAGCAGGAGAGTTAAGAAAGCCTTCCTCAACGATCAATGCAAAAAAATAGAAGAAAACAACAGAATGGGAAAGACTAGAGATCTCTTCAAGAAAACTAGAGATATCAAGGGAACATTTCATGCAAAGATGGGCTCGATAAAGGATAGGAATGGTATGGACCTAACAGAAGCAGAAGATATTAAGAAAAGGTGGTAAGAATACACAGAAGAACTGTACAAAAAGATCTTCATGACCAAGATAATCACAATGGTGTGATCACTCACCTAGATCCAGACATCCTGGAATGTGAAGTCAAGTGGGCCTTAGGAAGCATCACTACAAACAAAGCTAGTGGAGGTGATGGGATACCAGTAGAGTGATTTCAAATCCTGAAAGATGATGTTGTGAAAGTGCTGCACTCAATATGCCAGCAAGTTTGGAAAACTCAGCAGTGGCCACAGAACTGGAAAAGGTCAGTTTTCATTCCAATCTCAGTGAAAGGCAATGCCAAAGAATGCTCAGACTACCGCACAATTGCACTCATCTCACATGCTAGTAAAATAATGCTCAAAATTCTCCAAGCCAGGGCTCAGCAATACATGAATAGTGAAATTCCAGATGTTCAAGCTGGTTTTACAAAAAGGCAGAGGAACCAGAGATCAAATTGCCAACATCCGCTAGATCATGGAAAAAGCAAGAGAGTTCCAGAAAAACATCTATTTCTGCCTTATTGACTATGCCAAAGCCATTGACTGTGTGGATCACAATAAACTGTAGAAAATTCTGAAAGAGATGGGAATACCAGACTACCTGACCTGCCTTTTGAGAAACCTTTATATAGGTCAGGGAGCAGCAATTAGAACTGGACATGGAATAACAGACTGGTTCCAAATAGGAAAAGGAGTACGTCAAGGCTGTATATTGTCACCCTGCTTATTTAATTTATATGCAGAGTACATCATGAGAAACGCTGGACTGGAAGAAACACAAGCTGGAATCAAGATTGCTGGGAGAAATGTCAATAACCTCAGATATGCAGATGACACCACCCTTATGGCAGAAAGTGAAGAGGAACTAAAAAGCCTCTTGATGAAAGTGAAAGAGGACAGTGAAAAAGTTGTCTTAAAGCTCAACATTCAGAAAACGAAGATCGTGGCATCTGGTCCCATCACTACATGGGAAATAGATGGGAAAACAGTGGAAACAGTGTCAGGCTTTATTTTTGGGAGGCTCCAAATTCACTGCAGATGGTGACTGCAGCCAGGAAATTAAAAGACGCTTACTCCTTGGAAGAAAAGTTATGACCAACCTAGATAGCATATTGAAAAGCAGAGACATTACTTTGCCAACAAAGGTCAGTCTAGTTAAGGCTATGTTTTTTTCCAGTAGTCATGTATGGATGTGAGAGTTGGACTGTAAAGAAGGCTGAGCGCCAAAGAATTGATGCTTTTGAACTGTGGTGTTGGAGAAGACTCTTGAGAGTCCCTTGGACTGCAAAGAGGTTCAACCAGTCCATTCTGAAGGAGATCAGTCCTGGGTGTTCTTTGGAAGGACTGATGCTAAAGCTGAAACTCCAGTACTTTGGCCACCTCATGAGAAGTGTTGACTCATTGGAAAAGACTCTGATGCTGGGAGGGATTAGGGGCAGGAGGAGAAGGGGATGACAGAGGATGAGGTGGATGGATGGCATCACTGACTCGATGTACATGAGTCTGAGTGAACTCTGGGAATTGGTGATGGACAGGGAGGGATGGGGTGCTGTGATTCATGAGGTCACAAAGAGTTGGACACGACTGAGCGACGGAACTGAACTGAACTGAATGCTTAAGTGTATAGGTATTTTGTGATATATTTAGCCAGTTTTCAAATTTCGATACTTAGCTGTTTCTAGGGAGTCTTTTCCCCCTGTATTTTATAAATTTTAGATAGATTTCTCTTAGTATGTTTATCTCACAGTTTTGTTGTTTAATTCTTAGGGGTGAAGCACTGGGTTACAGAATGTGTTGTTGTAGCATTATTTTAACTTTTGCTGAAGTTTAATCAACCAGTAGGAAATCCATGTCAAGGTCAGTTTTGAGAAAACAACAAAGCCATATTCCTGAATAAAAGGTAACCATGCAAAAAGAAATCAATGAAAATTTTTTCAGTTAAGGTAAGTGACTGGAAGTTAAGGGTAGTTTATTGAATTTTAGAGTAGTTGACTAGCTACAAGGAGATGTAAATATACTTTGGGTTAGGAAGAACATTGGAAAAGGCCTAGGGACATTATCTCCTTTTTCTTTCTGAAGAAAAAAAATTTTTTTTCTTATAGTGAATAAATCTTATGGCCATTGTATCATAGAATCCTAGAGTATGTACATGCAAACCTAAGGCATAACTGTTGACATCAAAAGGGGATAAACACATATAGCAGGAGAAAGGAGGAAACACCAACTGTATATTTAGATCTCAAAGATGCAACACAGGGAAGGAATAACAGGAGAAAAATAGTAGAAGGCAACAAGACAAAGGAGATACAGAAGATAGATAATCTACCATGGTGCACAAAAGTTTAGAAAGTATAGGGTTAAAATGAATGTGGATAGTAAAGAAGATTGTAAATATCCAACATAATTTGTTAAATTGGTTAAAAATATTGAAATAATTGATCAAATTTGAATATGGACTATATATTATATAATAGCATTTTATTGACATTAAATTTCTTGATCTTGATTATTAGGTTATAATGTATGAAAGAATGTCCTTGTACTTAGAAAATGAGTGCTGAGTAGGGCAAAGGCGATGATGTTTGCAACATACTTTGTGATGGCTTAGAAACATAAGTGCACACACACGTAATGAACAATATGATAAATTTTTAAATGTGACCAATGTTGACAATTAGTAAATGTGAGTGAATGAAATAAAGGAATTCCAATAATTTTTATGAAAATTTGAAGTTATTTCCAAATAAAAAGTTGAAAGAGAAAATAAGAATACTCTCTATTCCCTAAAGTTATTAAAGGATGGCTTTAGTTGTTCAAGGATGAATTTATAACCCCAAATGGACCAATCATAACTTTTTAATAGCTCTACTATTCTGGTCCAACATCAAAATCTGTCTTTGAGGTCATGTACCTGGAAGATGGAAGTTCAGAATTTCTTATGTTGTCATATGGAACATTTAATTGGCAAATTCCTCTGCCCATGTGATTTTAATGGGGCTGTTATCGAGTTAAATATTTCATCCATTTCCAGCCCTCAATGTTTAGTTGAGAGATTAACATGAGACTGAATCCAGGTTAGTCAGAATACTCCCCACATTTTTTATCAAGTACCACTGAACCTGCAGTAACAGGCAAATTTCGGCTGGAGAACAGAATGAAGCAGGGCAAAGGCTGATAGAGTTCTGCCAAGAGAATGACTTGGTCACAGCAAACACCCTCTTCCAACAACACAAGAGAAGACTCTACACATGGACATCACTAGATGGTCAACACCAAAATCAGATTGATTATATTCTTTGCAGCCAAAGATGGAGAAACTCTATACAGTCAGCAAAAACAAGACCGAGAGCTGATTGTGGCTCAGATTATGAATTCCTTATTGCCAATTTCGGACTTAAACTGAAGAAAGTAGGGAAAACCACTAGACCATTCAGGTATGACCTAAATGAAATCCCTTATGATTATACAGTGGAAATGAGAAATAGATTTAAGGGACCAGATCTGATAGACAGGGTGCCTGATGAACTATGGATGGAGATTCATGATATTGTACAGGAGACAGGGATCAAGACCATTCCCAAGAAAAAGAAATGCAAAAACGCAAAATGGCTGTCTGAGGAGGCCTTACAAATAGCTGTGAGCAGAAGAGAAGCAAAAATCAAAGGAGAAAAGGAAAGATATATCCATTTGAATGCAGAATTCCAAAGAATAGCAAGGAGAGATAAGAAAATCTTCCTCAGTGATCAATGCAAAGAAATAGAGGAAAACAATAGAATGGGAAAGACTAGAGATCTCTTCAAGAAAATTAGAACTATGAAGGGAGTATTTCATGCAAAGATGGGCTCAATAAAGAACAGAAATGGTATGTTCCTAACAAAAACAGATCATATTAAGAAGAGGTGGCAAGAATACACAGAACTATTAAAAGAGCTTCATGACCCAGATAACCGCTATGGTGTAATCACCAATCTAGAGCCAGATATCTGAAATGTGAAGTCAAGTGGGCCTTATGAAGCATCACTATGAACAAAGCTAGTGGAGGTGATGGAATTTCAGTTGAGCTGTTTCAAATCGTAAAAGATGATGCTGTGAAAGTGCTGCACTCAATATGTCAGCATATTTGGAAAACTCAGCAGTGGCCACAGGACTGGAAAATGTACATTTTCCTTCCAATCGCAAAGAAGTGAAGTCGCTCAGTCGTGTTGGATATTCCTTCTCCAGGGGATCTTCCCAACCCAGGGACTGAACCCAGGTCTCCCACATTGTAGGCAGACGCTTTACCATCTGAGCCACCAGGGAAGTCCTGGAAAGAATGCTCAAACTACCACACAATAGCACTCATCTCACAAGCTAGTAATGCTCAAAATCCTCCAAAGCACACTTCAACAATACGTGAACCATGAACTTCCAGATATTCAAGCAGGTTTTAGAAAAGGCAAGGGAAACAGAGATCAAATTGTCAACATTCACTGGATCATCGAAAAAGCAAGAGAGTTCCAGAAAAACATCTTATTTCTGCTTTCTTGACCTTGCCAAAGCCTTTGATTGCGTGGGTCACAATAAACTGTGGAAAATTCTTCAAGAGATTTGCATAGCAGACCACCAGACCTGCCTCTTGAGAAACCTTTATGCAGGTCAGGAAGCAACAGTTAGAACTAGACATGGAACAATGGACTGGTTCCAAATAGGAAAAGCAGTACATCAAGGCTGTTTGTTGTCACCCTGCTTATTTAACTTATATGCACAGTACATCATGAGAAACGCTGGGTTGGATGAATTGCAAGATGGATCCAAGATTGCTGGGAGAAATATCAATAACCTCAGATATGCAGATGACACCACCCCTGAGACAGAAAGCGAAGAAGAACTAAAGAGCCTCTTGATGAAAGTGAAAGAGGAGAGTGACAAAGTTGGCTTACAGCCCAACATTCAGAAAACAAAGATAATGGCGTCCGGTCCCATCACTTCATGGGAAATAGATGGGGAAACAGTGGAAACAATGTCAGACTTTATTTTTGGGGGCTCCAAAATCACTGCAGATGGTGACTGCAGCCATGAAATTAAAAGACATTTACTCCTTAGAAGAAAAGTTATGACCAACCTAGATAGCATATTCAAAAGCAGAGACATTACTTTGCCAACAAAGGTCCGTCTAGTCAAGGCTATGTTTTCCCAGTAGTCATGTATGGATGTGAGAGTTGGACTGTGAAGAAAGCTGAGCGCCGAAGAATTGATGCTTTTGAACTGTGGTGTTGGAGAAGACTCTCGAGAGTCCCTTGGACTGTAAGGAGATCCAACCAGTCCTTCCTAAAGGAAACCAGTCCTGGGTGTTCTTTGGAAGGACTGATGTTGAAGCTGAAACTCCACTACTTTGGTCACCTGATGCGAAGAGCTGACTCATTTGAAAAGACCATGATTCTTGGAAAGAGTGCAGAAGGGAGGAGAAGGGGATAACAGAGGATGAGATCATTGGATGGCATCACTGACTCAATGGACACGAGTTTGAGTGTGCTGCAGTCCATGGGGTCTCAACGACAATATCTTGCCTTGGGAATTTTCAGTTCAGTTCAGTCGCTCAGTCATGTCCTACACTTTGCGACCCCATAAATTGCAGCACGCCAGGCCTCCCTGTCCATCACCAAATCCCAGAGTTACTCAAACTCATGTCCATTGCGTTGGTGATGGACATCTCATCCTCGGTCGTCCCCTTCTCCTCCTGCCCCCAATCCCTCCCAGCATCATGGTCTTTTCCAATGAGTCAACTCTTTGTATGAGGTGGCCAAAGTATTGGAGTTTCAGCTTTAGCATGAGTCCTTCCAATGAATACCCAGGACTGATTTCCTGAATAATATAATTTTAGAATTGCTTGGGTTGCTGTTACTGGATCTGACAAAGATTATTTACATCAGGAAATAATGGGATCAAACATGTAAAATTAAGCAGAACTGAGCTAGGAAAAAAATGCAAAACATCCATAATGTATTTTCAGACCTTGGTCAATGATGTCTGATTCCTGATGATCCAAGCACAGACTTCCTAGTTATAATAAATTATAGCAAATCAATAGATTCCCTTTATCTTTAGCTTATGCAGTGCTTTGTAGTTCAGTTCACTGCAGTTCAGTTCAGTCGCTCAGATGTGTCTCACTCTTTGTGACCCCATGAATCCCAGCACACCAGGCCTCCCTGTCCATCACCAACTCCCAGAGTTCACTCAAACCCATGTCCATCGAGTCGGTGATGCCATCCAACCATCTCATCCTCTGTCATCCCCTTCTCCTCCTGCCTCCAACCCCTCCCAGCGTCAGAGTTTTTTCCAATGAGTCAACTCTTTGTATGAGGTGGCCAAAGTACTGGAGTTTCAGCTTCAGCATCATTCCTTCCAACGAAATCCCAGGGCTGATCTCCTTCAGAATGGACTGGTTGGATCTCCTTGCAGTCCAAGGGACTCTCAAGAGTCTTCTCCAACACCACAGTTCAAAAGCATCAATTCTTCAGCACTCAGATTTCTTCACAGTCCAACTCTCACATGCATACATAACCACTGGAAAAACCATAGCCTTGAGTAGACAGACCTTTGTTGGCAAAGTAATGTCTCTGCGTTTCAATATGCTATCTAGGTTGGTCATAACTTTTCTTCCAAGGAATAAGCGTCTTTTAATTTCATGGCTGCAATCACCATCTGCAGTGATTTTGGAACCCCCAAAAATAAAGTCTGACACTGTTTCCACTTTTCCCCATCTATTTGCTCAGTCATGTCCAACTCTTTGCGACCACATAGACTGTAGCCCACCAGGCTCCTCTTTCCATGGGGATTCTCCAGGCAAAAATACAGGCATAGGTTACTATGCCTTCCTCCAGGGAATCTTCCTGACCCAGGGATTGGACCCAGGTCTCCTGTATTGCAGGCAGATTCTTTACCAGCTGAACTCCCAGGGAAGATGCCTTTAGCTTAAATTAGTTTATATTATGTGGCCACTGGTTTGGATATTTTTCAATTATGTCAAATTGATTAGTTATGTTGTTCAAGTTTGATCCTTCCTGATTGATCTTCTTGTCCCATCAGTCACTGAGAGAGTTTTTAAAACCTTTTTTAATATAATTGTGAAATTGACTATTTTTCTTCTTGTAGAACTGTGAAATATTTCAGTATTTATTTTGATGTTGTGTTATTATGTATATACATATTTAGAATTATTCTAGTTTTACAGTGGTTTCACCCCTTTATTTTGTGAAATGTATCTTTGACCTTTAATAATGTATCTTTACTTAGAGTCTGCTTTATTTAATATAAGTATAGTTTCAAAAACTTCCTTTTATATTGCTCATTGATTCTTTTTTAACTTTTCTGAAATTAATGTTGAAACTATATCTCTTGTTTGAATTTAGTTGTTTTTTTACATTTAATGATTTTACTTATATATTGGTGTTTAAATTTGCTATCTTGTTATTTGTTTGCTATTTCTTCTGTTGTCCAATGTACATAGTTTTCTCTTTCTAAGTCTTCCTTTGTAGTTAATTATTAAATTCCTTACACATTAGTTTCTTAGTTATACATTCTTGGACTATTTTTGCTGTTATAACATTCGTTGACATATCAATATCTGTGCTAGAGATCAGAATACAATTTTTTAACTTAAAAAAATCAAATATAACTTAATATCTTTACTATTGCAGTCAATACGATGACCTTAACAAAATGGTGGGGTAGGATGGAGGCTTAAGAGGGAGGGGATGTATGTATACTTATGGCTGATTTATGTTGTTGAATAGGAGAAACCAATAGGTTTGTCTATGGCTTTCCAAATGCATTGCTCTTTCAAATATTTTTTTGTAATTTTTATGCTTCCCTCTTTTGTCAATTTCATCTGCTGAAAATCTTCCTTTAGAATTTATTGAGAAAAACCTATGGATAATGAGAGTGTCTGATCAGAGGTGAAATAGCCTTTCCCTGGAGATGCAGATCAGGATAACTACAACTGTTAAACTCATTTCAGTTGAAAAGTTGGCAGTAGTATGAAGGGGGCTGTTAGAGCAAACAATCTCATAGACCTCTCCTGGGTTTTGACTCTTGTGTCTTAGAATTTTGGCCTCAGTTCCTGACACTAACTGTACAACTTCTGGATATTTCCTTATTCAGGGTACATAGACTGAGAACCATGTTGCTTTCTGTTGGGCAATCTACCTGACTTCTTTATGGGCAAAATATCCCCACAAGGACAAGATAAATCAGATATTAATCTGGTTAAACTCAAATTCATGAGACTGGAAGTTTTACATAATGATACTTACTAGCTGATCCAATGTTGAACAAAAGTTACCACCTAAATAACGTGTACTTCCCAGTTCAGTTCAGTTCAGTCATCAGTCGTGTCCAACTCCCTGCGACTCCATGAATCGCAGCACACCAGGACTCCCTGTCCATCACAATCTCCTGGAGTTCACTCAAACCCACGTCCATCGAGTTGGTGATGCCATCCAGCCATCTCATCCTCTGTCGTCCCCTTTTCCTCCTGCCCCCAATCCCTCCCAGCATCAGAGTCTTTTCCAATGAGTCAACTATTCTCATGAGGTGGCCAAAGTATTGGAGTTTCAGCTTTAGCATCATTCCCTCCAAAGAACACCCAGGACTGACCTCCTTTAGAATGAACTGGTTGGATCTCCTTGCAGTCCAAGGGACTCTCAAGAGTCATCTCCAACACCACAGTTCAAAAGCGTCAATTCTTCGGCGCTCATCAATTCTTCACAGTCCAACTCTCACATCCATACATGATCACTGGAAAAACCATAGCCTTGACTAGACGGACCTTTGTTGGCAAAGTAATGTCTCTGCTTTTGAATACACTATCTAAGTTGGTCATAACTTTCCTTCCAAGGAGTGTCTTTGAATTTCATGGCTGCAGTTACCATCTGCAGTGATTTTGGAGCCCCCAAAAATAAAAAGTCTGACACTGTTTCCACTGTTTCCCCATCTATTTCCCATGTAGTGATGGGACCAGATGCTATGATCTTCTTTTTCTGAATGTTGAGCTTTAGGCCAAGTTTTTCACTCTCCTCTTTCACTTTCATCAAGAGGCTCTTTAGTTCCTCTTCACTTTCTGCCATAAGGGTGGTATCATCGGCATATCTGAGGTTATTGATATTTCTCCCAGCAATCTTGATTCCAACTTGTGTTTCTTCCAGTCCAGCGTTTCTCATGATGTACTCTGCATTTAAGTTAAATAAGCCAGGTGACAATATACAGCCTTGACGTACTCCTTTTCCTATTTGGAACCAGTCTGTTATTCCATGTCCAGTTCTAACTGTTGCTTCCTGACCTGCATATAGGTTTCTCAAGAGGCAGGTAGGTGGTCTGGGAGTCCCATCTCTTGAAGAATTTTCCACAGTTTATTGTGATCCACACAGTCAAAGGCTTTGGCATAGTCAATAAAGCAGAAATAGATGTATTTCTGGAACTCTCTTGCTTTTTTTGATGATCCAGCAGATGTTGGCAATTTGATCTCTGGTTCCTCTGCCTTTTCTAAAACCAGCTTGAACATCTGGAAGTTCATGGTTCACATATTGCTGAAGCCTGGCTTGAAGAATTTTGAGTGTTACTTTACTAGCATGTGAGATGAGTGCAATTGTGCGGTAGTCTGAGCATTCTTTGGCATTGCCTTTCTTTGGGATTGGAATGAAAACTGACCTTTTCCAGTCTTGCGGCCACTGCTGAGTTTTCCAAATGTGCTGGTATATTGAGTGCGGCACTTTCACAGCATCATCTTTCAGGATTTGAAATAGCTCTACTGGAATTCCATCACCTCCGCTAGTTTTGCTCGTAGTGATACTTTCTAAGGCCCACTTGACTTCACACTCCAGGATGTCTGGCTCTAGGTGAGTTACCATACCATTGTGATTATCTTGGTGTACTTCCCAATACCTTGTAAATTACAAAATATTTTTTGTTTTATGCTCATTAATATAATCAATTTTCCATGAAAATACTGAACTATGTATGTTGCTAATGTATAAAATCAAGACTGTTTAATATTTTTGACACTGAGTTTCAAATCTGTTAATGTATACATGTTCTAGCTAGGCATGAAAAGTTACTGATGATTGTTCAATGGGTTTTATATTAGCTATTCAAATACAACATTCCTTTTAGTAAAAAAGCAGTTCATGTTCTCAAGATAAAGTTCTTTGTTATGGAGAGTGCATCTTTTACTCATCAGAACAGCATGAATTGAGTTTTATTTTGAATTTTGTGCCTGGTTTGAAGATTATTGGCACACAAGTAAAGCTTTATGAAAATACATGGAGGTTGTAAATGCCATGAAAATACTATTTTTCTAGTTTTGAAATATATATCTGTAAATGACAGATCTTTATTTATTTTTTGGTAGAAAAATGCACAAAAACTACCAAGACTTCACCCAAATTTCCACTCATATGTCTCCTATATTTAACAGAAAAATCACAAATATGATATACTTTTCAACCAGAGCTCTTAACAGTTGATGGCGTCATAGCTTCCATGTGTCTCTCCATTCTGATTCTTCCAACTAGTCTCCTAAGTAGGTCCCTTATCAACTCTGGCTCTCTACCCCCAGACTTTGAACTGGAAACAGGTAAAATGATACTTGAGAAAGGATTATACTCGACAGAAAAAACCCCCACAAAACTGTCCTTTAACAAGTTGATCTGCTGAAGGGAAACCAAATGCAACTTGGAGCAAAATACATCTTTATCTCTCAGTCCGTCAGGGAGAGGAGAAACAGCTATTCTTTACACCTTTACCTAATCAAAATCTTCAATCCATTCCCAGGCTTTACTTCCCAACCTTGTGCTATCCTATATTGATTGTGCCTGACGGCACCGCCTTGTGGAGAACAATTGATTTTTTTTTTTTTTTTTGCTAGCAAAGCGATTTTAATAGTCTTGCTACAGGCTGTCATGTTTCAAGGCCCCAGAAGCAAAACGCACCTGTTACTAGAACTTAGTGATCAATCGCTCAACCCACGAAAAATGTGCCTGTCTGCTGAGCTCAAACACCTACACGGCAATTACTCAGAAGGTGACTTTAACTTGTTTTGATAAATATGCAGCCTGGGAGTCTCAGGGATGGTATCTTAAGCAGTTTTACCCCAAAGCGCAAAGTTAGGTGTTTTGTGAAACTGCCGTTGAGAGAGGGAAGTTGCAGGATCCGATTTTTGCTGTTTAACGCTACGTTAGCAGCTTCACGCCAAATTTCCTTGCCAAATCAACTAGTCCAAAGTAAAGGTCACTGCTTTGAAGAGTGAGTGATGATAATAGCTCTATTTGTATTTTGCCCTTGATATTTGAAAACAGCTCTTCTGACTGATTGTGTGGGGGCACTGAAAAGTCAAAGGTAGGCTCTGGAGCTTATTTCTGTACAATTGCTGTCTGTTCTCCTTGACCGGTACTGACCACTGTTTCCTCAAAGTCCTATAAAGTATTCTTTTTTATTTTCTTTAACCTCTTCCTTAATCTGGGTCACAAAGTTTTTCTAAGTACGAATGGAGGCCCCTCTGTGATCTATAGTCAGGCTAAGTTTTTTCTAAATTGGAGGATAATTGCTTTACAATGTTGTATTGGTTTCTGCATACAATAACATGACCCAGCCTCACATATACATATGTCCCCTCCCTCTTGAACCTCCCTCCTCTCCCCCATCTATCCCCCACAACCCCACCCCTCTATACTGTCACAAAGCACTGTACTGAGCTCCTTGTAGTCATGATAAATTCTTTGAAAACTTTTTGCAAGTCTTGCAGAATCATTTCAACACTTTAAGCTTGTAGCCTTCCTATATAATAGTATTATTAGCTACTATTGTTTAGAAAGCTGCCTGTAGTATCTGAATCAGTTTTCAGTCAAATTCTTCAAGGGATGGATTACAGGTTATCCTTCATAAATGAGGACATTTGAGATAAATTTGTGAAAGATTAAAAAATATCATAAGGTTACCTATAATTCATACTTAAGTGACAGAAGTGGTATTGAGCCTAGTCCAACCTCTTAACCAGAGTATTATGCTGTCTCTCAGCACGATGGTGGAAATGTGACTGGGAGATGAAGAGCTTTTGCCTGGTTTCCAACCACAGAAAAACCCCTGCTTCCCTTAAGGGGGAGAAACAGACTATTCAGTTGAGCAAATATTTGGGGGAGGTTTACTCCATGTTGCAGAGCATGGTAGACTTTGGGGATAAAATAGCAAACTAAGAAAACTATAATCCCTGATTTCCAGAAACTTGTCATGAAGTAGGGAGAGGGCTCAGGAGAATATAATACTTCCTGATCCTGGAGTCAAGGGAATCTTTAATAAAAGACACTGCTTTCGTACAGCCTGGAAACACAAATGGAGCTTCCCTGATGGCTCAGCAGGTAAAGAATCCGCCTGCAATGCAGGAGACACAAGAAACTCAGGTTCAATCACTGGATCGAGAAGAGCCCCTGAAGGGAATGACAACCCACTCCAGTATTCTTGCCTGGGAAATCCATGGACAGAGGGACCTGAGCTACAGTCCATGGAGTCACAGAGTCTGACACAACTGAGCAACTAAGCATATACACTTGGAAATGCAAATGGGGTTGTTAGGAGTGTAATTTCCCCACCCTGCTCCCTTCATATCTTGAAGTTCTAACTCCCAGTACTTCACAACCTGATGTTATTTGGAAACAAGGTTTTTGCAGATGTAGCCAAGTTAAGATGAAGTCATTAGGGTGGGTCCTAATCTGAAACGTGGCCTTTTAAAAAGGGAACATTTGGACACAGAACCACAGGGAGAATGTCATGTGGAGACTGGATTTACGTTGCCAAGGAAGGCTGAAGATTGTCAGCAAACCACCAGAACCTATGAGAGACTCAAAGATTCTCCCTCCCAGCCCGCAAAAATGAACCAGCTCTTTCAGAGAGACTCCTAGAAATTTGCTGAGCTTGATTTTGGACTCTTAGCCTCCAGAACTGTGGGCCAATACCTTTCCATGACTTAGGCCCCCCAGTCTTACGGCACTTTGTTATAGCCACCCTGACAAACTGACACAAGGATATGTATGGACCAGAATAATGGTAGAGGGAAACAGAGAGCTGTTATGTTATTTTGGTAGTAGACAAAGGTGAAAAATAGCAACATTTGAGAGTGTCCAGAGACACAAATTCTGTAAGTAAATGTGTTGCAATCACAGCTGTTTAAGGGAAATAAATACAGCAAATGGAAAAATGTCAGAGATTTAAAGGAAAAGAAAATGACAAGTTTAGGAACCAAGTGAAATTACAGAAACATCAGTAAAAGGTAGCTTAGAAATAAAAGGGAAAGAGGAGATGGGCTGGAACAGGTGTAGAACAAGAGGAGTGTGAATGCAAACACACAGCATCTAGGCGATGAACAGGTGCAGCAAAAGAGGTGCAAAGATTAATGATTTATTACGGAAAATTCTCATCAAGAGGCTGTTTCTAGCTCTGTTACCAAAGGGGACTATTCTCACCAAGTGAAACTAATCAGTGCTGATTATACCCGTCTAATAGTTTTATGGGGGTTCAGGGGAGAGGAAGAGAAAGAGGTGACATTGTCTTAAATGCTATTTTAATACAAATGCTGTTGTTATATGTGTGTTTTCATGACTGAACAAATCACTTGCCACAGCAGTTAAAAGGAGGCAAGGGTCAGCAAACTGTGTCCTGTAGGCCAAATCTGGCTGTTTCTGTTTTTTGGATATAAGCGTTTATTCAGATATAGCCATGGTCATTGTATATGTATTGTCTTTGGCTGGTTTTTCACTACAATGGGAAAATTAAGTAGTTTCAACAGAGACCATTAAGCTCCCAAAGCTGAACATATTTACTATCTAACCTTTTATGAAAAAGATCTCTGATCTCTGCACTAAAAGGGTTTTTAACATGCATTTTTGCCTACATATTTTTATTTGAAATATAGTTGATTTACAAGGTTGTATTAATTTTGCTTTAACAACCAAGTGATTCAGATATATATATGTGTGTGTGTGTGTGTATGTTCTTTCCTTCATATTCTTTTCTATTATGGTTAATCACAGAATATTGAATGTTTCCCTGTGCTATACAGTAGGACTTACTGTTTATACATTCTGTGTATAATAGTTCACAAATCCTAAACTCCCAATTTAGCTCTATCACTTCCCTCTAGCCTTGTCTGTTCTCTGTCTACGAGTTTGTTTCATTAAAGCTCAATTGTGTCACTTCAGATTCCACATTTAATGGACTTAGTGGACTTCCCTGGTGGCTCAGACGGTAAAGTGTCTGTCTACCATGCGGGAGACCCGGGTTTGATCCCTGGGTCGGGAAGATCCCCTGGAGAAGGAAATGGCCATCCACTCCAGTACTATTGCCTGGAAAATCTCATGGACAGAGGAGCCTGGTAGGCTACAGTCCATGGAGTTGCAAAGAGTCAGACACGACTGAGCAACTTCACTTTAGATTCCACATTTAAGTGCTATTGCATGGTGTTTGTCTTTTTCTGACTGACTTCACTTAGTGTGATAATCTCTAGTTCCATTCATGTTGCTGAAAATGGCCTTATTTCATTCGTTTTCTGACTGAGAAATATTATATTGTATGTATGTACCACATCTTCTTTACCAGTTCATCTGTCGATGGACATTTAAGTTGTTACCATGTCTTGGCTATTGTGAATTGTGGTGCTCTGGGGAATATAAGGGTGCATGTATCTTTTTGAACTAGAGTTTTTTCCAGATTATGTGCCCAGGAGTGGCATTACTGGATCATATTGCAACTCTGTTTTTAGCTTTTTGAGAAATCTTCACATTTAACATGCATTTTAGAGAATTCTCAGCTCTGGAAATTTGATTACTTGGGTTGAAATTCATTTTCTCCTGCGTACTAATTCTGTAGTCTTGGATTGGATATTGCCACTGCTCAACTCTCAGTTTTCCTTCAGTGTAAAATGGGTATAATAATAACCCTTCTCTACTAGGGTGATTGCTAGGACCAATTAAGTATATTCAGCATTACAAACACCACTGCTTCTGACTTTGACTCCATCTATGCTCTTGTATTTCTTCCCTATTAATGTCTTTCAGGGACAATTTCAGTTTCTATCACTCATGTTGACCCTTTCCTACATAACATTTGTGACTACTAGTTGTTACAAAGGTCCTCAAAGTTTCACAGCTATTTGTAGCAGTTTAGAATAGAATGCCACCATTTTGCTTTAGAATTTTTTAGAGGCATACCAAAATAATACATGCTGTGCTCCAAAGCTATAAAGTTTCCAGTAAAATTGTCCTTTAGTTTTGATCTCGGAGTCCTGTCTTTCTTTTAACATGAGAGAAATCCATGCTGATAGGCCAATAACAGCCTGGCATGAGAATCACTTTTCCGTTCTGAAAAGAAACATCTTGTAGGGAATCCAATTGGTCCTTGAAAACTCATTTCCCTTGGAGTGAATGAGTTCATGCCCTGAAGGCTTCCCTGTTCCCCATACAAATAGTCCTCTTCCTAGTTCCTCTTCATCCTTTTATAGACATTACCAGAATATCTGAACTTCAGCAGATGACACAGTTTAGGCTAAAGTTGGTGATTACTTTGTCCTTCCTTACTATTTTACCCTTTATAGTATTCAAAGTAGGGATAGCTGAATACATTAAGAAATAGTTGATACACTTTAATATCAATTGCTGATATTTACTATCAGTCAGGTACTAATATAATCACCTCATGATATTTTATTTAATCCTCAAAAACTTCCAAGATATTATCATTATTTCTACTTTATACGTGAAAACCAAGTCTTTTTAGGAAGATTAAATACATTGACTCAGGTCACAGTTAGTGGTGGTGATTTAGTTACTAAGTCATGTCTGACTCTTGTGACCCCATGGACTATACCCCGCCAGGCTCCTCCGTCCATGGCAAGAGTACTGGAGGGGGTTTCCATTTCCTTCTACAGGGGATCTTCCCAACCCAGTGATCAAACCTGGGTCTCCTGCATTGCAGACACATTCTTTACCAACTGAGCCACCAGAGAAAACCCAGTTAATAGTAGGATAAAGTTTTGAACCCAGAGCTCTTTCATTCCAAAGCCCATAATCTTGGGCATCACCCTGGGTCTCAATATTAGTAATTGTTATGCATTTGAATGTATTTCAGGAAAACAGATGTGTTAAACTCTCAACTACAGAGTGTGACTTTATTTGGATTTAGGGTTGTAGCAGATGTGATTTATTAAGGTGAGTTCATACTGGACTTGGGTGGACCCCTGATCTGAGGTGCCCGGTGTCCTTGTAAGAAGTTGGCTGTGGAAAGAGAAAGATACTCTGTAGAACCCTATGTGACAAAGAGGGCCAATACTGGCATCCCCAGGCTTGCATTCTCTGAATCCAAACATTACTAGCAAACCAAGAGAAGCTAGAAAAGGCAAGGAAGTACCCCCCTATAGGTTTCAGGGAATACGTGAAACGCCATCCTGCCAACACCTGGATCTTGGACTTCTAGCCTTCAGAAGTAAGAGACAATAGATTTATATTGTTTTAAACCACCCAGTTTGTGGTACTTTGTTATGACAGCCCTAACAGGTTAATAGTGTGATACAGATAGAGAAACTCTCAGGAAAAAGATGTTATGATGCCATGAATAGAGAATCCAAAATATGATTTAAAAAAAAAAGAGGGATAACAGAGTCCAAATAAAACAACTTTGTAAGGAGGAAGAGACTAAAATAAAAGGTGTAAAGTGTGGTCTGTGATGACATCTAATTTTAACAGGGCATCCATGAAGAATGAAAGCAGAGATGTAAAACCCGAGTCATCAATACAGATAACTGATGATTACTAGGTGGCTTAAGCTTGGTGGCTTGATGATGGTGACCTGGGAGGCGGTAGTTACATGTAACTAAAGCTAAATGCAGATTGAATTTAATGTAAACTTCTCAAAGTTAAAATGGCATCCAAATGTAGCATTCTGTAAATGGCATACAAAGAATAAAACATGTTAGAGCCATAGTGTAGATCTCCAACTATAAACTGTATAATAAAAAACAGCTAAAATTGCTCTCTATTGAAATAGTCTATTATTGTTGCCTTTCTTATCTCAGTTGAACTTTCACTTTTCCCAGTATTGGAATACAGCATTAGGGCGCCTTTCTTCTGCAAGAGACTCAAACAAATTACTATGTTTGCATGAGGTGGCAAATAATAGATACATCCTAATACGTAGATATTTTCAATAATTCATAAAAATGTAAATCCACTGAAAAACAGGCAGTATTTTTAACTGTATTTAGGCAACTTGAAAATGGTCAATCTGCTTACAAAAATTTGAGTAATGTATGTAAGAAGCATGTAAAATATCAAATGTGCAGATACTTTACATCCAAAGTCATGGTCCCTTTTTTCTCTTTACCTTGTAGCCGCTTGGATTTCCTTCCTCTGATCTTGTCTACCTGGCCAATCCTTCTCTTCATTAAGGTAAAGTTAAAGTAAAATTTCCTTTTTTGGCCTTTGCAAACTGCCTTGCCATGAGAGCATGTCACTAATCTCTTCCTTGTGCTAATGGTACACTTTAAAATATTATTTATTATATTATCTGGCATACTGTGTGCATGGCTATAGAACGGGGACCCTTAGTAAGCATGGCCCACACTTTACTAATATTTATATACCTAACATCTAGTACAGAGTCTGGCAAATAGTAGCCACTCTCTAAGGAATGAGTAGATGAAAAAATGTAATTTGAGAAAAAATATTAGGGGAGATGCAAAAGAATTTATCAATCATATTCAGGTCTAGAGAGGATCAAGAATAGCCTCAGGACTTAGGCAGAGATAACATGAGTGAGAAGGCAGAAAGGCTAAATGCCTACTCTTTTTTCCAACTTGCATTTAAAGACGAATCCTCTTAAAGTCAAGATCATAAAATTGATTTTTGCTGGAATATAGTCGCTTTACAATGCTGTGTTAGTGTCTACTCTATAGAATGAGAGTGTGAATAAAGTGAATGTGTGTGTGTGTGTGCAAATCTCCCCTCTTTTGGATTTCCTTTCCATTTAGGTCACCACAGAGCACTGAGGCGAGTTCCTTGTGCTATACAGCAGGTTCTCATTAGTTATCTATTTTATATACAATGGTGTGTATATGTCAATCCCAAACCCCAATTCATCCCACACCCCTGAACCGCCTCAGTATCCATACCTTTGTTCTGTACATTTGTGTGTCTATTTCTACTTTTCAGATAAAAGGATTTAAAATCGAAGATCAAGAAGGTGGCTATAAAAGGCACTGGACTGCCTTCAGTGAATATAAATCTCTAAAATTAGATGAAAGACATTCTCAAGTTTTTTGAAAAAGATTCTTTCCAAGTCACTAAGTTACTCTGCTTCTTCACAATGTTGACCATAAATCCTCTTTCGTCCCTTTCAGGGTTATCTCTGGACTCGAATGTTGATCATCATCCCTTTAAATAATACAGTGGCCTAGATTTAACCTTATTTCTGCCTCAGGTTGGTTCCCTCTTCAACTCATCTTGCAAACTGCCTTGTTCATGTCATTCCTCTGTTCAGAAGTTTTCACTTGTTCCCTGCATGCCTACAGACCAAAGTTCATCTTTCTTAGCCTCCAACGGTCTCTGTAAATACATCCAAACCATTGTTCCAACATCATTCCCCATCATCCACAGGAAAATCTATACTCCATTTCATTTTATTCTTTGGAAAATACAGTTCATTAAGTGTATCATTAAATATAACTTGAGTGTTTTATTTTTGAATGACTCTTTTGATACTTGTTACCACCTGATAATGAAGGTTGTTCCACCTTTGTGCTTCCAACAGTCTCTGTTGTTTTTTTTTTTTTTTTTTCTCAATAAGCTGTCCATCTTCTGAAAAGTACCTAGTGAGCGGGGTCAATCATAGTTTGAACTGTGTCTGCTACTCTAGGGCATCACAGCTTACCCCAGCTCTGAACTGAATCAGAAGTATGTTTATCTTCTGTATCACTGGTCTTCTCTCCACTTAGTCATGTCCAACTTTTTGCAATCCCCATGGACTGCATGTAACCCACCAGGCTCCTCTGTCCATGGAATTTTCCAGGCAAGACTACTGGAGTGTGTTGCCATTTCCTTCTCCAGGGGATCTTCCTGACCCAGACATAGAACCTGAGTCTCCTGCATATCCTGCACTGCAGGTGGATTTTGTTGAGCCACCAGGGATGCCCATCAAACTCCTATTACTTGCTTCTTAATATCCATGTAGAACTTACATAGTTATCTTGTTAGTTTAATAATCTAATTTGGATACAATATTTCATATACACTTAGCATCATAACTACTCCCTTTATCACAGAGAAGAGGTTGGAACTATATTTACCATAATTTACTTCATTGCATGTCTCTGGGTTCAGTTCAGTTCAATCGCTCAGTCATGTCTGTTTGTGACTCCATGAACTGCAGCAGGCCAAGCCTCCTTGTCCATTACCAACTCCCGGAATTTATTCAAACTCATGTCCATTGAGTCGGTGATGCCATCCAACCATGTCATGCTCTGTTGTCCCTTTCTGTGCCTGCCCTCAATCTTTCCTAGCATCAGGGTCTTTGCAAATGAGTCAGCTCTTCAAATCAGGTGGCCAAAGTATTGGGGTTTCAGCTTCAACATCAGTCCTTCTAATGAACACTCAGGACTGATCTCCTTTAAGATGGACTGGTTGGATCTCCTTGCAGTCCAAGGAACTATCAAGAGTCTTCTCCTACACCACAGTTCAAAGGCATCAATTCTTCTGTGCTCAGCTTTATTTATAGTCCAACTCTCACATCCATACATGACTCCTGGAAAAACCATAACCTTGACTACACAGACTTTTGTTAACAAAGTAATGTCTCTGGTTTTTAATGCACTGTCTAGGTTGGTCATAAATTTTCTTCCAAGGAGTAAGCATCTTTTAATTTCATGGCTACAATCACCATCTTCAGTGATTTTGGAGCTCAGGAAAATAAAGTCTGACACTGTTTCCCCATCTATTTGCCATGAAGTAATGGGACCAGATGCCATGATCTTCATTTTCTGAATGTTGAGCTTTAAGCCAACTTTTTCACTTTCCTCTTTCAATTTCATCAAAAGGCTCTTTATTCTTCTTCACTTTCTGCCATAAGGGTGGTGTCATCTGCATGTCTGAGGTTATTGATATTTCTCCCAGCAATCTTGATTCCAGCTTGTGCTTCATCCAGCCCAGCATTTCTCATGATGTACTCTGCATATAAGTTAAATAAGCAGGATGACAATATGCAGCCTTGACATACTCCGTTCCCGATTTGGAAACAGTCTGTTGTTCCATGTCCAGTTCTAACTGTTGCTTCCTGACCTGCATACACGTTTCTCAAAAGGAAGATCAGGTGGTCTGGTATTCCCATCTCTTTCAGAATTTTCCACAGTTTCTTGTGATCCACACAGTCAAAGGCTTTGGCATAGTCAATAAAGCAGAAATAGATATTTTTCTGGAACTCTCTCGCTTTTTCAATGATCCAGCAGATGTTTGCAATTTGATCTCTGGTTCCTCTGCCTTTTCTAAAACCAGCTTGAACATCTGGAAGTTCATAGTTCACGTATTACTGAAGCCTGGCTTGGAGAATTTTGAGCACTACTTTACTAGCATGTGAGATGAGTGCAGTAGTTCCCATAATTTACTTCATTGCATGTCTCTGGGTTAGAGTTTCTCAACATGAAACCCTTGCATAAGATTTGACATGTGAATGGGATTAGCTACTCCTCCTAGGCAGAAAAAGCCAGACCTATCATTGACAGACAAGACTCCCCTTTCACTTTGCAGCTTTAAATTGATGTCTTAGACTGCCAAAAAACAAAAAGAATACCATAGGTGGCATGACTTAAACAATAAAAATTTACTTCTCACAGTTTTCAGAACTGGGAAGTCCAAGATCAGAGTTGCCAGCATGATGAGGTTTTGGTGAAAGATTTCTTCTATCTTGCAGACAGCAGCCTTTTTACCATGTCCTGACACAGCTGTAGTTCTGGGATAGGAGTGGGTACTGGGGAGTGGGCATGAGAGGGAGAGTATGGTTGAGAGTAAGTGCTAATCTCTCTTTCTCTTATAGGGGCACTAATTCTATCATGAGGGACCCAGCTTTGTGTCTTCATCTAGTCCTCATTGCCTCCCAAAGTCCCCACCTCCAAATACCATCCCAATGGATTGGTTAAGTATTAAAATATGAATTTTGAGGGCACACAATTTAGTTCATAGCCATTGAGATATTGACTGGAAGCTTTCAGGAGATTCTTGAGAACTGCATCACCTTCCTGCAGAGGTACCGAGAGCCATCTACTTTGGAACTTTAGGTTGAGATTGAGAACAGCAATTTCCCTCATCTTAACTCCCAGTCTTCCCAGTGATTTCCTATGCTGAAATCCTTCACATTTGGAATGCAGAAAGTAGCTTGTGTTGAAGGGAGGAAGATGAGATTTTCTCTTTCAACCAACACACAGCATTAACACATTGAACTCTGAATCCTGTCTGGTGTTGTGGGAAAGTCTGTGCACTCCCAAATGTCTTGCTGGTAGACCAAGAATGCAAGACCCTTGATTGCTCTCTCTCAGGATTGTGTTCACAGAGAGCAGCTTCAACAGATTAGGTAGAGTCTCCTTCCATGATGAGCAGCAGGTTTGCTTACTGCTTACTATGAAAGTAACAGATTTCCTAGTTCAGTGTTGCTTTGCTATAAAACAATCTACTGAGGATACAGATATGTATCTGCAGCCCTCTCCATCACCCCCTGGACTTGGGTGTGGGGCAGAAGGAACTGACATAACCATGCTGATGCTCATGGTGCTTACTGTGTTGTGCATGTTTAACAAAGTCCTTAGTCTCTGAACCAGGAGTCTCTTGTCCTCTGCTGGTGTCTGTGAAGCAGAAATAGGCTAATGTACTAGTTTTAAATGAAATAGCATTAAATTACAAACTTGACATCCGGGATACAGTTGCATCCCAAATACTGACTAAAGACATACAGCCCATGCCTTTCTTCTTCTGCTAGGTGATGACCTTTTGAAGACAGAAATTTCAGTTTTATTCACATTTGTAGCCCCATAGCTCTGTATATTTTGCAATTGTATTAGCATTCATAACTAGTTACTGAATTAATTAAAAGATACAACATATTGCTTTTGACTCTTCTCAGCACTTATTAGAATACCTTGGGATCATTGTAGAAGAACAGATTAACATGGCTTCATCTCTGGAATTCTGATTATAAGAAACTGATTTTTTTTATTGTAAAAATTAAATATTTATATATTGTAGATTCTCAAAATTAGTTATGTATTTCTCTACCACATTTTTAAAATCATTCACTTTTTACCAGTTTTATTGAGATATAACTGACACATGTATGTGCTCACTTCTGTCGTGTCTGACTCTCTGAGACCCTATGAACTCGAGTCCATGAGGTTCTTCTGCCCATGGGGATTCTCAAGGCAAGAATACTGGAATGGATTGCCATGACTTCCTTATGTAAATTTAAAGTATACAGCATAAGCATTTGACTTACATGTATTGTGAAATGATTTCCCCAATAAGTTAACAGTCCTCATCTCATTATATATATATATATATATATATATATATATATATAAAATGGTTTCTTTTTCTTGTAATAAGAACTCTAAAATTTACTTTCTTAACAATTTTCAAGCTTATTACACATTAGCATTAACTACAGTCACCTTGTTGTGCATTATATGTTTAGTACTTACTTATCTTCTAACTGGAAACTTGTACCTTTTAATCACCTTCATGCAACTTTTCTTCCTTCCCCCACTTCAACCTAGTTCTGGTAACCATAAACTGATTTCTTTTATGATAAGGCATTAAAATCACTGCAGATGGTGACTGCAGCCATGAAATTAAAAGACGCCTACTCCTTGGAAGAAAAGTTATGACCAACTTCAACAGCATATTCAAAAGCAGAGACATTACTTTGCCAACAAGGGTCTGTCTAGTCAAGGCTATGGTATTTCCAGTGGTCATGTATGGATGTGAGAGTTGGACTAGAAAGAAAGCTGAATGCCAAAGAATTGATGCTTTTGAACTGTGGTGTTGGAGAAGCCTCTTGAGAGTCCCTTGGACTGCAAGGAGATCCAACCAGTCCATCTTAAAGGAAATCAGTCCTGAATGTTCATTGGAGGGACTGATGTTGAAGCTGAAGCTCCAATACTTTGGCCACTTGATGCGAAGAGCTGATTCATTTGAAAAGACCCCAAGGCTGGGAAAGATTGAAGGTGGGAGGAGAAGGGGACGACAGAGGATGAGATGGTTGGATGGCATCACTGACTCAATGGACATGAGTTTGAGTGAACTCTGGGAGTTGGTGATGGACAGGGAGGCCTGGCGTGCTGCAGTCCATGGGGTTGCAAAGAGTCAGACACGACTGAGTGACTGAACTGACTGACTGACTGACTGTCATTGTTTTGGTTTGGTTTTTTAAATACCACATGTGGGTGAGATCATAAAATATTTATCTTCCTTCATCTGACATTTTATTTAGCATAGTGCTCTCAAGATCCTTCCATGTTATTGTAAAAGGCAGAATTGTCTTCTTTCTATATCTGAGTAATATTCCTCTGTGTGTGTGCATCACATTTATATCCATTCATACTTCAGTGGCCACGGAGGTTGATTCCATATCTTGGCTGTTATAAATAACGGTGCTATGAACATTGGGGTGCCTGTTGCTCTTCCACGTATGGATTATAATTCTTTGGATATATGTATACCCAAGAATGGGATTTCTGGGATCATATCTGAGTTCTGTTTTTAATTTTTTGTGTAGCCACCAAACTGTTTACCATAGTAGCTGTAACAATTTTTAATCCCACCAACAGTGCACAGATATTCCCTTTTCTCCACATCCTCACCAGCATTTGTTGTTTGTTTGATAATAACCATCCTAATAGGTATAAAGTGATATCTCATAGTGATTTTGATTTATAGTTCTCTACAATTAGTGAGATCAAATACCTTTTCATGTACCTGTTGACCATCTGTATAAGTTTTTCTTTGGAAAAATGTTTATTCATGTCCTTTACCGATTTTTAAAATTGGATTGCCTGCTTTTTTGCTAAAACAAAAAAGTTATATAAGTTCTTTGTATATGACCCCCCTGCTGGCTCAGATGGTAAAGTGTCTGCCTATAATGTGGGAGACCTGGGTTCAATCCCTGGGCTGGGAAGGAAATGGCAACCCACTCTAGTATTCTTGCCTGGAAAATCCCATGGACAGAAGATCCCATGGCTGCAGTCCTTGGGATTGCAAAGAGTCGGACACGACTTTGTATATAACCCCCTATATTCTTTGGTATATTACCCTAACAAATATCTTTTCCATTGCATAGCTTGTCTTTTCATTGTGTGATCACTTCTTTTGCTGTGAAGGAGATTTCTTGTTCGTTTGATGTAGTGGCACTTGTGTATTTTTTATTTTGTTGCTTGTATTTTAGATGTCATATCCAAAAAAATCTTGGCCAAGATCTATGTCAAAGAGTTTCTTTCCTATCTTTTCTTCTAGAAGTTTTATGGTTTCAGATCTTACATCTGGGTCTTTAATTCATTTCAAGTTAGCTTTGCAGAGTGGTATAAAGTAGAGGTCTAGTTTCATTCTTTTAAAAATGAATATCCAATTTTCCCAGCATCATTTATTGAAGAGACTGTCTTTTCTCCAGTGAGTTTTCTTGGCTCCTTTATCAAACATAAGTTGACTCTACATGCTTATGTTTATTTCTGTGCTCTCACAAATGGTTCACTTTTTAAATGAATCATAAACAATCTTTGTTCTCTGGATTTTTTTTTTCAAATAAAAAATTTCAGCTTAACAATGCTCAGAAATTGTTGGATTTTTTTTTTTTTAAATTCCTGTCTGTCCTGGTAAAATCTGTGTGGAGGTGGAGTGAATTTAGGCGTTTATAAGAAGGAAATGGCAACCCAGTCCAGTATTCTTGCCTGGAGAAACTCAGGGACAGAGGAGCCTAGTGGGCTGCCATCTATGGGGTCACACAGAGTCAGACACGACTGAAGTAACTTAGCAGCAGCAAGATAAATTCAAGTAACTGTTACTTTTTGCTCTCTTAAAGTAAATGTATCATCACTATCAGCTACTGTTTGCTGAGAACCTTGTATATTGAGTGATACAGATAGCACTTCTTCTATACCATTTTTGGCATTACCATCTCTACTGAAATAAAACTACCTTTCACTTTATAATTAATGCTTTTTACACCAACTATGAAGGTTGTGAGTTTTCAGATTAATATATTTTCCCAGACAGCCCAAAGATATGCTGTGGTTATCCCCAGAAATTCAGCAATTAAATATCCCTGGAAGTTTCTGGTATCTTCTTAAGCCTAATTACAGCCCAGTTTCTGGTTCCACAGCTGAGAGTCATAATTTCATAGCTTTGCCTTAGAGAGCTGGCAGGAGGCCATAAAAATAAGCCAGTGGGTAAGAATCAAGTGAAATGGGCCAAGGTGGTGGGATTTACCAGCCTTTAAAGTAAGAGCTTAGCTGTTTGGTTTTGGAATGGCAAAATGCATTTTGGTTTTAATTTTCTAATTTGTGGTTCTAAATGCCTCAAGATTTAGTCAAGGATTAAGCCTGTGGTTTAACTTCCTTTTTCCTGGGGGTATGAAATGTTTGAGTCAAGCCACCAACCCATATCCCTTCAAATGAAACATATTTGCATTTCTTGTGTGTGTAAGCCTAGTATAAATGTTGATTGCTTCCAGCTCACTGACACAGCACCCCGTGCTTTCCATTTTGTTACCAAATAATAAAACCTCAAACAGAGGCACCATCTCTGGGTTTAACAGGAAGCATGACTCACACCTCTTAACCACCATAGAAGAGAAACAGCAATGATGCACTCAGTTGGTTTAAAATGCACATTAGCACTAACTTTGTAACATACATTAGAAACAGTGGTCTTCCCAGCACAATCTTTCCTCCTGAGCATGGTAAATGCCTGAAAGACAATCTTACTTCCGTAAGGGAATGTGTGAAATAATATATATGTTCTATTTACCCCAGCAGAAGGACCCCTACAAGAAGATTTACTAATTATACATTTGCTTTTCTGCATCTCTGCTTATATATCAGTATTTTTTGTTGTTGTTGAATGCAAGCAATTCATATTGGCTGAAACTATAAAGGCAATATTTTGAATATTTTGGTTCACATCCAGGTTAGTGGACTTAGGCAATATTTGATGATCAGTATTTCTTTGAACCCACCTGCCAATGCAGGAGACATAAGGGACATGGGTTTGATCTTTGGGTTGGGATGATCCCCTGGAGGAGGGCATGGCAACCCACTCCAGTGTTCTTGCTTGGAGAATCCCACGGACAGAGAAGTCTGGTGGGTTACAGTCCATGGGGTCACAAAGAACTGGACACAACTGAAGTGACTTAGCATGCACTCGTTTCTTTTTTGATAACTGTATTTAATTTTTTCAGCTTGCTTGTTTGTTTAGTCATGGTAGGCAAATAGCTGTAGAAAGGTTGGAATGTATATCTCTAACTACATCTCTAATAATATATTGCATCTTTACTTAAATATTGAAAAAAAAAAGTGGGTAAAGCAGTTCAGTTTTGTCTGACTCTTTCCAACCCCATGGACTGTAGCCTACCAGGCTCCTTTGTCCTTGGGATTTTCCAAGCAAGAGTATTGGAGTGGGTTGCCATTTCCTTCTCCAGGGGAAAAAAATAGTAGGTTTTACTAACTGAGCAAAATTGGATCACATTCCTACCTCTGACCCAACCTGCTTAGGCATGCTCCCTGACTACCCTGAAGCTGTGGAAGAATGAAGGTGCTTCATGGACTCTTCATGGCCACTTAGCACTCTCTACTCATCCCTGGAGCCAAGACAGGGTGTAGCTTACAGGACCAGCCAAACCTGGTATACACAGGGAGGAAATCCAGGGTCCACTACAGTGTGGAACCAAGTTTTGGCCTGAGATTGATGTTGAAGACTTAACTCTAGCCAATTACCTTGGTAACTTGTGCCAAGTCTTCTGGTCTGACTCCTCAATTGTATATTAATCCCTTTTATTCCTTTTACAAAGGATTTTTTTTTTTTTTTAAGAACAAAATGACTCTTGGGCTTTTGGTTGCATTTTTTAGTTTTTTTCTTTTCTTTTTTTTTTTTTTAGAAAATTCAAATCTAGTTCATGCAACCTCATTTCAAAACCAAAAATAATTCAGTCACTTTACATGCCATATGGAATAAATAAATGTTTCAAAACAAATCAAACTTAATTCCCTGTAAAAATCATCAGCATTGGTAAGTCTGATTAAATATGTGAGGCCAGCAAAGGCCAAGGTTTTTGGCAGGCCTTTAAAGGAGAAATGAAAGGAATTAGAGGGCAGGAGACTAAAGTCACTTTGTGAATTAGAAAGTGATGGCAGAATTGTTATTTTTATAACTTCCCAGAATAAAAAAAAAAAAAATGTGGGCTTGCAGCTGAAAATTGGCTGGTGATCACAGGCTGGCAGACTGAGCAAGGGCGCACGACCGTGTATCTGGATCATCCATTACATTAGCACACACTGAAAATAACCAAAACTGGAGGGAAATCGTACCACCAGTTCAATTCAAGGAACAAATATTGATTCAGCAAGCTTTCTGTCCCAGGCTTAGCACTGAAGAGATAATAAAGAGGAGAAAGACACGGAGTCTGTCATCAAGGAATTTGCTATATGAAAGAAGTAAGGCAATCAGCCAACATTAACAAATAATTTTAAAGTGCAAACCCCATTTTAGAAGGAGAGAATGGTTGTGTTTCATGGGTGTCAGTAGTGATACCGTGTAGAAAGAAACCCACCTATGCCAGGCAGTGTCTAGGATTTTGCATTCTATGTTAAAAAAAAGGAAGCCATAAGTTAAGCTTTATAATTTTAACTTACTGATAAAATAATAGACAAACACAACAGCTCACATACCTTGATCAAAGTCATCCTGCTCCCAAGTGGCAGAGCCAACACATGAACTGAGATTTTCTATGCCTCTAAAGGGAATCCCTTCCCCCACATCATGTGGCCTTCCTAGGAACCTTCCCCAGCTTAGCAATCTGAGCATATTGGTCAAACATCAATGTCAGACAGAAGTGAAGGGAAACTAAATTCTTCGCCTCCAAGGAGATGTATATTGTACGAACAATCTCTGACCAGATTTTAGCAATCTGAGAAAAAGAGATCTGTGACATATACACATACAGAGTTTTTTGGGCTCTGTGGGAGAGGGCGAGGGTGGGATGATTTGAGAGAATAGCACTGAAACATGTATATTATCATATGTGAAACAGATCACCAGTCCAGGTTCGATCCATGAGACAGGGTGCTCAGGACTGCTGCACTGGGATGACCCGGATGGGATGGGGATGGGGAGGAAGAAAGGAGGGGAGTTCAGGATGGGGAACTCATGTACACCCATGGCTGATTTGTGTCAGTGTATGGCAAAACTACTACAATATTGTAGAGTAATTAGCCTCCAACTAAAATAAAGCAATTAAAAAAAAGAATCTCACACACATACAAAATGTAAAAAGTAATGTACATACATAAATATTTTATATATAATAAAAAGTATAATATAAATACATGTTCAATGTATGTAAATATTTACTCTTCTTAGATTTTTCTTGTATGTTTTGTTTCTCCTGTACCACTCAAGATGGAAAGAAACTGACCCATCCCTACATCAAGATAGAGAAGGAGACCATTCAGTATTTATTCCACAGGTAATTCTTGACTGCCAGGTTTGTGTTAGCCACCAGGGAGATGAAATTCACTGACATTTTCCTTTTTACTCTCAAGGAATTTATAATCAAGTAGGAAAAACAAATTCATAATCAATTACAATAGAAGATAGTGTCAGAAAACATACCTATGTATATAGTGAGAGGGAAATTGCCGGTAGAAGAGAGAGGTGGGAAGTGAGGGAAAAGAGGAATGGGAAGGTTTGCAGTGATTAAGTTTAGATTTGAAGAACTTATAAACTCACTAAGCTGGTAAGAGGAGGTGGAAGAGAATTTTAGGCAGGAAAAGTTCCTTTTGCTCTATACAGTCAGCAAAAACAAGACTGGGAGCTGACTGTAGCTCAGATCATGAATTCCTTATTGCCAAATTCAGACTTAAATTGAAGAAAGTAGGGAAAACCACTAGACCATTCATGACTTAAATCAAATCCTTAACGATTATTCAGTGGAGGTGTGAAAAAGATTCAAGGGAATAGATCTGATAGACAGAGTGCCTGAAGAAATATGGACAGAGGTTGATGACATTGTACAGGAGGCAGGGAGCAAGAACATCCCCAAGAAAACGAAATGCAAAAAAAGCAAAATGGCTGCCTGAGGAGGCCTTCCAAATAGCTATGGAAAGAAGAGAAGAAAAAGGCCAAGCAGAAAAGGAAAGATATACCCATTTGAGTGCAGAGTTCCAGAGAACAGCAAGGAGACATAAGAAAGATTTTCTCAGTGATCAATGCAAAGAAATAGAGGAAAACAAAAGAAAGGGAAAGTCTAAAGATCTCTTCAAGAAAATTAGAGATACCAAGGAAACATTTCATTCAAAGTTGGGCACAACAAAGGACAGAAACGGTATGGACCTAACAGAAGCAGAAGATACTAAGAAGAGGTGGCAAGAATACACAGAAGAACTGTACGAAAAAGGTCTTCACAACCCACAAAATCATGATGGTGTGGTCCCAACCTAGAGCCAGACATTCTGGAATGCGAAGTCAAGAGAGCTTTAGGAAGCATCACTATGAACAAAGCTAGAGGAAGTGATGGAATTTCAGTTGAGCTATTTCAAATCCTAAAAGATGATGCTGTGAAAGTGCTGCACTCAGTATGCTAGCAAATTTGGAAAACTCAGCAGTGGCCACAGGACTGGTAAGGTCAGTTTTCATTCCAATCCCAAAGAAAGGCAATGCCAAAGAATGCTCAAACTACTGCACAATTGCACTCATCTCACATGATAGTAAAGTAATGCTCAAAATTCTCCAAGCCAGACTTCAACAATACATGAACCGTGAACTTCAAGATTTCAAGCGGGTTTTAGAGATGGCATGGAAACTAGAGATCAAATTGCCAACATCAGCTGGATCATGAAAAAAGCAAGAGAGTTCCAGAAAAATATCTACTTCTGCTTTATTGACTATGCCAAAGCCTTTGACTGTGTGGATCACAACAAACTCTGGAAAATTCTGAAAGAGATGGGAATACCAGACCACCTGACCTTCCTCTTGAGAAACCTATATGCAGTTCAGGAAACAGCAGTTAGAATGACATGGAACAACAGACTGGGTCCAAATAGGGAAAGGAGTACATCAAGGCTGTATATTGTCACCCTGAGTATTTAACTCATATGCAGAGAACATCATGACAAATACTGGGCTGAATGTAGCACAGCTTGGAATCAAGATTGCCAGAAGAAATATCAATAACCTCAGATATGCAGGTGACACCACCCTTATAGCAAGAAGCAAAGAAGAACTAAAGAGCCTCTTGATGAAAGTGAAAAAGAGTGAAAAAGTTGGCTTAAAGCTCAACATTCAGAAAACGAAGATCATGGCATCTGGCCTCATCACTTCATGGGAAATAGATGGGGAAACAGTGGAAACAGTGTCAGACTTTATTTTTGGGGGCTCCAAAATCACTGCAGATGGTGACTGCAGCCATGAAATTAAAAGACACTCCTTGGAAGAAAAGTTATACCAACCTACACAGCATATTAAAAAGCAGAGTCATTACTTTTCCAACAAAGGTCTGTCTAGTCAAGGCTATGGTTTTTCCAGTAGTCATGTATGGATGTGAGAGTTGGACTATAAAGAAAACTGAGTGCTGAAGAATTGATGCTTTTGAACTGTGGTGTTGGAGAAGACTCTTGAGGGTCCCTTGGACTGCAAGGAGATCCAACCAGTCCATCCTAAAGGAAATCAGTCGTCCTGAATATTCATTGGAAGGACAATGCTGAAGCTGAAACTCCAATACTTTGGCCACCTTATGTAAAGAACTGACTCATTTGAAAAGACCCTGATGCTGGGAAAGATTTAAGGCAGGAGGAAAAGGGGACAACAGAGGATGAGATGGCTGGATGGGATCACCGACTCAATGGACATGAGTTGGAATAACCTCTGGGACTTGGCAATAGACAGGGAGGCCTGGCATGTTACATTCCATGGTGTCACAAAGAGTCAGACATGACTGAGTGACTGAATTGAACTGAACTGAACACAGTTATAGAAAGAGCATGTCACCTTGCTGAATTTAGGCAATCTCTAGGTAGAAGTGTAATTTAGTCTGGACTTTTCTTCTGTGTGTCAATGATCTCCAAAGTTTTGGTTGCAAAACTTATCAGTATATATATTTTTGAATACGAAAGTATTAGTCTCTCAGTTGTGTCTTAGTCTTTGCACCCCATGAACTGTAGCCCACCAGGCTCCTCTGTCCATTGGCATTTCCAGGCAAGAATACTGAAGTGGGTAGCCAGCCATTCCTTCCTCCAGGGGATCTTCCCGATCCAGATTGAACCTAAGTCTCTTGCATTGCGAGCAGATTCTCAGTCTGAGCCACTAGAGAAGCTCCATGGACAGAGGAGCCTGGCAGGCTACAGTCCAAAGGGTCACAAAGAATCTGACATGGCTGAGCAACTAAGCACACACCAAAGCATTATCTATATTTACAGAATGGGACAACAGTAATAACCACACATGTGGTTGTGTGTGTGTGTGTGTGTGTGTGTGTATGTGTGTGTCTGTGACCCTTTGGACTATAGCCCTCCAGGCTCTTCTGTCCCTGGGATTTTCCTAGCAAGAATAGTGGAGTGGGTTGCCATTTCCTTCTCCAGGGGATCTTCCCAACCCAAGGATGGAAACTGCATTTCCTGTGTCTTCTGCATTGCAGGTGGATTCTTAACCCACTGATCCCTCAGGAAATTAGAAAATCAGTGACAGCAACAATAATAGTTATAACAATAAGTGCTACCATTTATTGGTCAAGGAACTTTTCAAACTATTTTAAGTCATTTTAATGAATTAATTTGTATACCTTTTGCAGCAACCCTATACAGTAGGCAATAGTAAGCCTTTAACTTTATTAATGGTGAAATCCAGGTATGAATAGGTTTTAACTTTTTTCTACCCTCAGCTTCATGGATCATTTTGCAGTAAATATTAAGAGAGCAGATGTGGTTATGATATACAAGCCTTGATTGAATATCCCAAAGAATATTAGAAGTGCTTGAAAATGTGTGTGTGTGTGTAAGATTGGTAGGAGTCAATGTTAAAGGCCATTGAATGTTCTTCCCTGCTTTTGATTTTCCACAAAATAGTTTTTGCCATCCTGTGATTAAACAATAACTTTTCTAGACCAATATTTTCTCTTTTCTAAACTTCACTTTTATCTACTCTGATTGGGCAACTCTGTATTGTTTTTTTCAGGTATTTTTCAAAATAACATTTTTTTTTCAAATTATAAATTTGTCATCTTTCCAATGTAGAAACTTTGGGAAAAAAGAAAACTTTGTGGATAAAATCATGGATGAATATTCCGCTAACCAAAGAAAACACTGTTCACATGTTGGTGTATATCCCAGTTTCAAGATATCCATCACGGGTTCTTGACGAGCTTAATCCTTCAATGAAGGCCTCCTTCCATCTCTGCACTCCTTCTGTGTCAGCGCATTTTTCCTTTATACACGGTAATTTAGTTTACTCTTTGTCAGCTTTAAATACGGTAATTAAGCCAGATTTCATTTAAGACTACTTACTTACTGATCTCCAGATAGGAAGAAATTTCCAGCGCGTTGCAAGAAAATTTCTCATCATTTCCTTTGAAAGCCAACATATTTATCAGAGTGCTTTGCAATAAATCCCCTTCTTTTATATCTTCCAAATTAAACCTACATTGTGTTTTGAAGTCTTTGAAATTTATAAAAACAATGATTATTTCAGCCATTCCATTGCACAGAGATGCCTGCCCACAAGAAAGGGAAACTAGTTATGTAAACACTTAACTGGAGTAAAATGCACTAATATTCTTATAAAAGTGTGTAAGGGCCTCAGCACTGGGATTAGCATTAGAGATGGAAAGACCACCAAGAGAGTATTCAAAGGTCAGTAGATGTGAAATACATCTTCTGATATGTTTGCAAATGTCAGGACTGCAAGCATTACCCTGCTGGGGCCCTGGGCTGGGGCTACCTGGGAGTAGAGCCAGACCAGAGGAAGGCAGGGAGGGACACTAGAGACCAAATCGGATTATGGGGAGTCCTGAATGGCACATCAGGAGTGTAGGATTTTTAATGTAGACACCAGCCAGCAACCCTGGATTGAAATGCTGGTCTATCAACCTCCTTAACTGCAGTTTCTTTATCTGGAATCATAATTATAGGTAACATTTGTAGTTTAGAACAACACAACTAATACTACAGTCGGATTCAAATCTTAGCATTCTAACTCCAGAGACCGTGTACTTGGAAAGCCCACTGTAATAAATCTCTAATGAGGGCGGAGAGTGAGTATAAAATTAGGGCATGAGTTGTGGAGACAGGCCTTCCCTGGTGGCTTAGTTGGTAAAGAATCCGCCTGCAATGCGAGAGACGTGGGCTCAAGCCCTGGGTTGGGAAGATCCTCTGGAGAAGGGAAAGGCTACCCACTCCAGTATTCTGGCCTGGAGAATTCCCCTGGACTGTAGAGTCCATGGGGTTGCAAAGCTTCGGCCGCGACTGAACGACTGTCACTTTCACTTTCATTTGTGGAGACTGGAATGCCTAGTGCAGCTCTTCTCAAACCATTGTCTGTGGAGTCTTAGGGTGATTGGAATGATCCGCAAGATCCCTTTAAGGAGTTTGCAGAGTCGGAATCTTACTACTTATTTTCCCTATTGACATTTGTGTTCATGGTACAGAAGCAATGGTAGGCAAGATTTCTGGTGTTTAGTACAGCTAGAGGCCTTGGCATTAAATGGCACTAGCAGTCATTACGTTCCTCACCACTATTCACTTACCTAGGAGAGAAAGCCGTAGAAATATTGATCTTACTAAATCTCAATCTACGAGTTCATGTCTGTTTGCTATTATTTTGTGTGAAGAAATGAGAAGTACTCAAGAAACATCTGCTAAATATTAAGGTGTGACAGTTATTTCAAAAGCACTTGAGTGACTGTTTCAGGTGCAAGCTGAGTTGGCCATCTTTTTCAGGAGCACAGGTTTTACTTGAAAGAGAGGCATATAGACAAAACCGTGGCCCTCTCACTTCGGTGGTAGACACATTTTATTGAAAATGAACAAGTGTGAGCTTATCACTTGAAGAAAAACAGCTGACAGAGTTTGATGTCAGTGAAAAAATTTGTGTTCAACAGATAATTAAAAATTTGAGAAACATATCCACTACTTTGTACTACCAAGAGGTTTTTCTGATGAGATTAATGGCGATATTAATTAACTTGATTTATAAAATATTATATGATAAACTGGGTCATTATTTGGAAGGTCAGCATAATTTAATAAATTATAATCTTTTAACCAGTCTGTGTATGATGTTTTGTGATAACAGATACATTCAAAGTGCATGATAAACCAATGATTTTAATGTAATACATTATGGAAAGTTTATTGATATGATTTCAGATACCACATTACAACTATTTTTTGAGAAACTGCTACTTGCTGAATTTACTATGATATCACATAGGAATATTCACAATTATATGTAAAAGTTATTAAAATACTTCTCCATCTTTACAATTATATAATAGTATGAAGCAGGGTTTTCTTCATTCACTTCAGTCAACACAACATATCAGGTTGAATGCAGAAGCAGTTAAGAGAATTCAATTATCTTTTATTAAGCCAGTCATTAAGGAGCTTCACATACATTTAAAATAATGGCACTGTTCTCAGTAATTTTTTGTTTGGCTTTAAAAATATAGTTACATTTCATAAAAATGTTGCTTATAAAATAATGAAAAAAAATTTTTAAGAGTAAAATAAGAAAACCTCTGGTTCCAGGAATAGCAATAAAGATCCAGAGTGGGATTCTCATAAAAGAGAAAGAGACATAATCTGAAGAAAATCTTGATTGACTGTATGAAAGTATGAAAGAGGGTGTTCAGTAGGTTGAATGCCAGTTTTCTAAAGGTAGTAACTCTAAAAATGATGTTGCATTTTATTATGATAAAGAATATAGGAAGAACAGGTTTGGAAATGGTGGGAGGGGAAATGCTAGTTTTAGTTTTGGACATGTTATTTGAAACTTATGGTGGACATACATTTAATGATCTTGACTAGGTTGTTGGAAATATAAGTCTGTACCTGAGATGTTTGACTGTGCAAGGGAGATGAGTTTGATATGTGTTAGCAGCTCCATGTATGAATTAATGGGATAGAGAGAATTAACGAGAGAAGACATAATAATAAAAGAAGAAAACCAAGAACCAGCCCATTCTTCCAGGGACAGGTGGGGCAAGACAAGAGCAAAAAGAGCACTAAAAATGAGTTATGAGAGGAAGAAAGAGAAATGTTTAGGAGAAGAGAATGTTTTGGCAGAAGACAAGATAACAATATGTGAAGAAGAGAATGAACAAATATTTGTGATGAAATTTTCAGTTCAGTTCAGTTCAGTCACTCAGTCGTGTCCGACTCTTTGCGACCCCATGAATCGCAGCACACCAGGCCTCCCTGTCCATCACCAACACTGGAGTTCACTCAGACTCACGTCCATCGAGTCAGTGATGCCATCCAGCCATCTCATCCTCTGTCGTCCCCTTCTCCTCCTGCCCCCAATCCCTCCCAGCATCAGAGTCTTTTCCAATGAGTCAACTCTTCGCATCAGGTGGCCAAAGTACTGGAGTTTCAGCTTTAGCATCATTCCTTCCAAAGAATACCCAGGGCTGATCTCCTTCCGAATGGACTGGTTGGATCTCCTTGCAGTCCAAGGGACTCTCAAGAGTCTTCTCCAACACCACAGTTCAAAAGTGTCAATTCTTTGGCGCTCAGCTTTCTTCACAGTCCAACTCTCACATCCATACATGACCACTGGAAAAACCATAGCCTTGACTAGACGGACCTTAGTCGGCAAAGTAATGTCTCTGCTTTTGAATATAGTATCTAGGTTGGTCATAAATTTTCTTCCAAGAAGTAAGCGTCTTTTAATTTCATGACTGCAGTCACCATCTGCAGTGATTTTGGAGCCCCCCAAAATAAAGTCTGACACTTTCCCCTGTTTCCCCATCTATTTCCCATGAAGTGATGGGACCGGATGCCATGATCTTTGTTTTCTGAATGTTGAGCTTTAAGCCAACTTTTTCACTCTCCTCTTTCACTTTCATCAAGAGGCTTTTTAGCGCCTCTTCATTTTCTGCCATAAGGGTGGTGTCATCTGCATATCTGAGGTTATTGATATTTCTCCCGGCAATCTTGATTCTAGCTTGTGTTTCTTCCAGTCCAGCATTTCTCATGATGTACTCTGCATATAACTTAAATAAGCAGGGTGACAATATACAGCCTTGATGTACTCCTTTTCCTATTTGGAA